>NC_088411.1:0-375000 GCF_034236695.1 Oncorhynchus nerka
CTGCTTCTTGACACAATGTCCACTGTCGGGGCGGCAGGGTAGCCTAGTGGTTGGACTAGTAACCGAAAGGTTGCAAGTTCGAATCCCTGAGCTGACAAGGTACAATTCTGTCGTTCTGCCCCTGAACAGGCAGTTAACCCACTGTTCCTAGGCTGTCATTGAAAATAAGAATTTGTTCTTAACTGACTTGCCTAGTAAAATAAAGGTAAAATAAAAATGTAATTAACCCGGAAGCCAGCTGCACCAATGTGTCGGAGGAAACACCGTACACCTGGCTACCATGTCATCGTGCACTGCGCCCGGCCAGCCACAAGAGTTGCTAGTGCACGATGGGACAAGGACATCCCTGCCGGCCAAACCCTCCCCTAACCCGGACGACACTGGGCCAATTGTGCCGCCCCCCTATGGGTCTCCCGATCGCGGCCGGCTGCGACAGAGCCTGTACTCGAACCCAGAATCTCTAGTGGCACAGCTAGCACTGCGATGCAGTGCCTTAGACCACTTTACTACATTCCTAAAGAAAATAATGTACTTTTTTTGTAGTACTTAAGTTATATTCTGAATGCTTAACAGGACTGGAAAATGTTCCAATTCACGCACTTATCAATAGAACATCCCTGGTCATCCCTACTGACTTTAATCTGGCGGACTCACTAAATACACATGCTTCGTTTGTAAATTATGTCCAAGTGTTGGGGCGAGACCCTGGCTATCCGTAAATAAATAAAAAAACATGAAAATTGTGCCATCTGGTTTGCTTAATATGATCAATTTGAAATGATTTATACTTTTACTTTTGATACTTAAGTATATTTTTGCAATTACATTTACTTTTGATACTTAAATATATTTTATTAAACCAAATACTTTTAGACTTTTACTCAAGTAGTATTTTACTGGGTTACTTTTCATTTTCTACAAAGGTATCTTTACTTTTACTCAAGTATGAAAATTGGGTACTTTTTCCACCACTGAATATGATGGATATGTTTCTTATCCAGATGGTGTCCATACCTTGACCTGTGCCCTGATGCTGCTAAACACAGACCTGCATGGCCATGTAAGTAGAGTTCAGTCTGTGTGAGTGCGTGCGTGTGCGTGCGTGTGTGTGCGTGCGTGTTAGGTGAGTTCAGCCTAGAGTTTAGAGTAGAGACAATTTTCAGAGATCCATCCCCCCAGGCTCCACTGACTCAGTACAATGGTAGTTATGGGGGAAAAGCCCCAGAATGATTGAAGGCTGATCTGGGACCAGCCTACTGATTACAATGTGCTCCACACACTATCATAAATCCAGTCCATATCAAGCTGTAGACTGATTTTAGTACAACTCTAAATCTAGGCAATCTACAGCTGCATGGTGTGATATGCAGCCTCTGCAAATGATTACAGAGAGTTAAGTCAGAGCCATTTATATAATATATGGATACATTTAGCTCTGATTGAAGGGGCTAGAGCTAGCTGGATGAAAAACCCACTCTCTCTATTGAGAGATGCCAGGCTGATATACAGCCTTCAGTGTATTCACCCCCCTCGACTTATTCCACATTTTGTTGTCTTACAGCCTGAATTCAATTTGCAGTCAATATATACTTATGTAAATGAGATATTTCTGTATTTCATTTTCAATACATTTGCAAACATTTCTAAAAACATATTTCCACTTTGTCATTATGGGGTGTTGTGTGTAGATGGGTGAGAATGTTTCAGGCTGTAACACAAACAAATTTGGAAAAAGTGAAGAGGTATGATTACTTTCTGAAGGCACTGTAGCGCTGTGCTTCATCATCATCATTCATCATCATAGTCACCAATGTCGTCATCTTCTTCATCATCATCATCATCAATGGCGTCATCCTGATCATCATAGTCTCCTGAATCTTCTTCTTCCTCTTTATCGTCATTGACTCTTTTCATCAATATTTCCGCTATCTGTGAAAGTCCTCAGCCTGAAGTGTCTCCACTTGCGCTGCCGAATAGCTAGATTTTTGATGGCAGGACTGAGTAAGACGCTTCAGGAGGGTGGTGACGTGTGTTTGTGAGGCAGAGGTCCTGGGTTGAGCCTCGGTATGAGCCGAATCAGGAGGAAGTGATACTCGCTAAGCAAGCAGCGTGACGTCCTTTGCACAGTCTTCCTCTTAACACTCTCAGATCATCAGCTAGATTAAATCATTTGAATGAGGTCCCTTAAAGTAATTTCTTCCCATAACATCCTTCAAAGATGAATTCTAATATAGCTGTCAGAGAGCTGCAGAAGGTCTGATGAATTATATAAATCTGTGAATGTATTTGTGGTTCAAATATTTTTGATGACTGATATTAGTGATACTTTTAAAGATTATATGTATATATAGCATAGTAGTCTCGGGAATCCCAGAGCTAGGGCAACAGTACTAGGTCTGGAAATGATGTAGGATTTTCTTGGCCAATTCAGGGAGGGTGCTCTTCAGGCAGACAACTCTTCCAACAAATCACACGTTTGGCGTAGACGGGCTTCAAAATAATCCCTTCTGAAACATGACCGAGGTGGACATGCAATGCGGACGCAGATGGCTAGGCACATTTTTTCCACAGTCAGTCAGTGGTTGTAAACTTGTAATGCTAACTTCATGGTGCATGCAAACTACTCACCTGCAAAAATACACTCATTGAATATATCCCCCGCGAGCTCCATCTAGCTAACTACCGGAAATGTTTATAGCAGAGCTCTGGATGGATTTTGAGGCACCCAACTCCGCCCTTTCGTCTCTCTCAAATTGGCGTTGGCTTAAGTACAGACATGTACTATATGCTGGAAAATTGGTACATTGTGGGAGGCAACCTGTGTGTCTCAAGAGACTAATAGCATAGAGTAAGTACTGTGTGTCATATTTTTCAGAACATTGGCAAAAGGATGTCCTGCACACAGTTCATTGGCAACCTGGAGGGTCTGAATGAGGGTCAAGACTTTTCAAAAGACCTTCTGAAGGTGAGTCACTGAACTGTACATTGCTATAAACACACACACAAGCACACACACATACGCATACACACATGTGCACATGCACACAAGCACACACACACTGATGCACATGCATGCACACGCACATGGACACACAGACACATGAACACACAGACACAAGCCACAGCGAGTGTGTTTGTGTGTCCTGCTGAGTGCTTTGTGTTGTTGTGCCATGGTATTCTGTACAGTAGCTCGGCCAGCTGGCCTCTGTGTGTCCCCTGAGTCCACCTACCACGGCTCTGCCTCGGTCACCATTTCCTGTAGCACACTTCGGCATGGCGCGGGGCGGGGTGGTGTGGGTTGGTGGAGGCTAATTGTTATGTTGTCTATAAGACATACTGCACATCCCCTCCGGGGCATCTGCGCTCAAGATCATACAATATTAGATTATGATATTAGGTTATTCCTGTTGTTGGCAACATAATGGGATTAGGTCCATCTGGGGGACTTCATTTAGAACCCACAGGCACACTAGTGGATGCCAGATGAGCTAAATCAGTGGGTTGCCTGCTGTTGACATGGCTAATGATGATGCGTTTTATTAATTTTGTCTGCAAAGTGTTCCCTCAACACAATTCCCCAGAGCATAAGTCAACAAGTTGAAATGATGTATCTATAATACATGAGAGGGAGTATGGAATATTTTTCGGACAGAAATGAAGGGGTATGAATTCTAAAACAACTGCTTTTTGCATGTGAGAGAACTAGAGAGACATACAGAGACATACAGAGAGACATAGAGAGACTTCTTGTTGCCACAAATAAATAGCAACCAGTGAAGAACAAACACCATTGTAAATACAACCCATATTTATGTTTATTTACCCTTTTGTACTTTCACTGTTTGCACATAATATGACATTTGTAATGCCTTTATTCTTTTGGAACTTTGTGAGTGTAATGTTTACTGTTAATTTTTGTTTATGATCTACTTCACTTGCTTTGGCAATGTTAACATACGTTTCCCATGCCAATAAAGTGCTTAAATTGAAATTGAATTGAGAGAGAGAGACATAGAGAGAGAATGACATTACTTTCAGACAAAATTACAGCTTACTTGAACAGAGCAATACTCAAACATGAGGCATCAAAGCCCAACAAACTGCATGCTATTAAGAAATGCTGTAGATTAAAGAAATAGTGTAGAAATCTACCAAAGAACAATTGGCCAAAAATAAATCCAATCCCTCCTAGATGACATTCTGGGCAAAATGTTTATTGTAATAGTGAAGGTGTTAACTTAGCAGTTGAATGCCTGAACAGTGTATTTGTCATATCAAATGTTTAAAAAATACTAGCAGATTTTTTTTTAAATGACAGCATATTTAAGATCTAAATGCAGACACAGGAGGCAGATGGTAGAACTCAGACATATATTATAACAAAGGGAGTAGGCAAAAGCAGGTCGGGGACAGGCGAGAGTTCATAAACCAGGTCCAAACAGTACCAGACGATAGGTAGTCTCGAGGTCAGGCCAGGCAGGGGTCAGAAACCAGATCCGAGTCCACAACAGTACAAGAGGATAGGCAGGCTGTTAGTCAGAACAGGCAGAGTGGTCAGGCAGGCGGGTACGCAGTCAGGACAGGCAAGGGTTGAAACCAGGAGGACTAGAAACAAACAGAGACTGGGAAAAACAGGAGCAAGGAAAACCGCTAGTTGTCTAGGCAAACAAGACAAACTGGCACAGAGAGACAGTAAACACAGGGATAAATTCAAAAATGCTTTTGACTCAATTTGGCATAAATTAATTCCAGACACCATTGCCCTAGAGGATACAAACAATCACACATACCTCAGCCTAAACATCAGCACCACAGGAAACTAGCAAACATCAGCACCACAGGTAACTAGCAAACATCAGCACCACAGGTAACTAGCAAACATCAGCACCACAGGTAACGAGCAAACATCAGCACCACAGGTAACTAGCAAACATCAACACCACAGGTAACTAGCAAACATCAGCACCACAGGTAACTTCCACAAGGCTGTGAACAATCTGAGAGGCAAGAAGGGCCTTCTACGCCATCAAAAGGAGCATACAATTTGACATCCCAATTAGGATCTGGCAAAAAATACTCCAATCAGTTATAGAAGTCATTGCCGTCTATGGCAGTAAGGTCTGGGGTCCACTCACCAACCAAGAACGAACTAAATGGGAAAAACACCCAATTGAGACTGCATGCAGAGTCCTGAAAGATATCCTCAGAGTACAACGCAAAACCCCTAATAATGCATGCAGAGTAGAAATATTTTTTATTTTATTTTTTATTTTACTAGGCAAGTCAGTTAAGAACAAATTCTTATTTTCAATGACGGTCTAGGTGGGTTAACTGCCTGTTCAAGGGCAGAACGACAGATTTGTACCTTGTCAGCTCAGGGATTTGAACTTGCAACCTTCCGGTCACTAGTCCAACGCTCTAACCACTAGGCTACCCTGCCGCCCCAGGACTATACCTGCCCACTAATTATCCAAATCCAGAAAAGAGCCATTCAATTCCAGAACCACCTAAAGGAATGCGATGCCCAAACCTTCCATCACAAAACCCTAACATTGAAGGAGATGAACACCTCAGCCAACTGGTTCTGGGGCTCTGTTCACAAATACAAACAAACCACACGGAGCACCAGGGCAGCAACACAATTAGACCCAACCAAATTAAAAACTACTTCAAGACGGTTGGAAAAGCATTCCAGGTGAAGCTGGTTGAGAGAATGCCAAGCATGTGCAAAGCTGTCATCAAGGCAAAGGGTGGCTGCTTTGAAGATTTTTTGGTTACTACATCATTCCATATGTGTTATTTCATAGTTTTGAATTCTTCACTATTAACCTACAATGCAGAAAATAGTTTTTTTTTTTTAAACTTGAATGAGTAGGTGTGTCCAAAGTTTTGACTGGTACAGTATATATAGATATATGTGTCAGTATTACACTCAAATTACACAAGCCCACAAAAAAATTGAACACAAACTGGATCTGTTAGGTTGGATGCAGTATATCACAGTGCCATCTGTTTTGTCACCAAAGCCCAATATGCTACCCACCACTGCGACCTGTATGCTCTCGTTGGCTGGTCCTCGCTTCATACTCATCGCCAAACCCACTGGCTCCAGGTCATCTACAAGTCTTTGCTAGGTAAAGCCCCGCCTTATCTCAGCTCACTGGTCACCATAGCAGCACCAACCCGTAGCACACGCTCCAGCAGGTATATCTCACTAGTCACCCCCAAAGCCAATTCCTCCTTTGGCTACCTTTCCTTCCAGTTCTCTGCTGCCAATGATTGGAATGAACTGCAAGAATCTCTGAAGCTGGAGACTCATATCTCCCTCACTAGCTTTAAGCACCGGCTGTCAGAGCAGCTCACAGATCCCTGCACCTGTACATAGCCCATCTGTAAATAGCCCATCCAACTACCTCATCCCCATACTGTATTTATTTATTTATCTTGCTCCTTTGCACCCCAGTATTTCTACTTGCACATTCATCTTCTGCACATTATCACTCCAGTGTTTAATTGGTATATTGTAATTACTTTGCGACCCTGGCCTATTTATTGCCTTTACCTCCCTTATCTTACCTCATTTGCACACACTGTATATAGACTTTTTCTACAGTATTATTGACTGTAAGTTTGTTTATTCCAGTGTAACTCTGTGTTGTTGTATGTGTCGTACTGCTTTGCTCTATCTTGGCCAGGTCGCAGTAGTAAATGAGAACTTGTTCTCAACTAGCCTACCTGGTTAAATAAAGGTGAAATAAAACATTTTAAATAGGTGAAATACCACAGTGTGCAATCCCAATCATAAAATGTGTTACCTGCTGCCACGAGAAAAGGTCAACCATTGGGTCAGAAACACCAATGTGAATATAACCTATATCAAATCAAGTCAAAGTTTATTTGTCACGTACGCCGAATACAACAGGTACTTCACCTTACAGTGAAATGCATACTAACAAGCCCTAACCAACAGTGCAATTTTAAGTTAAAAATAAGTATTACATAAACAATAGATAAGTAAAGAAATTTAAAAAATCAGTAAAATGACAGTGAAAATAACAGTAGCGAGGCTATATACTGGTGGTACCGGTATAGAATCAATGTGCGGGGGCACCAATTAGTTGGGCTAATTGAGGTAATGGGGGGGGGGGACACACACACACACACAATGCAAATAGTCCGGGTAGCCATTTGATTACCTTTTCAGGAGTCTTTTGGCTTTGGGGTAAATGCTGTTGAGAAGCCTTTTGGTCCCAGACTTGGTGTGGTAGCAGAGTCTATGACTGGGGTGGCTGGGGTCTTTGACAATGTGTAGAGGTGCTGGATGGCAGGAAGCTTAGCCCCAGTGATGTACTGGGCCTTACGCAATACCGTCTGTAGTGCCTTGCGGTCGGAGGCCGAGCAGTTGCTGTACCAGGCAGTGATGCAACCAGTGCTCTCGATGTTGCAGCTGTAGAACCTTTTGAGGTGCTGAGGACCATGCCAAATATTTTCAGTCTCCTGAGGCGGAATAGGTATTGTCGTGCCCTCTTCACGACTGTCTTGGTGTGTTTGGACCATTCTAGTTTGTTGTCGATGTGAACTTGAAGGAACTTGAAGCTCTCAACGTGCCTATTTATTTCCCCCGTCATTTGAAATACATTCTAATATTTGCGCATTGTCACAACACCGTACATAGTTTATGTAACATTTTAAATGTTATGCTACATTTTTTAACCGCAAATATTATAATATTTAAAATGTTGTTTTTCTCTTGAAACTTTTTCTGTGTGTAACGTTTACTGTTAATGTCTGATTTTTTGGGGGTCTTCCAAAAACTTTCCTTTCTCTCTCCCTCTCCTTCTCTAACTCTTCAAATGTTTTCCCTGCCCGCTCTCCATCTCTCCATTTCTAAATCTTCTGGTCACTTTTTTTTCTCTATGCTTTGCTCTCGTTTTCTGTCTTTCTCACCTTTTGCTTTGTCACTGTAAATGCTCCCTCACCTACTTGCACTCCCACTCCCACTTCTCTGCCCCATCCCCCTCCTGGCTTATCCTTCAATCACTTCCTTCTGACTGAATGAATGTCATGCCGATTCCCTGTTATCTGCTTCATATCCCTAGTCTCCTTCCCTCCTTTTCCTGCTTTCCCATTTCCCCCTCCATATCTGGAATGTATCCCTGCTCAGCACAGAGTTCACATAATCATAATAATTTTCCATTATATACACACAGACACACACATGAGCACACACACACGGGCACACTTGAATGCACACACACACACACACATATATGTGCATGCATAGACACACACATACAAACACACACACACACACGCTGCTATGTGTCTCATACTGGGCCAACCTGAGCCTGACATCTGCACCAAGTGGGGGCTCAATCCATCCAATTTCACTCATTCTCTCATTCTGTCTCTGTCTCTTTATTTCATACTCTCATTCTGTCTCTCTCCACTTCTCGCTCTCTCTTTAATGCTCTCTCTTTCTCACTAACTTTCTATCTCCTTCTCTCTTCCCCCTCTCTCTCTCTCTCTTTCTCGTGCCTGCTCTCGCTCTCGCTCTCGTTTTCGTTTTCAGTATAGCACCATTTTGCCAGCACCGCAGCACCACACACCATGCCACCCTCTCACTCTTTGCCTACTCTCTTTCTCCTCCCTCCCTCCCTTTTTCTTGAGATTCAAAGTGTTTTATTTCCGGCGATATGAAATAGCAGCGACCCCCGGAGGAGGCAAACCTATGTGCTGCTCTTCTCTTCTATCTCTGACATTACACTCTCTCTCTCACCATCTTTCTATTTCCCTGCTACACTTTTCCATTCCTCAACCCCCTAATACTAAGCAGCTCATGGCCAGTCTTCTGTTTTTTCCTTTCCCCCTTTCCCCATACTCTCTTTCTCTCCTCTGGCTCTTTCTCCTTTCTCCTTGTGCACTCATTCTGTTATGCATATTTTATTTATTGTGAAGTAAGGAGGCATGTTGTATTGTTGTTTGTTTATTTGTTTATGTACATATATATTCATTCTATTTTATAGAGACTCTGTCTTGTATCTAGAGTACTGTAGAATCGAATATAAAAAATCACATAGATCTCATATCTCCAAAGATACATAGTTATATAGAGTATAGAGGTGGGTGAGGTGATAAACGTGCCATATGTGGTACAGTATATGGATGTACAATATAGCATGGAGAATACCTTTGTCACGTTCTGACCTTTATTTTCCTTTGTTTTGTCTTTATTTAGTATGGTCAGGGCGTGAGTTGGGGTGAGCAGTCTATGTTTTGTGTTTCTGTGTTTGGCCTGATATGGTTCTCAATCAGAGGCAGGTGTTAGTCGTTGTCTCTGATTGGGAACCATATTTAGATAGCCTGTTTTGTCATTGTGGGTGGTGAGTGATTGTCTATGTTAGTTGCTTGTGTCAGCACAGTTCTTATAGCGTCACAGTTGGGTTTTTTTTTTCCATTTATTGTTTTGTGTTTAGTGCTTTAATTAAAATATCATCATGAACACATACCACGCCACATCTTGGTCCGATCCTTACTCCTCTTCAGACGAAGAGGAGGAAATCTGCCGTTACAACCTTTTGCATCCAAAATACTGGAAAAACACAAAAGGATCACATTCAGTTATACAGATTACAGACAAATGTGAGGTGATCTTTTGGGGGGGGATTTCCATACTTGCTGTATGTTGAGGTATGGCTGGGAGGGACAGTGTACACAGAGGGGTACTAAAACTGAACCCTTCAACTACAGCTGAAATCAGGAACCAGGTGGCTTATTTCATTCATTCTCTTATTCTCTCTCTCTCTCTCTCTCTCTCTCTCTCGGCAATGCAGCTTTCTCAGATTAAACCCAGTGATATGTTTCCCGTTAACATTACAATAGAGGGACAGAATGGAGAAATCTCCTGTACTGTGCAACTAGCTGGCTATGGTGTCACACTTCTCTCATTTATTTTTGTATAAAACAAATAAAACCATGAAAAAGGTGACATGGCCGGTGGCCCATGGGTCTGTTAAGATTGTTTTTAAAGATTTTGGCTCAATTTCTCTGTTATACTAATCTGTAATGAGCCTTTGACTGACCAGTGGGCAATGGCCAGCCCCCCTATCAATATGGGCTGGCCTGGTTTTCTGATAGGCTGAGTTGAGGTCACGCAAACTCACATTCAAAGTAAAATGTAGGATCAGCAAAGAGACCTGCTCCAACTCTGTCATCAGTTAGACAGCCAAGATCATGGATTGTAAAAAACAGAAAGGGTGCCTATAAACTTAGAAAGTGCACATTGTGCATGGTCACCTCACTCAAAATGTCATGTTTTTGGGGCGGCTAAAACCATGATTTGGTCAAACAGTAAAGTGCATTATCCTAATGATTCCTGTAATGAAAGTGTCTGCCCTGCCCCGCCCCTCTACCTGTGCACTCACTGGGACCTGCTGCTGTGAAAAACGAGCCACTCTCCTATCCCCACCAGCGCTCAAGAAAAAAAATGCTTCTGATCGTATAACATTTCAAAATGCAATTGCAGGATAAACACAGCTTTGGAAGCTTTGTCCTCTTGTCCCTAATGAAGAGAAGAGTGTGTCAGCTTTCTGTAGGTAGGGTTGAAATCGGAAGTTTACATACACCTCAGCCAAATACATTTAAACTCAGTTTTTCACAATTCCTGACATTTAGTCCTAGAAATAATTCCCTGTCTTAAGTCAGTTTGCATCACCACTTTATTTTAAGAATGTGAAATGTCAGAATAATAGTAGAGAGAACGCTTTCTTTCAGCTTTTAATTATTTCATCACATTCCCAGTGGGTCAGACACTCAATTAATATTTGGTAGCATTGCCTTTAAATTGTTTAACTTGGGTCAAACGTTTCGGGTAGCCGTCCACAAGCTTCCCACAATAAGATGGGTGAATTGTGGCCCATTCCCATTCCTCCTGACAGAGCTGGAGTCAGGTCTGTAGGCCTCCTTGCTCACACACTCTTTTTAAGTTCTGCCCACAAACTTCTATAGGATTGAGGTCAGGGCTTTGTGTTGGCCACTCCAATACCTTGACTTTGTTGTCCTTAAGCCATTTTGCCACAACGTTGGAAGTATGCTTGGGGTCTTTGTCCATTTGGGAGACCCATTTGCCACCAAGCTTTAACTTCCTGACTGATGTCTTGAGATGTTGCTTCAATATATCCACACAATTTTCCTCCCTCATGATGCCATCTATTTTGTGAAGTGCACCAGCCGCTCCTGCAGCAAAGCACCCCCACAACAAGATGCTGCCACCCCCATGCTTCACGGTTGGGATGGTGTTCTTCGGCTTGCAAGCCTCCCCTTTTCCTCCTAAAATAAAGATGGTCATTATGCCCAAACAGTTCTATTTTTGTTTCATCAGACCAGAGGACATTTTTCCAAAAAGTATGATCTTTGTCCCCATGTGCAGTGGCAAACCGTAGTCTGGCTTTTTTATGGCGGTTTTGGAGCAGTGGCTTCTTCCTTGCTGAGCGGCCTTTCAGGTTATGTCGATATAGGACTCGTTTTATTATGGACATAGATACTTTTGTACCTGTTTCCTCCAGCATCTTCACAAGGTCCTTTGCTGTTGTTCTGGGATTGATTTGCACTTTTCGCACCAAAATAAGTTATTCTCTAGGAGACAGAACGCGTCTCCTTCCTGAGCGGTTTGACGGCTGCGTTGTCCCATGGTGTTTATACTTGCATACTATTGTTTGTACAGATGAACGTGGTACCTTCAGGCGTTTGGAAATTGCTCCTAAGGATGAACCAGACTTGTGGAGGTCTACAATGTTTTGGCTGATTTCTTTTGATTTTCCCATGATGTCAAGCATAGAGGCACTGAGTTTGAAAGTAGGCCTTGAAATACATCCACAGGTACACCTCCAATTGACTCAAATGATGTCAATTAGCCTATCAGAAGCTTCTAAAGCCATGACATAATTATATGGAATTTTCCAACCTGTTTAAAGGCACAGTCAACTAAGTGTATGTAAACTTCTGACCCACTGGAATTGTGATACAGTGAATTATAAGTGAAATAATCTGTCTTTAAACAATTGTTGGAAAAATTACTTGTGTCATGCACAAAGTAGATGTCCTAACCGACTTGCTAAAAATATAGTTTGTTAACAAGAAATTTGTGGAGTGGTTGAAAAATGAGTTTTAATGACTCCAACCTAAGTGTACGTAAACTTCCGACTTCCATTGTACATGTTTTTTCTTCTCAACTCTCAATACTCAGCTCAATAGCAACTATTTTACAGCCAAGGTACAGGATTTGATATGGCTTTTGAGACTCTCAACTGCAAAGTTTTTTTTAGGACATACATTTACTGTTGGATGAATACATACCTACTAGCAGTGGGCATTATATTTAAAGTTAGCGATCTATTTAGTGTGTTTTGAGTTTCCACTTCCTCAGGTGTTGAACCCCAAAGTAATTAGCCTATGCTATTAGTTAGTGCACATAAATATCTCAATTGAACAACAACAGAAATCTGGAAATTCTGGAGTCCTATTATGACAGTAAAATATAGCAACTATAGTTTCCCAAAATTCACAGCAATCACTGGATTAGGTTTCACAAATATCTTGAACCATGCATTCCTGATTGGACGTGTTGGATAAAAACAAACATATTTCTTGAATACCTCAGTAGTCTATTTATTCTACTTCCTAATAAAGCACTATGAATTAATTTATAAGAAGGTTACCTGACCTAATCATGGGCTGGTGCCACCAACTGTAAAAGTTAGTGGCACCAGTGACACGAGGGGAAAATGTTAGTCTGGAGCCGTGTAATAATAATTAACACTTAGGTTAGGTGTTGATTCAGAGGAACACATACAGTATGACGGGTACTGATTTGCAATATAGTCAAAGTTGTTAGCGTGGTTTTTATAACGCATAAGGCTTAAGCAGACAGACAGACAGACAGACAACAAGAAGATGCACAAAGAGACAGCTGAGAAGATGCTGAGACAGAGACAGAAATAGTTGAGAAATCCTGTACTGTACTTGCAATGTTGTGTGCCAGCACTACTGCCTGTATCTAAAGAGGGTGTGTGGGGTCAGGGTATACAGTGGGGCAAAAAAGTATTTAGTCAGTGCAAGTTCACTTAAAAAGATGAGATAGGCCTGTAATTTTCATCGTAGGTACACTTCAACTATGACAGACAAAATGAGGGGAAAAAATCCAGAAAATCACATTGTAGGATTTTTAATGAATTTATTAGCAAATTATGGTGGAAAATAAGTATTTGGTCAATAACAAAAGTTTATCTCAATACTTTGTTATATACCCTTTGTTGGCAATGACAGAGGTCAAATGTTTTCTGTAAGTCTTCACAAGGTTTTCACACACTGTTGTTGGTATTTTGGCCCATTCCTCCGTGCAGATCTCCTCTAGAGCAGTGATGTTTTGGGGCTGTTTCTGGGCAACACGGACTTTCAACTCCCTCCAAAGATTTTCTATGGGGTTAAGATCTGGGGACTGGCTAGGCCACTCCAGGACCTTGAAATGCTTCTTACGAAGCCACTCCTTCGTTGCCCGGGCGGTGTGTTTGGGATCATTGTCATGCTGAAAGACCCAGCCACGTTACATCTTCAATGCCCTTGCTGATGGAAGGAGGTTTTCACTCAAAATCTCACGATACATGGCCCCATTCATTCTTTCCTTTACACGGATCAGTCGTCCTGGTCCCTTTGCAGAAAAACAGCCCCAAAGCATGATGTTTCCACCCCCATGCTTCACAGTAGGTATGGTGTTCTTTGGATGCAACTCAGCATTCTTTGTCCTCCAAACACGACGAGTTGAGTTTTTACCAAAAAGTTATATTTTGGTTTCATCTGACCATATGACATTCTCCCAATCTTCTTCTGGATCATCCAAATGCTCTCTAGCAAACTTCAGACAGGCCTGGACATGTACTGGCTTAAGCAGGGGGACACGTCTGGCACTGCAGGATTTGAGTCCCTGGCAGCGTAGTGTGTTACTGATGGTAGGCTTTGGTCCCAGCTCTCTGCAGGTCATTCACTAGGTCCCCCCGTGTGGTTCTGGGATTTTTGCTCACCGTTGTTGTGATCATTTTGGGGTGAGATCTTGCGTGGAGCCCCAGATCGAGGGAGATTATCAGTGGTCTTCCATTTCCTAATAATTGCTCCCACAGTTGATTTCTTCAAACCAAGCTGCTTACCTATTGCAGATTCAGTCTTCCCAGCCTGGTGCAGGTCTACAATTTTGTTTCTCGTGTCCTTTGACAGCTCTTTGGTCTTGGCCATAGTGGAGTTTGGAGTGTGACTGTTTGAGGTTGTGGACAGGTGTCTTTTATACTGATAACAAGTTCAAACAGGTGCCATTAATACAGGTAACGAGTGGAGGACAGAGGAGCCTCTTAAAGAAGAAGTTACAGGTCTGTGAGAGCCAGAAATCTTGCTTGTTTGTAGGTGACCAAATACTTATTTCCCACCATATAATTTGCAAATAAATTCATTAAAAATCATACAATGTGATTTACAGGCCTCTCTCATCTTTTTAAGTAGGAGAATTTGCACAATTGGTGGTTGACTAAATACTTTTTTGCCCCACTGTATGTCTGGGGATGGGTTGTGTGTGTGCTGAGCTCACACATTCTTGCAGGTTACTTATACATCTATACGTCTGTATCTGTGTGTACCCAATTTTGACACAAAGGACACTTTAAACCATTCAAATTTTTAACATTTAAGTAATTTAGCAGACGCTCTTATCCAGAGCGACTTACAAATTGGTGCGTTCACCTTAAGACATCCAGTGGAACAGCCACTTTACAATAGTGCATCTAAATCTTTTAAGGGGGGGGGTGAGAAGGATTACTTTATCCTATCCTAGGTATTCCTGAAAGAGGTGGGGTTTCAGGTGTCTCCGGAAGGTGGTGATTGACTCCGCTGTCCTTGCGTCGTGAGGGAGTTTGTTCCACCATTGGGGGGCCAGAGCAGCGAACAGTTTTGACTGGGCTGCGCAGGAACTGTACTTCCTCAGTGGTAGGGAGGCGAGCAGGCCAGAGATGGATGAACGCAGTGCCCTTGTTTGGGTGTAGGGCCTGATCAGAGCCTGGAGGTACTGAGGTGCCGTTCCCCTCACAGCTCCGTAGGCAAGCACCATGGTCTTGTAGCAGATGCGAGCTTCAACTGGAAGCCAGTGGGAGAGCGGAGGAGCGGGGTGACGTGAGAGAACTTGGGAAGGTTGAACACCAGACGGGCTGCGGCGTTCTGGATGAGTTGTAGGGGTTTAATGGCACAGGCAGGGAGCCCAGCCAACAGCGAGTTGCAGTAATCCAGACGGGAGATGACAAGTGCCTGGATTAGGACCTGCGCTGCTTCCTGTGTGAGGCAGGGTCATACTCTGCGGATGTTGTAGAGCATGAACCTACAAGAACGGGCCACCGCCTTGATGTTAGTTGAGAACGACAGGGTGTTGTCCAGGATCACGCCAAGGTTCTTAGCGCTCTGGGAGGAGGACACAATGGAGTTGTCAACCGTGATGGCGAGATCATGGAACGGGCAGTCCTTCCCCGGGAGGAAGAGCAGCTCCGTCTTGCCGAGGTTCAGCTTGAGGTGGTGATCCGTCATCCACACTGATATGTCTGCCAGACATGCAGAGATGCGATTCGCCACCTGGTCATCAGAAGGGGGAAAGGAGAAGATTAATTGTGTGTCGTCTGCATAGCAATGATAGGAGAGACCATGTGAGGTTATGACAGAGCCAAGTGACTTGGTGTATAGCGAGAATAGGAGAGGGCCTAGAACAGAGCCCTGGGGGACGCCAGTGGTGAGAGCGCGTGGTGAGGAGACAGATTCTCGCCACGCCACCTGGTAGGAGCGACCTGTCAGGTAGGACGCAATCCAAGCGTGGGCCGCGCCGGAGATGCCCAACTCGGAGAGGGTGGAGAGGAGGATCTGATGGTTCACAGTATCGAAGGCAGCCGATAGGTCTAGAAGGATGAGAGCAGAGGAGAGAGAGTTAGCTTTAGCAGTGCGGAGGGCCTCCGTGATACAGAGAAGAGCAGTCTCAGTTGAATGACTAGTCTTGAAACCTGACTGATTTGGATCAAGAAGGTCATTCTGAGAGAGATAGCGGGAGAGCTGGCCAAGGACGGCACGTTCGAGAGTTTTGGAGAGAAAAGAAAGAAGGGATACTGGTCTGTAGTTGTTGACATCGGAGGGATCGAGTGTAGGTTTTTTCAGAAGGGGTGCAACTCTCGCTCTCTTGAAGACAGAAGGGACGTAGCCAGCGGTCAGGGATAAGTTGATGAGCGAGGTGAGGTAAGGGAGAAGGTCTCCGGAAATGGTCTGGAGAAGAGAGGAGGGAATAGGGTCAAGCGGGCAGGTTGTTGGGCGGCCGGCCGTCACAAGACGCGAGATTTCATCTGGAGAGAGAGGGGAGAAAGAGGTCAGAGCACAGGGTAGGGCAGTGTGAGCAGAACCAGCGGTGTCGTTTGACTTAGCAAACGAGGATCGGATGTCGTCGACCTTCTTTTCAAAATGGTTGACGAAGTCATCTGCAGAGAGGGAGGAGGGGGGGGAGGATTCAGGAGGGAGGAGAAGGTGGCAAAGAGCTTCCTAGGGTTAGAGGCAGATGCTTGGACTTTAGAGTGGTAGAAAGTGGCTTTAGCAGCAGAGACAGAAGAGGAAAATGTAGAGAGGAGGGAGTGAAAGGATGCCAGGTCCGCAGGGAGGCGAGTTTTCCTCCATTTCCGCTCGGCTGCCCGGAGTCACCACCACTGTCCTGTTCCCTAGTCCCATATACTATTGCTCAGCAGAAGATGTCACACAGAGAGATGTTTGCACCCCCCCAAAAAAATGATTCAGTGTTCAATCAGGGACAGACATAACTTTCCTATCAGCAATTCTAGGAAAGGATTAGTGTTTTGCATTGGGGTTGTGCCGCAGAGCATCATGGGGTTTCTATGTGTTGAGATGAGCAAGTTCTAGAAAATTGTTGAAATCATTCCTGTCTCCCATCTCATCATTTTTGAATTGTTATAAAGATGTTGTTATGAATCTCCCCCAGACATAACAAAAGATTGGTGACAAGGAAGTCTGAACCTACAGAAACTATTATATCTAGAAGAAGTTGTTTTTTTACACGTTTTAAACTGTTATTTTACATGGTACAGTCTAGGCTAATGTTAGCACAGTGTATTGCTAGCAGAGGCAAGTGCATAGTTAAGCTAGCTAAAGGCCTGCACAGGCTGTAAACATTTTGCCGTCTTATGACATGATTTTGCTGTCCCAGATAAAATTTCCCCATTGTGGGCCAATTCTTGCGTCGTAAACAATTGCTGGAAATGTTGGTTTGTTCAGTGTGACAGGGTCTGGGTCTGCCAATTAAGTACCACTTCGTGCAGTCGTAGTCTCCGACAAAGTTTTGGCAGTGTCAGAAGCCAATCCCTGTGACTGACCAATAGGAACACGGTAGCACTGAGTATTATTGTGAATAGTCAGATTAATATAATAGTTTGATTTAAATGTTTACATATTTTTCAAAAAAGAAAGAATAAGAAATAAGAAAGATTTCTCTAATAATTTTGTTTACATGACACATTCAAAATCAAGTTACCCGGTGGGATTTAATAAATGCACAAAATTGCCAAAATAAATGTTCTACCACAAATGACTATGTTATTTTTGGGACGCCTATTTGATGCTGAGTTCGGACATATAAAGTTTGTATTTGAAAACTATATCTAAGACACATACTTTTAGTTTTTCACTCGTCCATAAGCATAGAGGGAGGCTTGCGCTGCCTGTGTTGACAAATGCTAAGCTCAAAAATACCCCTGCACAAACATAATTTCCTGAGTTCGACTGTTGTACTCAAGGCATCAGTTCTTCGTTCACAGTATTTCCCATTATCAAGGGCCATATTCAAGGGATGTCCAATGTCACCTCTGTTTTTTGCCCTGGCGATAGAACCCATTTCTATTAAGCTAAAGGCCACACCCTCAATACATGGTATCTCCAGATGCGGACTAGAACACAAAGTTTCCTTGTATGCAAGATGACTTGCTTTTATATATCTCAGACCCTGAAGCGTTTGTCCCTGAGGGACGTACTGCGTAGGTTTGGTGTGTTTTCGAGCTATACATTGAATTTCTCAAAAAATGAATGCTTTCCTATTAATGAATTAGCATATCAAATTCTACAGGATACTATTCCATTTCGTATGTCAAAGTCTGGCTTTAAATATTTAGGGATCATTATCACCCGTACCTTGTCTTCCCCCCCATGATGAGAACTTTACTCCCCTAATTAACAAACTTAAACTGGACTTTCAGAGCTGGAGTATTCTTCATTTTACTTGAGCTGGTAAAGTGAATTGGATCAAGATGAATGTAATGCCCAGATTTCTTTTGTTCCAATGTCTCCGTCTTTTTTTACCAAAGTCTTTTTTCACTTCAGTGGATAAACTTTTTTTTTTTTTTCTATTGGGCGGTGGGAATCCAAGAATACGTAAAGCATTTCTCCAGAGAGATAGAACACACGGAGGACCAGCCCTTCCTAACTTGATGTATTATTACTGGGCAGCAAATATACAAAAGATTATTTACTGGCTTCACACCCCAGATACTGACTGGTGTCAAACAAAAGCCAATTCCTGTTTCTCCTCCTCTTTGTCAGCCTTAGTCACCTCCAATCTCCCTCTTTCAGCTTCGTGCTACACATCCAATCGAGTTGTTGTCAATATTTTTATATTCAAGGTCCTATATGTAATTACCCACCTCTTCCTTCCAGGCAAACTGGATTCAGCATTTAGGCTGTGGCAGATGAATGGCCTTACTAAATTTAATTACATTATATTGATGGCACCTTTGCCATTTTCGAAGACCTCACTATCAAATTGATTCTACCCCATTCAAGTTTATTTAGGTATTTCCAATTCCGTCGGTTTATTCGCACTTGAAGCCCAACCTTTCCAATTCTATCACCCAAAACACCTTTTCAACTAAAGTGACTCATATCCTGTATTTTTTAGATAATCATGTGCCTTGATAACCTATCACTCAATAAAATCCGATCTGAGTGGGAAAGGGAACTTGGTGGAGAGATCACTGATGAAGTCTGGAATGATGCCTTACTTACTGTAAATGGAAGCTCCTCTTGTGCCCGGTTAAGCATTATACAGTTTAAGGTACTTCACCGTATCCATTTCAGCAAGACCAGATTATCCAAATTCTACCCAAATATTGATGGGTCACAACAAAACCAAGGAAATATGAAGAATGCGCTTACTTTAAGATATGCAGTGTTGGTCATTATTGTACATAATTGTATTTATTTTACATTTAAAATAGTCCATAGTGGACTTGACCCACATGTTCTGGTCCTGTCCCTGTCTGACAGATTAATAGTCCACTATATTTAAAACCTTTTCTGAAGCATTTGATATCAAGTTGCACCCTAGTGCAGAAATGGCTATTTTTGGAGTACCAAACAACAATTGTTCTCAGACCAATATCAATCAAATCAATCAAATGTTTTTATAATGCCCTTCTTACATCAGATGATGTCACAAAGTGCTGTACAGAAACCCAGCCTAAAACCCCAAACAGCAGGCAATGCAGGTGTAGAAGCACAGTGGCTAGGAAAAACTCCCTAGAAAGGCCAGAACCTAGGAAGAAACATAGAGAGGAACCAGGCTATGAGGGGTGGCCAGTCCTCTTCTGGCTGTGCCAGGTGGAGATTATAACAGAACATGGCCAAGATGTTCAAATGTTCAAAGATGACCAGCATGGTCAAATAATAATAATCACAGTGGTTGTCGAGGGTGCAACAGGTCACCTCAGGAGTAAATGTCAGTTGGCTTTTCATAGCCGATCATTCAGAGTATCTCTACTGCTCCTGCTGTCTCTAGAGAGTTGAAAACAGCAGGTCTGGGACAGGTAGCACATCCGGTGAACAGGTCTGGGATCCATAGCCGCAGGTAGAACAGTTGAA
This sequence comes from Oncorhynchus nerka, assembly GCF_034236695.1. Taxonomy (NCBI): domain Eukaryota; kingdom Metazoa; phylum Chordata; class Actinopteri; order Salmoniformes; family Salmonidae; genus Oncorhynchus; species Oncorhynchus nerka. The sequence continues at coordinate 19,981 of NC_088411.1, forward strand.
ACTGGAGCAGCAGCACGGCCAGGTGGACTGGGGACAGTATAAGGAGTCATCAGGCCAGGTAGTCATGACCATGGTCCTAGGGCTCAGGTCCTCCGAGAGAGAGAATGTCACGCTCTGACCTTTAATATTTCTGTTTTCTTTATATTTTGGTTAGGTCAAGGTGTGACGAGGGTGGGTATGCTAGTTTTGTATTGTCTAGGGGTTTTGTATGTCTAGGGGTTTAGTATGTCTAGGTATTTGTATGTCTATGGTGGCCTGATATGGTTCCCAATCAGAGGCAGGTGTTTATCGTTGTCTCTGATTGGGGATCATATTTAGGTAGCCATTTTCCCTTTTGTGTTTGTGGGTTCTTAGTTTAGTTGCCTGTCTGCACTATCCGTATTAGCTTCACGTTTTGTTAGTTTGTTCAGTGTTTAGTGTTCATTCTTTTTTTTTTTTCTCCCCAATTTCGTGGTATCCAATTGTTTAGTAGCTACTATCTCCTTCGTACGACGAACGTGACAGAAAGAAAGAAAGAAAGAAAGAAAGAAAGAAAGAAAGAGAAAGAAAGAGAGAGAGAAAAGGAGAATTCGAGAGAGCATACTTAAATTGACACAGGACACCGGATAAGACAGGAGAAATACTCCAGATATAACAGACTGACCCTAGCCCCGCGACACAAACTCCTGCAGCATAAATACTGGGGGCTGAGACAGGAGCGGTCAGGAGACACTGTGACAGGGCCAAACAGGCAGGATATAACCCCACCCACTTTGCCAAAGCACAGTCTCCACACCACCACTTCAACCACCAACTTACCTATAGACAGCTGCATGCCATTGCTTTTTCCTCCCTGTTGGCCCGCAGAATGATTTTATTGGATTGGAAATCAATCCTGCCTTAGCCTCTCTTTGGCTAAAAGATCTGATGCTGTTCCTAAATTAGAAAAAAATTAAGTATACCATTTGAGGGTCAACCAACTCATTTTATTCCACATGGGACCGATGATATCCTATTTTGCGAAGCTCCAAACACTTCCTCCAGATTAGTACTCTTGGCCCTACCTCCACCCCTTGAGATTACTGCTATAGTCCTATAGGATCACCTAATCACCTGAAATTGTTAGGCTATTACATTTTTTCTTGTAACATTGTAACATTGTTGTATACTTTTGTTTTGTTTTCTGATATGCAACTCAATAACTTTGCCTTTCTTTGTAAATGTGTTTGGAGGCATTCTGGGGAGAGGTCGAAGGGGGACAAAAAGGGGAAAAATGTACAGTGTCCTCACATATAATCTTTCATTCATTGTGAATAAAAAATATTATACATTTTTAAAAAGTGAAAAAAGTAAAGCTGTAAAAAATATATATATTTTTAAATTCATGCTGCAGTTGACGTAGCCTACATCAGCTGACGTAGCCTCACAAGCCAAAGCCAGAATGTGATGACAAATCTGAAGCAAATTGTACAATCTGACCAGGTTGATTTTTATTTTTTTATTTCACCTTTATTTAAGATTTAGGCTAGTTGAGAACAAGTTCTCATTTACAACTGCGACCTGGCCAAGATAAAGCAAAGCAGTTTGACACATACAACAACACACACATGGAATAAACAAACATACAGTCAATAATACATATGATAATTGATATCAAGATTTTAATTTGGTTACACAGTGTGACTTGTAATAATCATAAAAAACTGAATCCAACATACAGTGCGGGAAGGTCTTAAAAGACCACGCTTTAGTCTCCAATGTTTATTGAAAACCTTTGCACAGTGATAGAGAACAAGTGCTCATTGTGCAAATGTTTTTAATAAACATTGGATATATAGTTTATATGTTGTCAGCATTCTAAGCCAACCCCGTCTTTTTTGCCCAAAATTTGCGCATCTGTCAGTTTTGTTGCTAAACAACCAATCCGTCTATTGCAGTTGATTGGTGACAATGACATGAACATATATTCAGCATGACATTCATGCAAGCATTATAATATATTTACAACCCAAAAGTAATGTGAAATGCACTCGTAACTTATGGCCTAAGCAATATACACTGAGTATACAAAACATTAGGAACACCTTCCTAATATTGCATTGTTCCCCCATTTCCCCTCAGAACAAATTAAATTTGTTGGGGCATGGACTCTACAAGGTGTCGAAAGCGTTACACAAGGATGCTGGCATGTTGACTCCAATGCTTCCCACAGTTGTGTCAAGTTGGCTGGTAGTGGATATCTACTATTTGGATATCCAAATAGTCTCATCCCACACATGCTCAGTTAGATTGAGATTTGGTGACTGGGCAGGCCACTGCAGTAAGCTGAATTCACTGTCATGTCCATGGAACCATTCCTGGAAAATCCTAGCCTTGTGGCATGGGGCATTATCCTGCTGAAAAAAATAATTCACAGATGGATACACTGCTGCTATGAAGGGATGCACATGATTGGCAATGATCTTCAGATATCCTGTGGCATTCAAACGTTGCTCCACTTTTATCAAGGGGCCCAATGTGTGCCATGAAAACACACCCCACACAATCACAACACAACCACCAGTTTGCTATGTTGACATGCGTCATGATGGATGCATGTATTCTTGTGGTTTTCTCCATACCCTAGTCCTCCCATCAGCGTGAGACAGCAGGAACCGGGATTCATCAGACCAGGCAATGTTTTTTCAATTCTCCAATGTTTTCGTCCCTTAGCCACTGCAATCACAGTTTCCTGTTTTATGCTGAAAAAAGTAGAACTCTGTTAGGTCATCAGCTGCCATACCCCATTTGTGTCAAGGTACAACGAGTTGTGCATTCTTTTATGGGTTTTTGATCATCAATGTTGTACTGGACTGTCAGTTGAGTAACTGTAGCCTGTCTGTTACTTTGCACAATTTGTGTCAGCCTCCTTTGTCCTATTTCATCAATGACCTGTTTTCGACCTTTGGGTTTGTGGACCATTTTTGATACACACGGGAAACTGTTGAGCGTGAAAAATCCTGCAGCTTTGCAGTTCTTGACACACTCAAACCAATGCCCCTGGCACCTACTACCATACCCTGTTCAAATGAACTTAAATATTTTGTCCTGCCCATTCACCCTCTGAAAGGCACATATACACAATCCAATGTCTTAGTTGTCTCAAGGCTTAAAAATCCTACACTAATTGAAGTGGATTGTAGCTTTCACTTGGATTCACCTGGTCAGCCTATGTCATGGAAAGGGCAGGTATTCCTAATGTTTTGTACAATCACTGTATTTAGACTAAGCTTCGTCTGGGCTGCTGCGTGATAGCCAGCTAGCTAAGCTAACTACAAGCTAACTAGGTGGCACATTCCATCATTGGAGACAAAATGCACCCTGGGAATCATAATCATGCTGTAGACGGGGGCAATACAGAAGGTTCAAAATTACAAACGAGGAATCGTGCAGCATGACTAACAAAAACAATAAAACATCAAAATGTTTATCAAATCTTACAGTAGAACTTTCGAATTAAAAACAGATTAATGAGTGAATTTGAGGATGAAACGTCAGTGAGTGAAGTGAATGAAGATCACGTGACTGAGAAAAATATTGCACGGTTGAGGTTGGACAATATTGAAGTGATTGACAATCAGGAGCCTATTGAGAAACAAAAAATGGTTGTAATTGTTGGAAACATTGGACAGTTTGATTAAAGTATTGAACAGTGGAGCTCATATACAGAATGGCTTGAATATTTTGTTCTTGCAAATGACATTGATGAGGACAATACTTGTTGTGTACTTTAGGCTCAGTAACTTGAGGACACGATGGGTATAATTATGGGTAAGTTTACTCAGCAAGCTTAGCACTGCATCACAGCATACATCATCAGCACATGCATACTCTTCTTCTACATAACTACATCCTTAGTAGATACTTCTGTTCTGTATGTAATAGGTATGTTATAATGCATGTATGTCTCTAGTGGTAGACTTGAGTAGTGCAGCAGAGCACAACATATTTCCCTCTTGTGAAAGTAAAGAGCTCTCTAAGCATAACCCAAATAAAGCAATTCACAATGCTTGAATTTAACCATTATTATTTTACCAAGCACATAATAATAACAATGTTAAAAGACAGCACAGTAGCCATAATAACAGTAACATCAGAATATCAAATTTACACTTAAACAGTTTTCTTTTTACTTACAACCTTCCAGATTTACTGAATATAGTCCTTTAGCCAAGCCGGGCTTCGTCTGACTCTGAGCATCAGTTTGAATAGTCTGTTGCAAATGCAAGGGAACTTTGAGATGCGCATCACTGACACTGCCTTCCGGCAGGTAGGCTAGTGGTTACTTCGGTACTAGTGTACTTCGGTGTACCCTTTTAGACATAAAATGGGAGTTTTACATGCACACAACCTCCCTCTTTGATGATTGTTTTGCCCCCCGTTTGGCCACTGTGTAGGATTTCACTTTTCTTGAGTGGCACGCACTCTGTGTCGGAAATATTGTTTCCAAGGCTTTTCCTCTCAGATCGCGGTTTGGAGACAGTCTTTTAAAACGTGGTTCCAACATTCCACCTCGCCATTTGCTCGTTGGTAGTACACAGACACTTTGGAGTGTTTAATGTCTCTGTAATGTAGGAACGAAATCCATTCATCTAAAGTGATGGGCACCATTATCACTTACGATTTCTGTGAAGTTTTCATTGCGACTGAACATATCAGTTAAATACTTACTGACATTCTGGGTAGATTATTAGAACATTAGGTACATTATTCTTAAATATTAAATTATTAACCTATCATCATTAATATAATATTTTATTTACAATGTACAAATAAAAATAACGGTGTCTTTGTCTTTTCTTGTTTTTGGCAAAAAAGTAAACAAATTAAAATGCCAGGGAGGAGTTATTGTGACAGGGTAGGAACTAAATTGTTGATTCGTGTTTCCTAGGGGACCCTATAAGCTTTGGCTACATTGCATGTTTTCCCTTAGCTACTTCGTGTAGCGAACATATACTTGCTTTGCATATTCCTCTTTGATTTAGAAGACACTGTTGCACAAACAACATGCTGATTTAGGTCTACACCTAAAGGCTTTATTAGCTAGCTACGTTTGCTTTTACTCAGTACATTTATTAGCTAGCTAGCTATTAGCATTATCGGTTAACAATTAGCGTCTCACAATATTTTGGGCAACTTGCTAAGAAAAGACGAACTAGCTGTTTGCTGATGTAAGAAACACAAACTAATAGTGTCATTATGGATTTATATTAATAAGCAAAGTGAAAACAGCATTGTTGTCATCAACATTGTTGCAAGTGCTGCATTGACCATTCAGACTGAATGCAAGGGTCTCGTGGTTGAACATCAAATGTGCTCCTTGAGTGAGGGCGTGGATAGGCCTGTGTGGGGAAGTGGCGCAGAGGTGACTCAAGTAGCGAAGTAAACTATAAAAATTGACATTACACTTGGCGTATCACATTTAACAAATCAAACATTCAAATACCGGTATAGAAGGTGGAGTAAAAACCCAAACCGGTCCCTGCATCAATTCAGGTGTATCATAAAATAAGATATACCACCCAGCCCTACTCACAAGGTCCCGTTCACGTGTTCTCAGCTGCAGAACGGGCGTTCTTGGACCTCAAACACCAATTCACTTCCGTCCCAGGCAGTTTGTGGTGGAGGTCGATACCTCGGACGCCGGAGTGGGGTCCGTCCTGTCCCAGCATTTGACCCAAGACCAAAGCTGCCTCCCTGCACTTTCCTCTCCCATTGTCTCGAACACCACAGAAAGGAATTACAAAGTGCGTAACCGAGAACTACTCGCGGTGACGATGGTGTTGGAGGAGTGGAGGCACTGGTTAGAGGGGGGGAACACCCATTGATAGTATGGACAGATCACAAGAACCTGGAATATCTCCGCACCACCAAGCGCCTCAACTCCAGGCAAGCTCGATGGACCCTGCTATTCACTCGATTCAACTTCACCATCTCCTACCGCCTGGGGTCCTAGAATGTGATGCTCTTTCACGCCTCTCTAGCCCCGCTGCTACACCAATGGACCCCGAGACCATCTTCCCTACCTCTTGTCTCTTGGATGCACTCATCTGGGGTATGGAGAACCAGGTCCGTGAGGCGCAGCGTTCCCAGCCGGTACAAAAACATTTTTGGTGTCCCACCTTGGTTCCTGACGTCTCTGCGTTCGTCGCCGACTGCACCGTGTGTGCCCAGAATAAAACTCTGCGGCAAGCTCCGGCTGGCCTCCTTCAACCTCTTCCCATTCCTTACCACCCCCAATCCCATATATCCCTGGACTACGTCACAGGTCTCACTTCTTCAGATGGCAACACCACTATCCTCACTGTGGTGGATAGGTTTTCCAAAACCTCCCATTTCATTCCCCTTCCTTACCCGCAGCCAAGGAAACGGCCCAGCTCATGGTGCAGCACATCTTCTGGATCCATGGACTTCCGGTGGACAAGGTCTCTGACCGCGGTCCTCAGTTCTCGTCCCGGTTCTGGAAGGCGTTCTGAACCCAGATTGGAGGCTGGCCGATGCCCCAATGAAACGGCTAGACGGGGAGAGCCAATCAGGACCTGGAGACGACCCTTCATTGCCTCGTCTCCGCCAACCCCACCACCTGGAGCCAGCAACTTGTGTGGGTCAAATACACCCAAAACACCCTTCCCTGCTCGGCCACTGGTCTCTCACCATTCAAGTGTTCCATGGGTTATCAGCCTCCACTCTTCCCTGAGCAGGAGGAAGAGGTCAGCATACCCTTGGCCCAGATGTTTGCCCGCCATTGTGGCCTTAGCTGGAAGAGAGCCCGGTCTGGGTCCCCAGCTCCCCACTATCATCTCGGGCAGAGGATATGGCTGTCCACTCGGGATCTGCCCCCCTGGGTGGAGTCCTGCAAACTTTCCCCACGTTTTATCAGCCCATCTCTAAGGTCTTTGGCCCCTCTGCTGTTCGCCTTCTGTTGCCCTGCACTCTCCGTATATATCCCACTTTCCATGTATCCAGAATTAAACCCTTGTCTCACAGCCCTTTGTCTCCTGTTTCCAGGCCCAACCCTCTCGCCCGTCTCATTGAATGGACATCCAACTTACTACACGGCCTTGAGTGTTCTACCTCGGGGCAGGGGATTCCAGTACCTGGTTGACTGGGAGGGTTATGGCCCGGAGGAGGTGCTGGGTCCCCGCTAGGAACATCCTGGACCCAGCCCTCATCGCTGAGTTCCGCCGCTGGCACCCCGGTCAACCAGGTATGTGCCCGGATAGGATGCCAGGTGCCACCCCTGGGGGGGTACTGTCACACCCTGATCTGTTTCACCTGTCTTGTTCTTGTCTCCACCCCCCACCAGGTGTTTCCCATTCGTCCCCATTATCTCCTGTGTATTTATACCTGTGTTTTCTGTTTGTCTGTTGCCAGTTCGTCTTGTGGAAAACAGAAAGGAAAACGCTGCACACTGATACATTGAATGTTAATAATGTGACACTATGTTATACATTTTTTTACCTCCTGTTTCAGGAAGTGATGTCACTGAGTGCTGCCCCTATATATAGGACCCTCCACCCCCACCTGGGATATGGATGCCTGATGAAGACCTAAGGGTCGAAACATTGTAAATGTTATCACCTAGGATCATGAGCAGCAGTGTGCAGTGTTTTCCTTTCTGTTTTCCATTAGTTTACCTATAACTCCAGCACCTGCGGAAAGTACCTGGATGTGCGTATGTTCTTCAGCTTTGCCAGTTCGTCAAGTCCTACCAGCGTGTTTTCCCATTTTTCAAGTTTCTATAGTTGCTGTTTTCTAGTCTTCCCAGTTTTGACCATTCTGCCTGCCCTGACCCTGAGCCGGCATCCCATTCTGTACCTTTCTGACACTGCCCTGGATTACTGACTTTTGCCTGCCCTTACCCTGAGCCTGCCGTTCTGTACCTTTCTGACTTTGCCCTGGATTTACTGACCTCTGCCTGTCCTTGACCTGCCATTTGCCTGCCCTCTGTTCTGTAAATAAACATCTGTGATTCGAACTGTCTGCATCTGGCTTCTACCGGACCTCTGATGTCCTGATAATAACAGTTAATGATAACTAGGGATAGAGGATAGAGTTAATTCAAGGGATCTCACTCTCTATATATATTTATAAATGGTGCCCCACCTTTGATTAATTTGGATAAGATAACCAAATGTATTACAATATATTAGATCAACTAATTATTCCACTAATAAATCAGAAAATTATCTGGAATATCCATAGCCAAAGTTACAACACTTCCTAGCATCTGGCCATAATTTCCTGTAGCATTGATAGCCACCAAGTAGTTGTTGAAGATTTGCAACCACATGGCAGACGGAATCATACATTGACCAGGGGAGGGCAGGAATGGAGTAGGTAATGATGCTAAAGCTGCCGCATAGGGCCAAAGATATTTAAGTTACTATGCGGCCTACTACAGCCAGACAGACCAAGTAATAAGATGTATGGGGATATTGTGGAAATACTGAAAGGACACTTTTCACCTAAACCAGTAGTTATTCCTGGAAAGGTTCCACAGAAGAAATCAAGAAGAGGGAGAATCAGTGACAATGTTTTCTGCTGCATTAAAGAACCTATCACAGCACTGTGAGATTAATGATGTACTAAATGATACCATTAGAGACAGACTTATACTCAAAAGAGGCTATTGCCTGAAAGTAATCTGACCTTGGCAAAGCCCATTGAAGTCAGTGTGTCCATGAAAATAGCTGCTAAAGAGGTTCATCAGTTGGGTGGATCAGGACAAGTGCACAGAAGAAATCAAGAAGATTGCTAGTGAGAAGTTGATAGACGTCGTCACAGTCTGCTAGAACCGAGGAGCTTGGTGTTCTACCCCAGAGGAGACAGCATTCCCCAAAGCTCAGAAGACGGTAACCCAGAGGAGGCCTCCTGGAGGAGACCTGATTCTTTTCTTTTTCTTTAATGTTTTAAAATAAAACACCCTTGAAACTGAGTTATCACACTTGTGTCTGATCTGCGTAAACAGTAGATCAAACCTCCTGGTCTGCCACAATGCGTACAATGACACATGGAGACACAGGACTACCCCCCATCGCAAAGAAACATGGATAAGTCTTTAATGGAGAGTAGGGTAGCATGAAAGACATTACAGTGAAGCTTAGCATTAGCATGAAAGACAATTACAGTGAAGCTTAGCATTAAGCCAGACAGCAAAACAAAGTTCCTGAAAGGACGACCAGTACCGTATGTTATCAGACCAAAGGTTGAGGCTGATTTGGACACTTTAGTCAAGAAAAAAGAACTGGAGCCGGTCAGCATGAGTGAATGAGAAACACCCACCGTACCAGTCCTTATGAAGTATGTTGAAATCAAGATATGTGGAGACTTTAACAGAGTTAACCTTGTGTTGTCTGCTGAGCAGCATCTGCTACCACACATCAACAACCTTTTCGCAGGCTTAGCTGGGGGTCAAAAGTTCAGCAAAATTGACCTCTGCCAAGCCTACTTGCAGATGCACGTGGATGAAAAGTCAAAGGAGCTGCTGACTGTCGTGACACAGAAGGGACTCTTTGGGTACTGTCATCTACCGTTTGGAATCACAAATGTGCCAGCGCTGTGCCAGAGGGCGATGGACCAGATCTTGAGTGGATTGCCAAGAGTACAATGTTACCTGGATGACATTCTCATTACTGGGAAAGATGAAGAGGACCATCTCCAGAACTTGGATGTGACCTAACAGAGATTGAAGGACTGAAAGTTTGTAAGGACAAATGTGCATTCTTCCAATCATCGGTTGAATACCTTGGACACGTCATCAACGCCACGGGCTTGCAAAAGGCTCCATCCAAGATCAAGGCTATCAGAATGTCATCCATCTACGTTCTTTCCTGGGGTTACTGAATTACTCCGGACACTTTATTCCGAGCTTAGCAACGAAGCTTAAGCCGCTGCATGCCTTTACAGAAAAAAAACATGATTTCACATAAGGAAAATCAAATGATTTCACATGAAATTTTACATATGAAATCTTGTGAAATGTGTTTTTGGAACACTTCACATGTGATCACATGTTTTCATGTGTATTTTCATGGTATCACATGTTGCTTTACATGTTGTCACATGATATCACATTCATTTCACATGAAGTATCACATTAACTTCACATGAAGTATCACATTAACTTCACATGATATCACAAAACTTCACGTTTTCATGATCACATGAAAACGTGTGACATTCATGGGGTTTTTACATAAGGGATGTCAGGTACTGCCCTGTCAGGACAAAACATGGAAATGGATTGAACAATGCAAGGAAGCATTCGGGAAAACCAAGGAAAAACTTCTGAAATCTGAGGCATTGACACACTTTGACCCATCATTGCCCAACCAACTAGCTTATGATGCTAGTCCATATGGTGTGGGAGCAGTCGTGCCCCATATCATGCCTTCTGGTAAGAGAAGCTTTCACATTGAGGACATTGAAATAAGCAGAAAGTAACTATGCACAGATAGAACGAGAAGCCGTAGGGATTGTTTTTGGAGTATCTGTACAGGAGGAAGTTCCCCCTTCTTACAGATCATCATCTGCTGATGAGCATCTTTGGACTACATACTGACATTCGGTCACTTGTTAGAATGCAAAGTAGAATGCAAAGGTGGGCTTTGTTGTTCTCAGTACACACCTACGACATCAAGTACCGCATGTCAGAACTGCACCGCAATGTAGATGGACTTTCCAGGTTACCACTACCTGTGGTCAAACCAGAGTCACATCAAGTGGACATCTTCTACTTCAGGCAAGTGGAAAATGCACCAGTCACTTCAACACAAGTGCAGAGAAACACCAGAAACAGTGCTATCTGAAGTGATGGACATTATCATCAAAGATAGAGCCGCAGGAGATGGTCCGGAACTGAAACCCTACCTTTCGATGAGAACTGAGCTGTCAGTGCAGTCCGGTTGTTTTCTGTGGGGGAGGAGAGTTATCATTCTGCCTTCGCTGAGGAAACCAGTGTAAAACAGCTACACCCAGGTCATTGTGGGATGGTTTGCATGAAGGAAATTGCACAAAGCTACTTCTGGTGGCCTGGATTAGATGAAAGTATTGAGGAGAAAGTGAAAACATGTTCCTCATGTCAGAAGGTTCGCAACATGCCTCATCTTGCACCTCATCTTGCACCTCTTCATCTGTGGTATTGGCCGGAGGAAGCATAGCAACAAATACACGTCAACTTCGCAGGTCCATTTGAGGACAGAATGTTGCTCGTGGTCGGGGATGCAAATATCAGGTCAATGGCGTACAGCACATCAGGTCTGCACCGTATCATCCATTTACCAATGGACTGGCAGAGAGGTTTGTACAGACCACGAAACATGCCTTAACACTAGAACCACCATAGGCCAATGCCCCCTGCCATATGATTTTGTATTTTAAATAAATCTGCCATTTTGAAGGCAACGTCCTCCTCCTTTCCTGACTTTTTCTAAATAGTTGTATTTTAAATAGCTCAGTTGTCAGCATTTCTTGATTACAAAGAGAAATATATTTAGAGCATGTTAACCAGTTTTTTCACATCTATTCCTAATTTAAGGGGCCATGACAAATGTGCTGCTGGGCGTTAGTACCATGGCGCTAATGTGTCTCTCCTCACTGAATGAATGCCGTCAATGGATGAATGGGCGATAGAAACTGATAATCGTGCATGTGACTTAATATCGATATTTGAATTAACTGGATAATGAGGGCGAAGAGGGTGATTTCATTTAGAACAATAGTGTGGTGATGTTGAAGAATTGTGATCACCAAGAAAGCAGCTACTGCTGCCAAGGAGACAGCCAAAGGAACAGAGCGTCGTACTCCTCCTCAGCATAGTGCTCTAAATAACTTAACTTGCCAGTTTTCCTGTCTGTAAAGAGAAGGGCGGACTGAACATTGATCCCGCTGCTCTGATTGAATAGAGCAAAGCTGTCTCTGTTCACTTCTCATGTTTTGGTCTGATCATTTAGAATGCTGCTGCCTCCTGTTAGCCTGCTACTATGATAAATCAATAGGCGAGGACGTTTGCCAGAAAGCTATCAATATGCATAATATCTAACAAGCGACGCGAGAGTAGGGAAGGAAGAAGAAACGCTGATGCGGACTCTGACTGAGTGACAGCAAACTTGTCTGCTCGCTGCAAGTTTTGAGGACAGGACACACAGACACACACACACACAACTCCACGCCCTGCTCCTAATCTGCAGATTTTTTGGTCCATAAACCTGCAGAGAGATAAGTAGATGTTGGTACAATACATAGGCATAATTAAACACTAAATTTAAGTAGTATAGCCAAGTTGTAACACCCATAATACAACACAGTAGATGAATCTGATACATACTGTAGGTTAAAGGGGATGCCCGACACACGCGTTCTCTAGGGGGTACTTGGAGGCTGAGAAGCCCAGTGGTTCTAGTGCTAAAAGTGTCTCAGGGTCAAGGGACACTGCACCAATGCTTTAACAGCTTCTTGCTATCCTACAGGAACATGCCTCATGCAGCCACCAAGGCTTTGCCTGCATCGAAGCTTTCCCACAAGCTTCAACCTACTCAAACCTCCCAACGCAACGGAGACAGTGCAGCGTTAACAGGATGAGCCAAGTCAAACGTTGTGAACTGAGAGCAAAGGGCAGAGCTTTCAATCCTGGAGAAACCGTCTTAGCTAGGAACTACCTCAACGGACCAAAGTGGGATCCTGCCGAGGACGTCATCTGGTAAAGGCACACAGATCAGTTACTGTTGAGTAAAGCGACACCGACATAATCACCAGTCCACACCAGTAAGTGGTCCAGTACTTTTACTGGGTGACACCCTGACCCAGCAGTTGTCACCTAGGGGCTGATTAGTCACCTTCTCAGGACTGTTGTTCATAATGGGGACAATTTAAGCAGGAGGGGAGGAAATGTTCTGTATGGAGGTTGTGCAACAGAGCATAATGAGGGTTCTATGTGTTGAAATGAACACGTTCTAGATAAATGGTTGAAATAATTCCTGTCTCCTGATTATTTAATTGTTATAAAAACGTGGATATGAAACCAATGACTCATAACAATTAGGATTTGGGGCCCTTGTGTAGCACATGGATAAGATTTTCACCTTGAGCCTTTAGCTACTCCTTAACTCCTATAGCTGCTCATTCTTAGAAAAGGTACTTTAGCTGCTATTAAAATACCTATTTTAATTGGTTGTCTGCTAGCCCAAGCCAGTGAGTCATTGTGCACTGTGCAGAGGCCAGGGCCAGGGACTGTAAGCTTGCTCGCTCATTCTCTACTCTACAATTGCTCTAGCTCAGAGGTTTTAAAAGCAGTTAACGATGCACTGAACTAGGTTACACTTAGAGAGGAAATATGCTGAAAAGGGGACATGAAACATCAGGCATATGTGGGTTACATATGTTAGGGAACTCTTAAAACAGTAATCATTTATATCATTGGTTATCTACTGTTTATCATATGTTGTTCTCTGTGGAATTTGAGGGTGAACTGTGCTTTTGCTTCTACATTTGGCTGTGTGTCTGTCCCCAAAACCTCTTAGAGACATTCGTCCAGGCCAGGATATCTTATGCCATGCTGCTGGGTGCCAGCCTTGCCAGTCTGGGCTTAGGGAAAGAGGTCATGTCTGAGAGGGGTGGGGGGGGGCACTGGTTGGCTGCTTAGATCAGCAGAGATGTGGGCTGTAGAGTGCACCCCCCCTGCTCCCCAAGCTGTCTCACAAGTGAACATAAGAGAGAGTGGACGAGAGAGCGAGAGAGTGTGCGCGTGTGTGTCTGCTCACTCATTCGTGTATGTGAGAGCGAGAGAAACAGAGAGGCTCAGGCTTTTACTCACGACTAAAGTTGTCCCTCAGACTGTCAGTTTTAATGCAGGCTACTTTAGACTTCACTTAAGCTCCACTAAAGGGTCATCTCTGCTCCCCCTGTTCATTTGAGACAGACGTCTCAGCTCCACCGCCTTTGATAAGGTCATACAAGGCATTGGCAAGGGCAGTGCATATATGAAAAAACAAGGAAAGATGTGTTGGACAAAGCATTATCTCGTTGGATGCCTACTATAAATTGTAGCCCTTTTCTCTTTGTCCTTTCTGCCTCTCCCTCTTCACGCAATATATTCCCCTAGTCTACCTTGTTTCTGTGGTATTTTTTTGCATCTGTGCTTGAGCATACAGAGAATAGATCTAGCTCTTAGTCCTTTGTCTTGCCTCCCGGTTAGATATACAAACCTGAGATGTTTCAGTCTTGCGGTCCTACCGATGCATCACAAGCTGTGTGAGTGAAACCCTCATTAAATCTCTCGTCAGCCCAACGGCTGTAGATTTGGTGATTAATCCTGTTCCATTGTCCCTCTTACTGATTCTTAAGTCAATACATCTATCTGACACATTCTCTGGAGGCTAGTCCTCCTCCTTCATCACTCTTCTCAGCACAGGTTCCTGACAGGTGCTCCATTTTCTCCTCCATCTCTTTTCTTTCCGTTTTTTCTACTTCATATCTTGAGTGGCTGGGTGCATGGTGGGGATCATTGTAGAGCATACAATACATACGAATTGTATTTTCTGGCATTGGTGATACTGTTTTAAATTTCAGGTGTGCGATTGTAGCTATCATACTCTTGGGAAAGCGTTAGTACTAAAACTCAATCATTTGTGCAGCAGTCAAATGGCTTGACTGTAAGAACAGGAGCAAAAGCAATATGCTTTTATAAATGGTGTTACTGCATTTTGTTTTGGGATGTTATATTCATAATTCAATAGCGGTTGTCTTGAATGTTAACCTCTAAAAGTCTAAGCAGTTGGGGGGGGGTACTAAGCTAACATATGGAATTGTTTTAAAATGGTCATACCATGGATCATTTAGCTATTTGATTTAGAATTTTAGGACCGCTTTAGGTATTAAAAAATATTTGTATAAAATATTGAAATTGGCCTTCACTACTATAGCCCATAGAAACACATTGAATATCACATTCATAAATGGCAAAAAAAGACAGTCAAAGGAATAAGGTTTTGAAGTGTCTGTCCTATATCTAGGATATGTAAGAAAACTCAGGCAATATTTTCGTTTTTTTGGACACATATTTCTAACCCTTTATTTTTGTTGGCACAAAACTACCTCCATACTTCCATTCATTTGTATGGGTTACCTTCAAACGAGTCCCGTGGGGCCTGTGGGGGTTGTAGAGCAAAACAGAGAACACCATCGAACACTGCTGTAGCTTGGTCCCTTTCCACCGCAGATGCTGAAGGCCAATGTAGGCGGATGCATGGATTGAGATGCAGCGCATGCAAAAAAAAACGATATCTCCAGTTTAAACTATTGGGATTTGACGGTATTTTTTGTACTATGTTACTTATATTGACGCACGGGTGCATCAATAGACTGTTATTAAACACACGCTTGTTGGTGACGCATGGTGTGGTTTGAGCTTTTTCATTACCGGTTAAAATTATGGATTTTTACACACCACACACAAACACACACATTTGTACACACACACACACACACGCACACACACAGGGCTGGGGAGTAACGGATTAAATGTAATGGTAACTGTAATCCCTTACCAGCAAAAACATTGTAAACAGATTACAGATACTTTTGAAAAACTAGGTGATTACTTCAAGGATTAATTTTAAATTCAGAAAGGATGTTTTAGAAAAATAATCTTTGACACTTCTCTGTTTTCGCAATGACATTCAAATCAGTATTGAAAAAAGGCGCAAATTGAAGTTTGTCCCACCTCCTGAACGAGTCTGACCACGATGTTGACACACCAAATGTGTTTGATAGATTGCGGGAAAAGCACAGGAATAGGCTTTTGTAGGCTACAGTCCAAGGTATGTCTTCCAATTGTGCGACTGCTGTCTGCTTCCAAAGATGATCCAATTTGAATAAACGCTTGGAGGTAAGGATGACAGCAGTGGTGTAGTCTACGGCGATACGGATATCACTTATTATTGTTATCTACATAGCGCATTGCTGTGAATCACACTGCTGCTCTCTCATTTATCTATATGCGCCTTACGGATTGTGGTTGTTGTGGATGGCTGCTCACCAATCTAAATGTGTATTTGAACCCAATAATGGTTGAATTCAAGAAGTTTAAGCTGCATATCAATCATTGTTTTTGAAACCAGCGGACAGACAGTGAAAAATTCGCTCATGCACAGCTACATAGTGCGAATCCCAGGCTATGGCTTTTATTGCTCAATCTAATTCAAGCTGATAAAAAATATATCCATAGGCCTAATGGACACATGCTCAATCTCGCACACGTTTGATAGATTTAACGGGGACATCTTTAATCTCATCATTGAGTTATAAATTATATCTATTTAAATCCATTGATTCTTGAATAATATAATTTATAAATGCCTCATGAGCTTAGTTCAACTGAGAACCCAACATGAGAACCCAAAATATAAGCTTGTTTTTCTCCATTGTTTGTAAACATTGTAAATGTAAACAAACACTGTATAGCCTCATAACATGGTTAAAACAATCATTTTGATATCATGGATGGTCAGCTTTGTCTATTAATCTGAGAGTGGTTACATTTTCCAGGCTCATCCCTCAGCTTTTTACCAAAACAGAGGCAGTGCGACCATTTTGTTATTGTTTCATCTGTGGATTAGCCTTTAAAAAGCTGCATATTATCAAGATATCAAAGTGTCCCCAACAAAAAGGTAAACAATAGGCCTATAGCAAATGCAGCATATGGAATTCCTTTTCACATGTAAATAGTGCTCAAAGCGTGCCATTCCATGAGTGCAGCATTTATTTTTCAACTCGAATCATTGAGCCCAGTCAGTCCTCCATGACAACAAAATCATAAACAACAGAGTAGGGCTGGCATAATAAATCCTTCGTTTTGGGGTTATGCTCAGGTAAAACAATTTGGCTAATGTATAATCTATCCAAGTCCTATTCTTGAAGTTCAAGGGGAATAATATTTATTGGATTGACTGTAATTCTGATAAACTTTGGTTTTTAATGTACAGGTATAATTTTTATTTTATTTACTTTTTTGAATTTTACCCCTTTTTCTCCTCAATTTCGTGGTATCCAATTGTTTTAGTAGCTACTATCTTGTCTCATCACTACAACTCCCGTGCGGGCTCGGGAGAGACGAAGGTTGAAAGTCATGCGTCCTCCGATACACAAGCCAACCAAGCCGCACTGCTTCTTAACACAGCGCGCATCCAACCCGGAAGCCAGCCGCACCAATGTGTCGGAGGAAACACTGTGCACCTGGCAACCTTGGTTAGTGCGCCCAGCCCGCCACAGGAGTCGCTGGTGCGTGATGAGACAAGGATATCCCTACCGGCCAAGCCCTCCCTAACCCGGACAATGCTAGGCCAATTGTGCGTCTCCCCACGGACCTCCCGGTCGCGGCCGGTTATGACAGAGCCTGGGCGCGAACCCAGGGTCTCTGGTGGCACAGCTGGCGCTGCAGTACAGGTATAATTTAATCAAATTATTATATGTAGTAGAAAGCGATGTGTTAGAAGAATCCTACATAACCAACCCATAAAGTAAAATTCAACATCAATATATGGCCAGCTATGTAAACTTTAACATCGATTAATCCTGAAATAGAAATAGAAATACCTCTTAAGGGGAAAGTAACCTAAAAGTAGCTGAATGTAATCAGATTACATTACTGAGTTTTGGCAATCCAAAACTTACGTTACTGATTACAATTTTGGATAGGTAACTAGTAACTGTAACGGATTACATTTAGAAAGTAACCTACCCAACCCTGCACACACATACACACACAAAAGAAAACACACATGCTGATTCCAACCATCTCTCACCTTCCCTCACCTTACCGCTTTCTCTCCCACCTCACTGAGGAAACAAGCACTGAATGCTAGTTACCATTCAAAGTATATTGAGGCTTATGTGTGTGCTGCGCGCCTGAGTGTGTGTGTGTGTGTGACTGGAGGAGGGAGTTGGAAGGCTGTGATTTGCTCCCGACAGAGAGGGGAGGGATGGAGGGAGGTGCGCATACGAACGAGAGAGTGAGAGAAAGAGAGCACATTCACAGTCGCTGTCTGGTTTCTTTCCTCAGTACGACTCTGGCAGCTCTCCTCCACAGCAGCAGAAAGACACAGAACCAAAAACAGAACGGTGAAAGATAGACAAGCGAAAGACGGAGAGAAACAAGGTGTGAAAGACAACAGCAGGAGGACAAGCTTTACTCTAAACCTCCCCCTCCAGATGGCACAATGGGAAGAGATTGGGAACCAGTGAAAAGTGGGAGCGAGACAAGACATGTGATCTAGAAGAACAAGGTGTTAAAAGTAGATGCTGAAAAGGGTCCTGGACAGATGGACGGATGCTGATCTTCTAAAATAGAGGGGTAGTCACCACTCCATTCTGACAGACAGAAGGGTGCCCATTTTTACACTGGGAGCAACAAGATATTCCTCCCCTTTCCTCTACTGGATAAGACTGTACCTACTGTACCTCTTTCCCTGACAGTGTCATTCTCCTTTTCTCTTTTACCTGGACTTTGGCCTAGTCAGTCAGTCAGTCAGTCAGTTGTTCATTACATTTTTCTCCTGTTTCTTCATTTCTTTTTGTTCATCTCTCCGGGGCAAGTGACGCAACCGAGAGTGCTTTTTGGAATCTTTGCTGAAGAAGACTGTCCTCTATTGACCCTTTACATTGTGTGTGTTTGTTTGTGTGTGTGTTTATATGAGCACAAGGACGTATGTGTGTGTGAGCCTGTGCCCTTTTTACCTCTTAATTTCCACCTTTTGCACCCATCTGTTTCATGCTGGCTGTCCTTTCACACCTCTGCAAGTGTCGCGCACCATCTGCGAGCGTGTCATTGTGTGTGTGTGTGTTTCGGTGTGAGTTTGTGTACGTATCTGTCACCCGCAGTTACGCCACTGGTCAAAAGTTGGCCAATTGGATCAGAGCCATTTTTGGAGGCAACGTGGCATGCTGTTTTAGCTGGGCAGGAGGCTGTTTAGGGATCAGTTTGAGAGATTCTACTGTGTTCTCCCGATAGGACTCGAAAGACTATCAAACCTCCTGGAGGATCAATTCAATCAGCATCTGATCCAACAAGTGTTAACTGATCACCTGTGGATGGTGTACCTTGGGAATACAGTGAGTGGCAGTGAAGGAATCATCCAATCGGCACATGTTTTATAGATGACCTGTCCAATCATCCATTATTAAAGCCCTGGCACTTTGGGTTTTGCCTGTGAGGTGTTGATCAGATTCCGGATTACCTGATGTGTGTGTAGAGGATATAGCTTGATGATCTCTGGCACCGTGGCCGTCTGCTTCCTGTGCCGGTCTTCTTGGAACTGTCACTCAACTGCTTGGCCCTCAGTCTCTCTATTGTACCTAGGAGCTGCCAACACAGACTGACAGACCTTTTTTTTCTTTTTCTCGGCCATGCTGTACTGTGTAACTCTCTGAACGAAAGAAGACATTTTGCGAAGAAAGGACGTTCTGACTCTGTCCCGTGTGTACCGTTCTGTGTCCACACTAACGGACTGCCTAAACTGAGGCAATTGGCCTCTAGTCCCGTGCTACCTACTGTGTTTCATCACCCCCAGGGGACATGATTGGTGTCAACAGCCTGCACTCGGCGGGGCGCCTGCGCTCACGATCCCTGTGCTCGGTCCGCTATGGGCGAGACTTCCGTATGATTGACCCATTCCGCTACCCCCGAACCCCCCGCTCACGCTCCCTGAAGCCCCTTATGTTCCCAGACCTGCTGGGCAAGGCCCAGGATGGACAGAACCACCCGCAGGCTCGCAAGAGGAAGAAGGTACAATGTGCCACCCGGGTAAGACCGGTCAACACTTACTTTGGTTGTGTTTGCATGGGTTAAAGTGAGTGGGGTTGGGTTTTAAGCATTCGGAATCATAGGGTTTTCTTATTTCTGATTACATTGTGCACTGCTGTCATGTCAACATAATGTAAAATGCCATGCCTAGTACTTTACATACTATAAGTGTGTGGAATTTAGGGAAATAGACAATCATAGACAATGCAACCTTGTACATCCACAGATGCATTCATTTCTATATACAGTTTATGGACCAAATGTGGTTGTGAATAATTTGTTAGTTGAGTACATTGCAGTTTAGGTGTTCTCCAGGCTGACAGGCCCTTCCGTAACCTAGGCTATCGCATGTTGTGTGTAGTAACCGGTGCTAACACCAGCCCTCAAGGCTAACTCTCATTTGCTGCCCTGGTGCCGTGCGTGTGACGCTGACGCAGCTCGTAGGTGAAGGTGACGAACATCCATCTTGATCTGAATGAGGCCAGTTGCTCCTAATGGCACTCATTATGCCTCTCCCACCACTCCTCACCCTCTCTCTCCCCCTCCTCACCTCCTCTTCTGGTTCTGACAGGTTCTCCCCATAAGTTTAACTTATTCCACCATTAACTCCCCCCTCATCTCCATTACATTAGACTCCCTTCCACGGTCTCCTTAGCAGTCAGGACCAGTGTAATGTGTTTATCAGCATCAGTCTCTCTTAGCTTGATCTCATTCCAACATACTACTACAGTAATTTTGTATACTTCCCTAATGAAGATATAGCCTTTTTGGAAAGAAGGTGTATTTTGGACCCTGGGTTTGAGATAATCTGTCTTGCTAGCTAATGGAGTTTGGATGAACAGTACTGTATTCTGAGATATGAATAGATATAGTGAGCTCCAAAAGTATTGGGACAGTGACACATTGCTTGTTGTTTTGGCTCTGTAGTCCAGCACTTTGGATTTGAAATGATTCAGTGACTATGAGGTGAAAGGGCAGACTGTCAGATTTAATTTTCAGCCATATCGGGTGAACCGTTTAGAAATTACTGCACTTTTATACATAGTCCCTCCATTTTAGGGGACCAGAAGTATTTGGACAAATTCACTTATATATATATATATATATATATTAAAGCAGTCAAAAGTGAAGTATTTGGTCCCATATTCCTAGCACACAATGATTACATCAAGCTTGTGGCTCTACAAATGTGTTGGATGCATTTGCTTTTTATTTTGTTTGTGTTTTCGATAATTTTGTGCCCAATAGAAATTAATGATAAATTATGTATTGTGCCAGTTTGGAGTTACTTTTATTGAAAATAAGAATAGAAAATGTTTCTAAATATTTCTACATTAATGTGGATTCTATCATGATTACAGTCCTAAATTAATCGTGAATAATGATGAGTGACGCACAAATATCATACACCCAAGGCATGCTAACCTCTCACCATTCCAATAACAGGGGAGGTTATCATTTTGGGGGGAGTATGATATCTGTAACTTTCTCACTATCATTATTCACAATTCATTCAGGATTATTCGTAATCATGGTATTATCCACATTTGCGTAGAAGTGTTTACAAAAAGTGCTGTAATTTCTAAACGGTTCACCCGATATGGATGAAAATACCCTCAAATTAAAGCTGACAGTCTGCACCTTAAAATCATAGTCATTGTATCATTTCAAATCCAAAGTGTTGGAGTACAGAGCCAAAACAACAAATAATGTGTCACTGTCCCAATAGTTCACTGTGAACAGTATGTCTGAGATATGAGATATACAGCTTACTTCTTATGTTAGTATGTTGTGCTTTTGGTTCAATTTGCCTGGTTTTCCAATCAGAAACAAATGAACAGGAATTGTAATTACATTTAAGTGTATATATGTAGAAACCAATAATTGACTAAAACATAACCATGAATCCCAAGGTAATGAGATTTCTCAATGAGCCACTATAACTGTCGTCACTGTTGCTACTAGCAACAGCAGATCAATCCATCTGTTTTTCAGGTTCACAAATTCACCCCCAGATTTTATGTTGAAGAGTTTTGTGCTACAAAAGATTGCATGTAAATGAGACTTTGAAATGTGCCAACGCCGGCTTCTCACAAAGATGGCCCGTATCTGCGCTGAATATTAATATTCATGAAGCTTGGAACACAGTTTGATTTTCAATTTGATACAGTTTGTCTCAATAGCAATGGGAAATTTGAGTCGGCCCAGAACCGAAAATCTACATGGTCTGGCTGCTCATGAATACTCATAAACTGACATTCAAGTATTTCAGTTAGGGACAGTTTAATAGGGAACTTAGAACACTTGTTTTATTGGACACACTGCATCAAACACATTGTTCATTTCAATGGGTTTGACTGAGAAACCACACCGCAATATTATTTCTAGAATAGTTGGTGAATTCCAACGCCAACAGTCAATCAACTCGAATGATTCAATTGAATTGAACATCATCAGCATCAGTTTCTTAATCAGACAGAATGTATTAATAAATAAAGCCAACACTGATTTAAATGGCAGATAAGACCTACTACCCATGACAGCCATTTGTCCTGTCCTTTGTCCTTTCTATCAACACTGGTGTTAGAAGTGGGATCCGAACCCACTATGTATTGATAATGGTGTCCTGTCTCCTTAATCGGTACACCATTGTATATTTTCCCCGAATTCAGAGGATGTGGGAGGGACAGTAGTGGTGATGATGTACTTCCTGCTAAAGTCCTCTCCATCATGTCAGCTGTCACGGTTGTCCATCAGTCCCATCCCTACTAGGCCTTGATATGAATTTACCATCAGGGGCTGATAGCTCTGCACTCCACTACCTCTACAGTCCTTTCACAGAACCTCAGTGCTAAACGGTTGATCATATTCCGCTGGCATATCCCATTGTCACTAAAGGGGCTGGATTTGAATAGGAATGTCTAAATCGCTTGGCTGTCACAGGAGATTTATGGGAGAGCGAAGCGAAATGCAGACATTCTCCAAAAGCCTGTTGCATTTATCAATGAGGATGCACAAAGAAACACTTGCTTTTTCTTAAAAATCCTATTTTGCCTGCTGCGTTACTCAACAGACTCACTTTAATTGAGTGCTCAAACTTAATTTTGCCCTATGACAAAGAGGATTCTTGAAAGGAAGGAGGAGCCAAAACTATTGATTGATTGGTGATTAACTGGCTTTACGACTAAATAGTTTATTGATTGATGGATTCAGCCATTAGTTTCTACCAGGTGAATCTGTGTACTATTTGTCATTATTATCTAACTGGTGTATTACTCTGTTTTTCTTCCACAGGCCCTGTACAACTCAATCAAGAATGAGAAGCTTCAATGGACAATGTGAGTTCCACTTCAATGCCTGCATGCCTTGTTATCTACAGTACCAGTTTGGACACACCTACTCATTCAGGGCTTTGTTAATTAAAATGTTAATTAAAATGCATTCCAGGTGACTAACTCATGAAGCTGGTTGAGAGAATGCCAAGAGTGTGCCAGCTGTCATCAAGGCAAAGGGTGGCTACTTTGAATATTATCAAATATAACACTTTTTTAGTTACTACATGATTCCATATGTATTATATCATAGTTTTGATGTCTTCACTATTATTATGCAATGTAGAAAATAGTAAAAATAAAGAAAAACCATGGAATGAGTAGGTGTGTCCAAACTTTTGACTGGTACTCTACATACAGTATTTGTGCATTTAGGTGTATTTTGAGTGTGTGAATGGGTATGTCTGTGTTCTGACACACACACACACACACACACACACACACAGTTCACCCAGAGTCCACACACACTCAAATAGTATTTGGACAGTGAAGAGTATTGATAGATTTGTTAGCATCCTTATTAATGATGTGCATGTTGTCGGGTTGTGGTGGAAACATTTGTGTGTCAAGGGTTGCTATTCTGGATCTCAGCCCACTGTGATTCAGAGATGCCAATTCAGTTGCTGGCTTTCCAAGCTTTGTTGCCATAGTTACAGCACCATGGCTACAGCTCCATAGCTACCATTCTGCTCTTGCCTCTGTGTTCCAGCGCAAGCATAAACACGCACTTCTGAACACACACACTCGCGCACACGCACACACCTATCATTCCATTAAAGGGTCCTTGTTGCATCCTGTACAAAGGTATGACCACAGCCTCCCACTAACTTCCCCAAAATAGCAGCAATCCTGGAGTAGCTGACTGAAATGTGGTCAAAGAAACAGGTCTGGGAACAGATCTACAAAGAGAGAGGCAATCCAGTTCAAACATCTCTATAGAAACAGACTGCCAATTAAAATACATGGCCAAGATGCCAGGGACAAGAGGCCGACGATAGAGTAGTCATTTTTAGAAACATCCATACAGATACTGTAGTAGGCACATAAACCCTTGAATACATGAATGCATAAACTATCACCATTGAACATGTGTACATGTGATTACACAAACACGGATAGATTTGCTGCACCACTAGATAGCCGACAGAGAGAGAGAGACAGCCCACATGTTCTGCGCACACGCACAATCAAACACACATATTTCCTCATTCAGCACGGGAGTGGGTGTGGGGAGAAGCTCTGGGGGTTCAGAGAGAAAGGAGGGTGGGCATCATGTTCCCCATAGAAAGAGAGAGAGGGAGGGATAGAGAGAGAGCTTGAGGGAAACATAGAAAATAATAAAAGGGAATGGAGAGGAAGTAGAGAGAGAATACAGAAGGGGAGAGAGAGGAGATGGAGAGAGAGAGATAGAGGGAGAGAGAGGGGAAGAACAATATAATAAAAGAGGAAATGGAGAGAAAGGGAAACAAGGCCCATCTGCTAATCTTGCTCACCTCCCTTATTGACTCAAATCTAGGGTTGCAAGGGGAGAGTATATTACTGAAAACTTTAAGTTTACCAGTAAATTAACAGAAATTTGGAAACTTTCAAGGAATATACGGAATTTTAGTGGCCTTTTTGGGTACTTCAGATTATGTCTGTAATTAACTCTAGCCCTCTGTGTGGTCTTATCACGTGTAAAATATATATTTTTCAATCTAATAAGATTATATAAAACAATATAGAATGACAAAACTGTAAAACATTATCCTAAATATAAACCATCAACACCATTCGTGTTTAATATGAGGGTTTCAGCATGAAATATCCTTTATATATTTGACACACTTTGGTTTATTTAACTAGGCAAGTCAGTTAACCTGTCTGGGAACGGGGCACCCCTCGCCAATAGCCAGTGAAATTGCAGGGCGCCAAATTCAAACAACAGAAATCTCATAAATCAAATTTCTCTAAATCAAGTATTAGGCACCATTTTAAAGATCAAAGTCTCGTTAATCCAGCCACAGTGTCTGATTTCAAAAAAGCTTACAGCGAAAGCGCCACAAAAGATTATCTTAGGTCACCACCAAGTCACAGAAAAACACAGCCATTTTTTCAGCCAAAGAGAGGAGTCACAAAAAGCAGAAATATAGATCAAATTAATCACCAACCTTTGATGATCTTCATCAGATGACTCTCATAGGACTTCATGTTACACAATACATGTATGTTTTGTTTGATAAAGTGCATATTTATATCCAAAAATCAAATTTTACATTGGTGTGTTATGTTCAGTAGTTCCAAAACATGCAGTGATTTTGCAGAGAGCCACATCAATTCACAGAAATACTCATCATAAACATTGATAATAGATACAACTATAATACATGGAACTTCAGATAAACTTCTCCTTAATGCAACCGCTATGTCAGA
Organism: Oncorhynchus nerka; assembly: GCF_034236695.1. Taxonomy (NCBI): domain Eukaryota; kingdom Metazoa; phylum Chordata; class Actinopteri; order Salmoniformes; family Salmonidae; genus Oncorhynchus; species Oncorhynchus nerka. Next base: position 45,541 of record NC_088411.1, read on the forward strand.
TTTAAAAAAACTTTACAGAAAAAGCACAAAAATGCAATAATCTGAGTACAGCGTTTAGAGCCCAAACAAGCCAAAAAGATATCCACCATCTTGTGTAATCAATATTAGTCAGAAATAGCATTATAAATATTCACTTACCTTCGATGATCTTCATCAGAATGCACTCCCAGGAATCCCAGTTCCAAAATAAATGTTTGATTTGTTTGATAAAGTTCATCATTTATGTCCATATACCTCCTTTTGTTAGGGCGTTTGGTAAACAAATCCAAACGCGCGTGCAAGTCCAGCGGAAAGGTCAGACGAAAAGTCCAAAAGTTATATTACTGGTCATAGAAACATATCAAACGAAGTATAGAAACAATGTTTAGGATGTTTTTAACATAAATCTTCAATAATGTCCCAACCGGAGAATTCTTTTGTCTATAGAAAAGCATAACTCTCACATGACCGCGCCTCACGAGCTCGTGGCTGCTGGCAGACCTCTGACTCATTCCCCTCTCATTCAGCCGCCCTTCACAGTAGAAGCCTGAAACAACGTTCTAAAGACTGTTGACATCTTGTGGAAGCCTGAGGAAGTGCAAGATGACCAATATCCCATTGTATCTTCAATAGGGGCTGAGTTGAAAAACGACCAACCTCAGATTTCCCACTTCCTGGTTGGATTTTTTATCAGGCTTTTGCCTTTCTCGGGTTTTTGCCTTACATGAGTTCTGTTATACTCACAGACATCATTCAAACAGTTGTAGAAATTTCAGTGTTTTCTATCCAATACTACTAATAATATGCATATATTAGCATCTGGGACTGAGTAGCAGGCAGTTTACTCTGGGCACGCTTTTCATCCAAAAGTGAAAATGCTGCCCCCTAGCCCAAACAGGATTTAAGAACAAATTATTATTTACAATGACAGCCTACCGGGGAACAGTTGGTTAACTGCCTTGTTCTGGGGCAGAACGACAGATTTTTACCGTGTCAACTCGGGGGATTCGATCCAGCAAACTTTCAGTTACTGGTCCAACACTCTAACCACAAGGCTACACACCTTACTATGTCAATATGTCAGGCGTCAGTTGTGAAAAAATACAATAGTTGGAAGAGCTTCAGAGTTCACTGAAAATATGCCATTGCTGAATTTTTTTCCCGTTAAAGCTGCAATATATAACTTTTAGAGCAACCCAACCAAATTCACATAGAAATGTGAGTTATAGATCATCATTCTCATTGAAAGCAAGTTTAAGAAGTGGTATATGTGTTCTATGTGTGCTATTTCTATGCATATGCTTCTTAAGTTTTGTTTTTGCATCTTACTTTCAGTTTTGTACACCAGCTTCAAACAGCTGAAAATATAATATTTTGGTAATTGAAAATATATTTCACAGCAGTTTTAGATTGTACAATGATCTCGACATTCTCTATGCTTGTATTGTCACATAATCTGAAATTAAGCAAACTGTTAGAATTTTTGCAACCACAAAATGGTGGAGCGATTTCTGCATTGTGCACCTTTAATTAGGCTATTTTTTCTATAATTCCATTGTATCCTCTCCTGCTGGCTCCTGTTAGAAGAAGGAATAAGAAGAACCCATTTCACTGGCATTAGAATATAGACACCACCAGGCTTCTGAAAAACATTCTCATAATAATACCAGTATACCAGTCCAATGATTTAAATTATTTATTTATTCATTTATTTATAAGGGACCATGCAAATAGCACCTACAGCTACATCACTCATTTACATAATGATGATTTTGATAGATTTTGGTTACGATAATGATTATTTTGAGGACTAAAATAAAAGCTGAACCATTTCCATGGATGAAATGCTTTCTATCATCATGGTAATGTTGCTCTGCATCGGGTGCCCTATTTCACCTGACCACAACACTATACAGGAACACTGATACTATATCTTGTCACGCATCATATGTGTTTTAATGGGAAAGTGTCATATGTGTGACAAGACTATTGTGTCCACTTTAGCTACTGGTGCAACAATGTCATCACACTTCCCAGCATGCCGTGCAGGTCTGCCAGCCCAGCCCCAGACCTAATCAACCTGTTCCCTCTCTTCCCCCTACACATCACCACCCTATCCTCCTCTCCTCTCCTTCTATCTCACCTATCCCCTCTTTATTATGGCTCCTACCTCCTATATCAGCTTTGTCTTTCTAGGCTTTTGTTTTCTGTCTATCTTGCTCGCTCCCCCATTTCCGTCCATCCCCTCTCACGCTCTCTCTCTCTCTCTCCCTTTACTTTGTCACAGTGTATAGTGAGATTCACGCAGGCCAGCAGTTACCAGGCAACAGGCTAGAACTCTGAGACACATGCTCACCAGCTCTCACTAGCTCTCCATCCTGCTCTGTGTCTCACTCATATAGAGCTAACTGTTGTTGTGTACTGCTGGTTACTCATCTTAATCTCAAAGGTTTCCAAGGGAGTCCATTTTGATGGTGGTTTGCACGTCTGTTTTGTGATCTTCTACACAGGTGAAACTGAGGTAACAAGTGTAGTCCTTGTTTTAAACTGGGTTTGGCTGATATTTGGTGGATTAACTGACTAGTATTGGGAAACATTATAGGAAAGGTTCAGCTCTTAAAATGAGCTATCCTCTTAACTGCTGCGTCAGGTCCAGATGATCCCACATGTAAAAATATGTTAGCAGCAGCCCAACCATGTTTGTAGGATTATCATATAAGTAGGGGGGGGTGTGTGGTGTAAATGGTTTATACTAAGTACAGTATCTTCATCTTGAGTGGAACTGGAGTGATCATTATTTGAACCTGCCTCAAAATTACAAACTACACTCACCGGCCAGTTTATTTGGTACACCCATCTAGTACCAGGTTTAACCACCCTTTGCCTCCAGAACAGCCTAAATTCTTCAATTCGTCAGAAATGTTCCACAGGGAAGTTAGTCCATGCTGAGGCGATAGCATCATGCAGTTGCTGCAGATTGGACGGCAGTACACCACCGCCACCAGCATGTACCGTTGATACCAGGCAGGATGGGTCCATGGGCTCATGCTGCTTACGCCAAATCCTGACTCTGCCATCAGCATGACACAACAGGAACTGGTATTTTTTCGGACCAGGCAATGTTTTTCTACTTCTCAAATGTCCAGTCGAGCCGCTTCTTCTTGTTTTAACTGATAAGAGTCGAACATAGTGGACGAGTTGTGCGTTCAAAGATGCCGTTCTGCACACCACTGTTGTACTGCGCCGTTATTTGTCTCTTTGTGGCCCGCCTGTTAGCTTGAACAAATCTTGCCATTCTCCTTTGACCTCTCTCATCAACAAGCTGTATTTGCTCACAGGGCTGCCACTGACTGGATGTTTTTTGTTGCTGATTTCATGTTGAATTCACGTTAGTTGACAACTCAACCAAATGTATATCAAAACTAGACATTAAACTGATGTCTGTGCCCATTGGGACCTAATGTGACATCGTTGGACTAACTCGTCTATAATAACACTCAGATCGAGAGTTGAGAGAGCTGATCCTCAGCTGCTAATCTCTCGTTAAGAGAAATGGCTCCTCATGGCTGCTCTGATGGGGTATGTAACAGAGTGCTGAAACTATCTCCAAATCCTAGGCATAGTAGGAAGCCAAGGTTTGAATACATTTAGTAGGCAGTGCCTACAGAGTTTTTCCTGACCTTGTGACATGAAGAAGAAAAACTCTGGGCCCTATAATTATAGCCTATGTATAACTACGAACAAAGTTTTTCCTGTCAGGCCATGTGATCAGGAAAACCTCCTGGCTCTATGTACAGTATGGAAGTGTCACTTCAGTCGGAGGTCATGCTCTTTGTAATGGCTGTAATGGAATGATATGAAACACAATGGAATGGCATCAAACACATGGAAACCAATTGAAATGGAAACCATGTGTTTGATACCTTTCCACTCATTCTGTTTCCACCATTACAATAAGCCACCCTCCTTCTACCAGCCTTCACTGGTATAGGGATGACAATCAACTGTATACTAAGATACAGACACAGTTATATTTTCATCGTGCACTGATAACCACAGACATTGTATAGTTTTCTAATAACACATCAATTGTAACCCATTTATTTGTTTTGTTTGAGCTAGTTTCGCATTTGGGAAAGTACTACTTTTCACCATTTTGGAGGAGTTCCACACACAAACAATGGGGAAACATGCCACTGAAAAAGTCAGTGACAAGTCTGAAATTTATCTCAGAGATAGGAAGTCCGTAGTGGAACAGAATGCCCTTGCTTTTCACCTCAAAGCTGCCATGCTATCGATCGTGTCGCTCTCCTGCTGCGGTGTGTTTTGATCAAGGAGAGTGGACTGGTTCTCTAGAGACCAGGAGGAAATCACAAAGAAATGGTGGAGGGAAGGAGGGAGGAAGAGGGGAAGACAGCAAATTAAGGCTTTGAAGAGGAAGAAACACTATCATTCACTCAGGTTTCCCCTAGGTAGAATTGTGCTTTGTAAATATGTTATATAACCAAGGCTATACCCACAAACCACTTTAGAAATGTTGGTAGATGACAAAATGCACATTATAACCGGGAGAGGGACTTTGAATAGGCCTATGTGTTCTGCTATTGAAACTACTCTGTCTCATCCTATCTTATAATGGACGGTCACAGAGTGAGATTGATGGAAAGTGATTGGTTGAACGTGATTGGTTGATGTGTTGCCAACGGAGGCGTGGTAAAATAGTAACCAGGTTTCTCACCCTTCTGTTTCTTGTCGCTATAGCGACGAGGAGGAGATGCGGAAGTCTTTCTCAGAGCTGGGGGACACCAGCCAGGCAGACTCCGCCTCTAAACACAAGAAGAGCATGGCCAGCGGCGGGAAACCACTAGTGGCCATGGCCCAGCCTTCAGGAGCCCTCCTGTACAAGAACGGCTTCCTGGTGCGCAAGGTGCACGCTGACTCAGACGGCAAAAGAAGTACGTGCCAAAACCATATACATACATTTATAGCTCTGGTAAAAAAATATATAATATTGACCACTATAAGTCATCATAGAATGTGTCAAACCCCCTATCCCCTCCCTATCCTCATCGCTGTTTATTTGTTAATCCTACTCATTTAGTCTTTTGCTGTTACTTTAGCAGCAGCTACAGTATACTTCTTGTGGTCCACATACAGCAAATCGTATAATTCCTACCACTTAGTATGAAGCAATGTATTGAGGTCTGATGTTAGTATGGACATTTGAAGCTGACCTGAGTTTTGACCTAACTATTCTCCTGGTCACAGCACCGCGTGGGAAGAGAGGATGGAAGACGTTCTATGGCATTCTGAAAGGGCTGATTCTCTACCTACAGAAGGTGAGCAGCTCCTGCCGACGGGAGCAGGTGTGACAAAACTTCTGCCACTTCTGTCCCACTTTATGAACTCACGAGACTTTCACACCACAGAACATGGCAAAATGTTCTGAAAAGTCTCAAAAAGACTTCCAAGTCCAATCACTTTTTACATACTCGTATTCAGTAACGATACAGTTTCTGCACCAAAGAAACAAAAACAAAAGATTGCTAAGATTATCCCACTTTGTTACATACCCATATACAATAACATTTGTGATACACGTATACCAATATTTGATTGACACAAACTGAAATACTAAAACTGCTCATACAGATGCACTCTCCAACCATGCGGATGGATTTTCATACCCTGTTGAGTGTGGATATTATCAGAATGAGATCATTCACAAAGGTTGAGTCTTTTGTTCAGTGCCTTCAGACTACAGTCCTCAGACCTGGCACTGCCCTCTATGCCCATATAGACCAGTGGTCCTGGCCTTTGCTAGGGGCAGCCCTGTCAGCTTCTTGGGCTTGTGTTCCGCTAAATTTGAACGGAAGCAAGGGTCCCGTCCAGAGATGTTACCATTGCGACGCTGCTGTGCCAATGATTTATGTACTGTATGTCTATGGGCACTGGTCTCTGGTCCAACAGTCAGGTCTGCTTTGGGGAGAGGCAAGGCCCCTTACTGGGGTGTCAAAAATAACCATTTCCTTAGTATGGTTTGTTTTGTAACATCCCAACAACAAGTCATCCTGCAGAAAGAGAGGTCGGGACACAGTTACCTACTAGAGTGTCCTGATTCAATCATCCACAATCCAGTTACAATTAATTGCTGTGTTTTATGATTGATGACATTTCACACCATAACATCCATTGCCAACTTACTGATGCTTAACATTCTCACATTACAACCAAATTAGATTATCGGTACTTAAAGAACCATCTGGGCATTGAATACACTACCCTGCGGTTAGAAGAACTACTGCGATGGTCAATAATGACATAATGACGTATTCACACTTTATGCTGATTGTCATTGTTTGACCATGCAGGGAGTGTACCGGCCAGATAAGCAGCTGTCGGACGAAGATCTGAAGAACGCTGTGTCCATCCACCACTCTCTGGCCATGAGGGCTGCCGACTACAGCAAGAGACCCAATGTGTTCTACCTCCGCACCGCCGACTGGAGGGTCTACCTCTTCCAGGCACCGTGAGTCCCATCCCTCACTTCACTGTTCTTGTCTCATCCATTCTTAACACACCTCAAAGACTGACTTATACCTTGCTTTCTCTCACTCCTGTAAGATCGAGCCATCCCTCGTTTTTACGAGTTCGGTTCACACACTTTCAATTGAATGCTAGAGGGTTCATTCTTTGTCTTGGAGCCATATCCTGCAACTTATTCTTAATTGCACAGCACACATCCACCTCAGTCAATAAACCTGGGCTTGAATTTGAATTTTCTTGTCTCCTTGCTTGAACACTACCTGTCTCGCCCCAGTCTCTCCCCTTCTCACCAGCCAAATAATGGCTGTTGCTACCTCCTGCTGTGTGTGTCTGTGTGCGTGCGTGTGTGCTTGTGTTTGGGAGGAGGAGGGCAGTGGGTGGGGGGGTAAATTCAGGATGCAGAGGCACATGACGTGGCCACATGTCCCAGTCCCCCAGGAGGACCGGCTCTTCTCCAGTTGCAGCCTGCATTTGTCCCAGATACATTCCTCTCTCTCCCTCACTCTCTTCCTCTCCTATCTTTTTCTCTCCCTCTCTCTCGCTCTGCCTCCTTCTTTCTCTCTCTCCCTCTCTTTTCTCTTTTCCCTCCCTCCCTCCCTACTTCTGTCTCTCTCCTTTCTCAGCCAGTGTCCAAGGAGTTGTGGCAGAGCTGTCTGAGCAAAGCAGCATTTTTTTGTATTCAGCAGCCGTGATGATAATCACTAAGATGTCTTAGTTTGCGCTGTGCCGTGGGGATTGAAATGTGTGTGTGTGGGAGGAGGTGTGTGTGTGTGGTGTGTGTATGTTGTGTATATGCATGCGTGCAGGTCCATCCTTGGTTTGTGTTTGTGCAACACGATCTCACAAACTCACTGTGCGTGTGTGCTTTGTCCACCATAGAAGCACAGAGCAGATGCAGTCGTGGATCACACGCATCAATACGGTAGCAGCCATGTTCTCGGCGCCACCTTTCCCTGCAGCCATTGGTTCACAGAAGAAATTTGCCCGACCTCTGCTGCCAAGCTCCACCTCCAAACTGTCACAGGTACCCTCCTTTACACCATATCATCATATAAGCTATCAAATTGACCATACCATATTACCACCATCATTTTAAAAATCCCTGAAGGCACTCTTTAAAATTAATGAATAAATGTGATTATTTAAAACTCAGTCAGGCCTAGAGAGTTGACATGAGTGATGATGATGTGCTGGGAGAAAATGCATGGACGTCTATCTTCCCATCACCCTGGTCAGGTGACATGGGTGGCGAACTCTGAACTCTGAGTATCTGTGCCTACAGGAGGAGCAGGTCCAGTCCCATGAGACTCGGTTCCGGGCCATCTCCACTGAACTGGCTGAGCTGCGCTCATATCCTCCAGACCGAAAGGTCAAAGGCCGCGAGCTGGAGGAGTACCGCCAGCGAGACGAGTACCTGGAGTTTGAGGTGAGCCCGAGGCGACAGTGTGTGAACTTTTAAAAGGCAACAGAAAGGAAAAGAAAGAAATTGGAATTTAGTAGAGCGTTAAGTAATTATGCAGCACTGCATTTCTGTCTCATTCACTTCCTCTGCTTCCCCTCTTTGCGTTTCTTGCCTTCCCTCCTCTCCCTCTGTCTCCTTCTGCCTCCATCCCCTCACTCTTCTGTCACGTAGAAAACACGCTACGGTACCTACGCCATGCTGCTGCGGAACAAGATCCGCTGCGGCGAGGATGACCTGTCCGTATTCGAGGTTCAGATCCTGGAGGACAACGGGCTGCAGCGCACCCATTCCAGCCCCACGCTGCAGGACTTCAGCCAGGCCTCCCAGGGCAGCAGCACCAAGGAGCCGGTGGGCTGCAGTGGCATGGGAAAAGGCTCCAAGCACACCGAGGCCCAGAGATACAGCTACCGCCAGGCCGTCAAGAAGTGAGGCAGGGCGGGGAGCCGGGTGGTGATGACGTGGCAGGTTTGTCTCCCTGTGCAAGTTTTTATTTGAAATCCAGTGGAGGGGGCTTATAAGAGCTTGAAAAGGAGAGGGGTGAGAGTGTACTGTATACACCATGCCCCCACCCGGCACTCCCGATCTCCTCGGCCAATAGGGGAGGTGCAGCGGTGCAGATCCTATGACTGGCCAATGCCAGCGGTGCGTTGGGGCAGGAGGGAGGGAGGAGCGTTGGAGAGGTCATGCAGCTTGGAAAGAAGGTATTCCAGCGAAAGCTTGCTGCATATGTTAATAGACGGTACCATGCCGTATGGTAAGACAGAGGTTCCTCCCGTAAGCAGTATCACCGCCGTACAAGGACTCCCATCCAGCATCTTTTTCTTTCCTTTTCTTTCAGGGCACCTCTCCCACAAACCCCTCCTCCAGCCTTTTTTCTTGAAATGTTTTCCTCTGATTTGGGACCAAACATGTTTACACGTTTGACACATTAAGTCTCAGATGACTGTGCTATTGATTTGAACACGTGTTACAGTACTGTAATACTGTAGTAACAGGAGCTAGATCCACAACTCATTGCATTGCTATTCCCTTTTTTTCCATGACATCTGTGTGTGTCCACATACATGAGGGAGCCTAACGACAAGGGTACTTGCAGCTCCTGAACTCTTCTTTGGGGCAAATGTGATGGCAACAAGGTGGCTCTAGTGGATCAGAATGGCAGTGCACTACACACCCGGATCCGCAATGGAGACTCAGTTGCAGCTCTCCCTCCTGGCCCAAGTCAGGGCGAGAGACTGTGCTCTCATGACTTCAAACCGCTCCAATCTCTGCCCCCTCTCTCTCTGCTCCCCTGTTCTCACATTCTCTGTCTCAGAGAGGGGGTAACTGTGGCTCCCCTCTCTACCATCTATTCCAAATGGGTTGTCAGAGTGGTTGATGTCATTTGAGCCACACTAGTTTACTACTGTACAGCTACACACGAGTAAAAAAAAAATGTAATTGTACTTAATAATCCTCTCAGCAAGAGAGGCCCATGGTTTCTTAATTGCTTTTCCTTAAAGGGACAATCTGCGATTAATATATATGCCCATTGATTTTTGAAGAATAAAACTATCGATGCCTCATGAGCTTAGTTCAACCCAAAATATAAACTTGTTTAACTCCTTTGTTTGTAAACAATGTAATTGTAAACAAACATGGTATAGCCTCAAAACGCCAGCCTCATCCCTCAGCTGTTTACCGAATCAGTGGTAGGGTAATCGCTATGTTATTGTTGAAAACTGCAGATTGCCCCTTTAATAACCGTTGTTAACCCTCCTACCTAGCCAGTTGCTTTAGCTTTGTCTTGCAGCAGGCTTCTTTTTACTACTCTGTGTGTGAATGTTGTTTTTTCTCAGCATGCCTTCATCGAGCTCTGCCTTTTTCTTCTTCTTGGGGAAAAAAAATGTTTGGGTTATGTTGTCTTTGTACTAATCCTGTTGTATTGACATGTCTTCCCTGTTACTCCCTGTGTAATCACTCGTTTATAAGACCTGTTTTAACACTCACCAGGCAGACCCTGAATGTACTTGTTTTTTCAATATTTTGTACAGCATTTTACAATAACCTGTTGATGTTGGACATTCTCCCCCTCCTCCTGTGTACTGTTACAAGTGTCATTATACATAAGTGTTATTATAGTAAACCTATGGCATATGTTTTCTAATAACCTGCCAACTACTATATTATGCTTATATTGTATGATACATTATATATGTCGTTTTACAATATATCCTGGTGAATATGCATAAAATAAACATATACAGAGTTGATATTATACATTCCCTGTATTTAAATGTCCTGAAAGTGACCTATGATAATCATGTGTTTTTACATAGTATTCTGTATGTGAAGGGTCAACAAAGGCACCAGCACAATCTTGAGTATTGTCTAAATGCCTATGTATCTATCAAACAATGATGAGATTGAGAAAGGAGATCTGGCGAGGTGGGACAATACCATAATCAAATTCCCATCATTATTTCAACTCCCTGGCCTGAAGTATTCTGAAGAGAATGAGAGAGGCATTCTTCTTTAAATTGGTAGCATGATTCACTTTGAAGGTATTTGTTGATGTTGTCACAGAGTAATGTTTTGCTGTTGTTGCTACATGAAAAACAGACATATGGAATAATGTAGTGGGTGTATGTGTAACGTGTGAAATGCGTGAGGAGGGCCTTGTAGGCTAATAGACGGGGGAAGCAGCAAGACATTTACTGACAGAATATGTATGGAAGCATATCCATACCATATCCTCAGTCAATGTAAAGAAAAATAATCAACCTAACTATTTCATGACATACCTTCAGTTTCAAGCTACTCAGGCTTTCAAATGTCGGCCTTGAACAGCTGTAATGCCAGCATCGTACCAGCAGAGAGAGCTGTTTAGCAGGACATTCAGTTACCTTTCAGCCATAACATTGCTGCACCTGCACTGCACAAGCTTTTTAGGGTGGCCCATTGGCAGTCTCTGGATATGGAGCACTGCTGAGCTATGTGTGATCGGTGACTGAGAGTTCTTTGTGTGTGTGTGTGTGTGTGTGTATCTGAGGAGATGCGTTTCTGTTCTGCTGTAAGTTTGTGAATGTCATTGAATGCAGCATGCTGCAACCTGGCTGACCTACTAAGGAGCCTATTTAAGGAATGTGGCTGAGGATAATGGTCTAGCCAGTGCATTCATGTGATGTTTTAAAGCAGCAACGGTTTATCCAGCTGTGTCCATTAACTTTACTTACCTTGCTGGAAATGTTTTTTTGTACAATTTTAGTACAGATAATTGAATGTTATGTCTAAGCATGGTGTATTTTGCCTCTCGTCTTTTCCTATCTTACCTCAGTCATTTTCAAATTATTCTCCTTCCTTTTCCATGATCTCTTCTCCACTCCAGTCTCCTCTGCTCATGCTTTCTTTCCCTCTCTATTTATTATTTTTTTAAATTGTACCTTTATTTAACCAGGCAAGTCAGTTAAGAACACATTCTTATTTTCAATGACGGCCTGGGAACAGTGGGTTAACTGCCTGTTCAGGGGCAGAACGACAGATTTGTACCTTGTCAGCTCGGGGGTTTGAACTTGCAACCTTCCGGTTACTAGTCCAACGCTCTAACCACTAGGCTACGCTGCCTCCCCTCCACTCCTCCTCCTCTCTCGCATCACTTCACTTTCCCTCTGTCACTGATATTGTCAGTTTGTTCTGCCCTCTGTCTCTGTCATCATCTCATTAATCTTTTAGGAAGCTGCCTTTATCAGATAACTGTATGTGTTTATTGTTACTATAACTGATGATATATACCTTTAATTGTATTGTAACGATGTTACAGCTGTGATATTACTGCTTGGTACTTGTATTTATCGATAGTGTTTGACACTGGTGGCATATGTTGCCAGGGTAGTCTACCACAGAATGACATGTCCCCTCGGACATTGGAGGGAACAGGGTAAGGACTGAGGGCCTTTTACATACAAAGGGACATTGTGTTGTTCAATCAACAGGTGAACAACTGAAAATCTCATCTCTCACACACTATTTGTTCATATCATAGGGTCTATGCAATACATGCCCTGTTTCCTGTGTCCCAGGCACTAACCATGAGGGAGAGAGGCATACGGTATAGAATATGTTATAAAGCAGTATGATAGCCGGGACTAGCCTCAGGTTCAACCTCCGCGAGCCTCCGCGAGCTCTCTATGCCCACTCTGCCACCCCGCCCCCTCTGACATCATCACAGAGCAGCTGCAGGGTCTCCATGGCACTGGTTTGCAAGTGTTCGCTCTATGATACTGAAATGAAAGCCTAGGTGTTACTGTATGTTCAACCCATTCCCAGCAAGCACTTATGAATGTGACATGTGTGTGTGTATATATATATATATATATATATATATATAAACAGCATGAGATAATATTATTATGGTCTGCTTTCCTTTGTATTATGTTTAGTATTTAATGAATGGTTAATATACAGAACACATTTTTTGTCCTTCAGTTCATTGTCATGTTTTTTGTTTTATGAAGCTGAATAAAGTCAATGTATTTAATGCTGTTTTATGCTGATGTGTTGTAGACACCACACCAACGCTTTCAAAACTGTGATATAATACACTACAGTGGGGTTCTGACTCATTTCAGTTTTCTTAGAATGCTGCCAATGAGAGACATTTAAAATGTTTTTACTTGAATTGTTTTACTCGTTTTAGCTGTACACATGTCCACCACCTGTTAAAACCTCACCTCTGTAAGAAAACATTGTTTGTATAGGAGCTTTTCTTTTGGGAAGCATAAAGGAAAAATAAAAGTGTTCCAAAAAGTGACTCAAGTCTTTGCATTTCTTTCTTTTGTCAAATATCAAAGTCAAACTACGTAAAATAATATACCACCACACATGGAGCCAGACTGTTTGCACCTGTCATTTCAAAAGGGAATTAAACATTGATTATAAACTGGGTGGTTCAATCCCTGAATGCTGATTGGCTGACAGCCATGGTATATCAGACCGTATACCATGGATATGATAAAACAATTACTTGTACTGCTCTAATTACGTTGGTAACCAGTTTATAATAGCAATAAGGCACCTCAGGGGTTTGTGATATATGGCCAATATAACACGGCTAAGGGATATATGTCCAGGCACTCTGCGTTGCATCATATCTTGGCCATATACCACACCTCCTCGGGTCTTATTGCTTAAGTATAAAGTGGGTAAGACATGATCATGATGCCATTAGTATCCTTCACAGCCATGTGTGTGTGTGTCCGTCACTGACCTTTTAAACACTTTTTTATCACTTTTTAATAACAATATCACAGTGATCTAGGTCTTTGGCATGATGTCACACATTTAAGCAGCAATGTCAGACAAGGGTGTCATGCCCCAATTATTTTAGATGGGGAACGAAGTACGTGAGGATATATATTTTATATTTGAGATTCTTCAAAGTAGCCACCATTTGCTTTGATGGCAGCTTTGCACACTCTTGGCATCCTCTCAACCAGCTTCATAAGGTAATCACCTGGAATGTATTTTAATTAATAGCTGTACCTTGTTAAAAGTTAATAGGTGGGATTTATTTTCTTCTTAATGCGTTTGAGCCAATCAATTGTGTTGTGACAAGGTGGGGGGGGGGGGGGGTATACAGAAGACAGCCCTATTTGATAAAAGACCAAGTCCATATTATGGCAAGAACAGCTCAAATAAGCTAAGAGAAGTGACATTCCATCATTACTTTAAGACATGAAAGTCAGTCAATACGGAAAAAATTCAAGAACTTTGAATGTTTCTTCATGTGCAGTCGCAAAAACCATCAATCACTATATTGAAACTGACTCTCACGAGGACCGCCACAGGAAAGGATGGCCCAGAGTTACCGCTGCTGCAGAGGACATGTTCATTAGAGTTACCAGCCTCAGAAATTGCAGCCCAAATAAATGCTTCACAGAGTTCAAGTTACATACACATGTCAACATCAATTGTTCAGAGGAGACTGCATGAATCAGGCCTTCATGGCCCAATTGTTGCAAAGATACCACTACTAAAGGACACTGATAAGAAGAAGAGACTTGCTTGGGTCAAGAAACACGAGCAATGGACATTAGACCGGTGGAAATCTGTCCTTTGGTCAGATGAGTCCAAATGTGACATTTTTTGTTCCAACCACCATGATCTCCGCATGCGTGGTTCCCACCGTGAAGCATGGAGCAGGAGGTGTGATGGTGTGGGGGTGCTTTGCCGGTAACCCTGTCAATGATTTATTTAGAATTCAAGGCACACTTAACCAGCATGGCTACCACAGCATTCTGCAGCGATACTCCATCCCATCTGGTTTGTGCTTAGTGGGACAATCATCTGTTTTCAACAGGACAAAGACCCAACACACATCCAGGCTGTGTAAGGGCTATTTGACCAAGAAGGAGAGTGATGGAGTGCTGCATCAGATGACCTGGCCTCCACAATCACCTGACTTCAGCCCAATTGAGATGGTTAGGGATGAGTTGGATTGCAGAGTGAAGGAAAATCAGCCAACAAGTGCTCAGCATACGTGGGAACTCCTTCAAGACTGTTGGAAAAGCATTCCTCATGAAGCTGGTTGAGAGAATGCCAAGAGTGTGCAAAGCTGTCACCAAGGCAAAGTGTGGCTACTTAAAATAATATAAAATATAAAATACATTTAGATTTGTTAATACAATTGCTAGGTGGCTAGTATTACTGAGAAGCAACAAAACATTTAATTTAAGTAATTTAGCAGACACTCTTATCCAGAGCGACTTACAGTAGTGAGTACATACATTTTTCATGCTTGTCCCACATGGGAATCAAACGCACAACCCTGGTGTTGCAAGTACCATGCTCTACCAACTGGGCCCCACAGAAAGGCAATTTTTGTCTTATTTATTCATCAAGAAGGAATCAATAGGCTACATAGCTTGATCAAATTAATTAGCAATTTTACACGTGTATGCTAAACAAAATCTGAGGGGGCACGTGCCCGCCTATGGGCATGACGCCTCTCTCGGGCACACCTGTTTCATTTTACTTTCCCTTCAGAAAAGCAGCTGGGTTTTTGAGTGAGTCCTTCCCATCACTGGCAGCAAATCAAACACTGTGTGTCACTTGCCAGTCTTTCTCATCCTCCACTGACAATACTGTCTGGAGTAGGTGATCTAGTGTCCTGTTGGCCAAACCAAGATTTCATTTCAGAATTTATTAAAATTAGGTTAGGTTTAATGGCAGTGTTCCCTCAAAATGTTTTCGGCACTGAGCAAATTTCAGGTCTGCTGAGCTTAAACTTGTGAAAATTCTGTACAACTTCCGCCGAGCGTTTACTGTGAACACTGAGGCTGTACCCACTTTAAGTTACAGTTTTAACAGTGGCCAAGTAGGATACTGTGGCTATTTGATCATAATGAAGGCCTACCAGAGAGGCCTACCGTAAAAAATAATGGAGAAAAACGCATCCCATAACATGGAAATAGCTGTTATGTCATTCAGCCTACAGCAGCAGCCAATAAGTGGTGTTCGTTCCATGTTTTTTTATGCTATTTTATGCTAATTATGCTATGCTCTGCCTATTGGCTACATAGCTTATTCAATACTGTCTCAAAATACTGTAGCTAAAGACAGTACAGTTCAAATGGAATGGCACAGATCCATATATGGCAATGGGTATTTGCATATAGACCTACTACAACTCTGATTTCCACTGGGATTCTCTGCCTCTAACCCTATTACAGGGGCTGAGTCACTGGCTTACTGGGGCTCTCTCATGCCGTCCCTGGAGGGGGTGCGTCACCTGAGTGGGTTGATTCACTGATGTGGTCATCCTGTCTGGGTTGGCGCCCCCCTTGGGTTGTGCCGTGGCGGAGATCTTTGTGGGCTATACTCAGCCTTGTCTCAGGATGGTAAGTTGGTGGTTGAAGATATCCCTCTAGTGGGGTGGGGGCTGTGCTTTGGCAAAGTGGGTGGGGTTATATCCTTCCTGTTTGGCCCTGTCCGGGGGTGTCCTCGGATGGGGCCACAGTGTCTCCTGACCCCTCCTGTCTCAGCCTCCAGTATTTATGCTGCAGTAGTTTATGTGTCGGGGGGCTAGGGTCAGTTTGTTATATCTGGAGTACTTCTCCTGTCCTATTCGGTGTCCTGTGTGAATCTAAGTGTGCGTTCTCTAATTCTCTCCTTCTCTCTTTCTTTCTCTCTCTCGGAGGACCTGAGCCCTAGGACCGTGCCCCAGGACTACCTGACATGATGTCTCCTTGCTGTCCCCAGTCCACCTGACCGTGCTGCTGCTCCAGTTTCAACTGTTCTGCCTCATTATTATTCGACCATGCTGGTCATTTATGAACATTTGAACATCTTGGCCATGTTCTGTTATAATCTCCACCCGACACAGCCAGAAGAGGACTGGCCACCCCACATAGCCTGGTTCCTCTCTAGGTTTCTTCCTAAGTTTTGGCCTTTCTAGGGAGTTTTTCCTAGCCACCGTGCTTCTACACCTGCATTGCTTGCTGTTTGGGGTTTTAGGCTGGGTTTCTGTACAGCACTTTGAGATATCAGCTGATGTACGAAGGGCTATATAAATACATTTGATTTGATTTGATTTGATTGGTTATGGCGCACTGGTCTGTGTAGAATAGGGGCCTGAGTCGTGTCTATCGTTGCAATAGAATCCTACTCCAATGCGCTCTGCCTACCAAGAACATGTCTTGCACAGTTAGTTTTACATACTAAATCTTGCATATTTGGTTTTGTTTCGGTATATTACATTAAAAGTGGCTAATATTGTGTTGGCTCGATCACATTTGCCACAGTAGAGCGAAACTTTGATAGTGTTAACTAAAGGAGAAACTGTAGAAAGTTGAGTTTGATCTTGTGCTTCTCTCTATGGGCTCCTATTTCTTCTGCTGGGCAGTCCGAGGTGAGCTGCATGCTTAGAAGGAACATTGGTTGAGGGTTTGGTTAAGGGTAGGGTTAAGACATTGGCAATTTTAGCATGTAAATCTTGGTGGGGCCAACTCTTAGATATATGCCAGCAAAGCCACTACACAACACAACACTAAAAAGTACATTTGTCACTATAAAGGTGACAAACGGTGCCCACAAACTGTTAGGGCCTACATAAGTCCTAACAGCAGTCCTAAACAGCAGTCCCAACACCTTACCACTGTTACACCTGGCTATCAGCAGAACCTTGTCTGGCAGTGAAACAATTCATTCAGCCCCATTTACTACCTTTAAAAAAAAACATACATGACCGATCAAAAGTTTTAGAACACCTACTCATTCAAGGGTTTTTCTTTATTTTTACTATTTTCTACATTGCAGAATAATAGTGAAGACATCAAAACTATGAAATAACACATATGGAATCATGTAGAAACCAAAAAAGGTTTCAACAAATCAAAATATATTTCATATTTGAGATTCTTAATTCAAAAGGCCCTCGCACATCTGAGCAATCTTTTTTGCAGGTGTATGGTAACAGTTGAACAAATATGAAAAAATGAAACCGCACACTGCTCCGATGAAGGCCGTGAGGCCGATACGTAATCTTATTAAAGATCAGTGATACTATCAAGAGCAATGTGAGGTTTCCTTTTTCCTTCATATTTGAGATTCTTCAAATAGCCACCCTTTGCCTTGATGACAACTTTGCAGACTCTTGGCATGATATGGCTGACTTGCTTAAACAAATGTGACAATTCAGATGTACAAACTATGGAATAAGGGGACAACGAGCGGATAAGAGGCAATCTGTCATTTTGATTAAGACATTAATGAGCGATCTAGGATGGACGTACAGTATTCAATGTAACTATTAGTTCAGCACTTTTGAAATGTAACAGCGCCAGAATTCAGAACATGGTATATTCTTACAGTATTCTCCCTGTACACAAAGTCAGAACCGTAGAATAAATAAAGGGTATAAGCAGACAATGAAAGCTCTTACAATATTTGATGATGACATTTCAGGCTATAGGCTACATGTGCACCACCAAGTCAGAACAGTAGGTTAAATTATGAGGGGAAAAGGGACCAAATTATTAAGGTGAGCCACATGTGCTACTAACAGCTTACTATATAATAAACACTTTGTATTACTTTCTTAGCTACAGTATACATACACCCTGGTATATTACATACTTTATGTAGCAGCATACAATACATTTTTTCGACTCACCTTGTTGTGCTGTGCTCACTTGAACAGGAAGGTGGCATGGCGGTCCTTCGTGGACAAATTTTGTCATCAAACTTTGTCATCAAAGTCTGTAATTCTCTGGATTTATGGTACTTTCAAGACAACTGAGAATTCTGAAATAATAAAGGTAGAATCATGACATTAGTGATCTTCAGGCCCAAGTCTCCCTGTAGATTTTGCTGTGATGTAGTGTTCCCGTGAGTGACAGAACCCTGAACTAATCACAGTGCAACTAGAGAACATTACCAACCCCAACACTTCGTATTTTCCGGTGGCTGCCCCACCACCGCAGAAAGCACTGAGCTAGGCTGAAACACCTGCATTTTGGAGCTGCCTTACTCAAGAAAGCAAAAAAAGAGACCATGTTTTTGCCTGTTTTGCATGTTATTTGGGCATTAATACGTGCCACATATCAGGCTGCAAACAATGTAAAAATAAATAAATAATTGAGTTATTAAAGCTGCATAAAAACATGGTCTCTTTATTTTTATTTATTACTTTTTTCGCTAAACAGGTGGGGCTCAAAACAGGTCCCATCTGCCCTGAATGGCAGGTCGCCACTGGGTGAAGGTAAGGGTCAGTTTTGGTAGGCTGGTCAGTTTAAGCATCAGCTGTTTCCTTATAGTCCATGGTGCACCTTGGAAGGAACCACACACTGTACATGGGCGAAATACAACTGACAAAAAACTGGAAGATCTTTTTTTTTTTTTTACACATAAAAATTATGACAAAACGTTGGCTTAATACTAAATGTATCCTTTTTTTATACAAAATAATTGCTCAAATCTGAGTGGGCACGTGCCTTTGTGCCCCTTATGGGCATGATGTCTCTTTCGGACACACCCCCATATCATTTTTTTCTCCTCAGAAAAGCAGCCGGGTTTTTTTGGCGACGTCACATCTAGGAAAGTACACATTCCTGTCATAGTGCATTACTCGAACACAAGAAGATCTTTATTTTTATGAAAAAACGGTCGCTGACTGTCTTGTGAAATATCGTAATAATTAGCTATTATTACACCAAGATTTCTGTAATAACCAGCTACATTCTTTTTTTTTTCAAGCAAATAGCGTTAGCTGGCTGTCCAACGAGCTAACTGTGCTATCTAACGTTAGCTAGCTATGTTTACTTTCGTCTTCAAGCTTCGTTGATCAGTCACGGGTGCAACAACCCTGCAAGGGAAACATGGGCGATTGTGAAGTTTAAACGTTTATCTTTATATTGCCCATTGATCAATTTTGTTTACGGACATCAGACAGGGGAGCTAAATTAATAGCTAAGGTTAGTTAGCAACGCTAGCTGACTAGCAACACTAACGAAGGTATGGCAAACTTGAAAGTTGTTTAGCTAAATAGCGAACGTTAGCTAGCTAGCACTAGCTGTAAACAGTAGCTATCAAGCTAACAAGTAAATGCTTAATTTACTGCATATATGGCTAGTTAGAAATATTTACAATTTGCATAGCCAAATGTAACATTAATATTCCTTGTTATTACCGTTACAGCAATGGATAAGCCTCCTTTCAGACAAAACCAAAACTGCGGGAACTGGGAATTGAAAGAGAGATTGGGCATGGGCGGTTTTGCCCATGTCTACCTGTATCAACATCATGTAAGTATTTAAACTAACGGCCACATTTTCATAAGTAACCCCTAGTACTCTAAGCTGTTCCAGAGTCCAGACTTGAATCATGGTTGCTGAATATCCTACCAAATCAGACAGAGTTGGATGTATGTTTACATATAGTTGAAAGGAAGTTAACCACTTCCTAGATATGAATAGTAAGCCTGACTGGATGATATCACAGCTCAAATTTGCCAGAAGATACCTACCCTACTGTTACACTGAGCTGCACAGGGATGTGAATGAAATCATGATTACTGTGAAGCTGGTGTGTTAATGGGTTGGACAATGTACCTCAATGCAGGGATGGGATATGCGCTGTTTTACAAATTGTACCTTTATCCACAATGCTTCATGGAGAATGTTGGAATAATGCTAGTTTTTCTGAACACTGCCCTTTTTGTCCTCGTGCTAGCTAGGAGTAGACACAGCAGCCATTATGGAATGGCACATCATGTTGAACAACAAATGAGCTGATTGGCAAACACTGCCATTCCAAAATGGGTCACCGCAGCCGTGGCAACTACTAGCTAGTAGGGCCGGGACGATACTGTATCGCGATACACGTTAGTATCGTGGTACGGAAACACAACACGAAGCGAATTTAACTTCTTTAGTAAAACAGGCTTAATGTTGGAAACAAACACCATTATGTTGTCATCCAGAGTCGAATGTATTTATTTTCCAAGCTAAAGCACACAACATTTTAAAGCAGGTTTTTAAAGGACCAATAGAATTTGGTCTGCTTCATGTTAAAAATGTTGCGAAATGGTATCGTCCTGGCCCTACTAGCTAGCATGAAGATGAAAAATGGCAGTATTTATGTCTTCTCGATAGAGCAGTGTGAGTAAAGGTACAATTTGGAGTAGTGGCACATCCCATTGCTGCATTGATGTACGTTTTCCGATCTATAGCTCTCACGTGCTTCACGGAGAAGCTCATTGTAAACAAATATAACACGGAACCCAAACCGGCTGCGTGCAATCGTGCATACAATAATTTTGTCCTCCCGTACCACAAACGATAATGATGCGTAGGTTAAAATATCAAAGAAAACTCTGAACCAATTACACTAATTTGGGGTCAGGTTGAAAAGCATTAAACATTTATGGCAATTTAGCTAGCTTGCACTTGCTAGCTAATTTGTCCTGGGATAACGTATAAACATTGAGTTGTTATTTTACCTGAAATGCACAAGGTCCTCTACGACAATTAATCCACACCTAAAACGGTCAACCGAATCGTTTATAGTCATCTCTCCTCCTTTCAGGCTTTTTCTTTTCTGGACTTTATATTGCGATTGGCAACTTTCATAAATTAGGTGCTTTACCGCCACTGACCTCGTTTGTCTTTGTCACCCACGTGGGTATAACCAATGAGGAGATGGCACGTGGGTACCTGCATCTATAAACCAATGAGGAGATGGCAGAGGCAGGACTTTCTGCGCGATCTGCGTCACAAATAGAACTGACTTCTATTTTAGCCCTTGGCAACGCAGACGCTCGCGAGCAGTGGGTGCAATAATAGAATAATATAGATTTCTAAATGTATTTTGTAACGGTAGGGTCAGTATCTTTTGGCAAAGGTCAAATGCCACCACTTGAAAAAAAACACAGTGTAGCTTAAAAATACCTTGCTGTTTTGTGTTCTTCTCACTGTGAATTCATAAGTGCACATCTGTTGAGTTGGTTCATTTCTTTACTATCAAATGAGGAGAGACAAACTTATCACACAAGTCATTTATACTTAAACTAAATCTTTAATCACTTATTAATAAGGAAGCAGGTCAATACAACACACACATTTAAAGTGAATCAAATTAGTTTGATGGATACCCTAGGCTTTGTGCGACATTATAAATTACGTCGAGATTCCATCTTAATTCGCTCTAACTTTATGGAAAAAGGTTTAGTCAATAAATCCAGCAACTCCTCTTTTATTTCAAATGTAGTACCCAGACAGAGAAAATCCAATAAGCGTTTTAAAGATACCAACTCAACCTACGTACATCTACATATGGGTGGTTTAAATTGTATCTAATTATATTCCCAGAATTATTTGATCAAATCTCTAGTAATCGATTATACACACTGTCGTGTCTTTGGCTATGCCGGATTAATTGCTATGACATGCTATTCTATAAAATAATTTCTCCGTAATTAATATCACCTGATTGAGCTAATCATGTAAATGTAATTAACTAGAGAGTCGGGCACCACAAAATAATATTAATAGACCTGTTATCTTCCGAATAAACTCTTAAAGATTTAGTAATATTTTACATCAATAGCAGTCAACATTAATCGTCATTTTACTTCAGTCTCATAATCTGAAAGTTGTTAATTCTAGGTTATCTTCAAGAACCCTGGCTAACAATTTGAATCAGCAATACAAAATTGGGTTTTATTATTTATTTACTAAATACCTAACTAATCACACAGGATTACATATACAAAGAATGAATTATACCTAGATAATTCTTTACATCATAGGAAAACGTCCCTAGCGAGCGGAACAGATATGACAGCTTGTTACACAAAGGAAAAGGGGCGGGGTTTGAGTGAAAGAGCGGGAGACTGGGGAACAAAGGGAAGAAGTTGAGCTATCGTAAATACAGTATCTTGTGCATTCTAAATTACCGCCCATTTGGAAAAGGAACATGCAATAAATATTTACTCTGAGCTGCGCTTCAGTAGGTTGGTGGTAGATGGAAGACCGTGTTGCCAAACCGAGTCCTCTGTCCTTTGAAGAATGTTTCTGGTGGTCACTTGGATAAGTTGTAGTAACGTCGTTGTGTGGTAGATGGGATACTCTGTTCCTTCCTAACCTGCGTTTGCAGCTGCGGTGGCTAACTCAACGGCTAGGAGGTATCACTTCTGTCGTGAATTAGAGTTCAAAGTTCATACCATTCGCAACCAAAGCTCATGCTGATGTTGGCTTCGTTCTGTAGTTTTATCTGAACCATTCTGACATAGAATCGTCATCCTACCTCATTGGAACAGAGTTATGTTGTCGTCAAGGCTTTATATAGGAAGGGAGAAAAGGGGTGTGTGTCATAGTTTACAACCTCTGTCTCTTCACGTGGGCGGGCCTCTGAGTGAGCAGCCCTAATTTATGAAAAACCACATCTCACATTTTAGAAGGTAAAATCACATTTCATCCCATCACAAATAATTTCATATACAAACGTTCAATTTGAACAACAATTCCATGTGAATCTGATAACTCTGATGTATAGACTTTCCACTGTAGAGTTTGTCATCTTATCATTGATGAGAATGTCTCAGATGACAACCGAACTGACATCCTATTCATTAAGTACCACTGCACATGTTCAATTGTTCGGATTACCAGAATATAGTTAATTTCCCCCCACATGCTGATGTTCCCAGAATCTCTATGTTAACCAAGGTTTTTTTTAATGTAACCTCAGTAGGTTAGAGAAGGAAAAAGGGGGGAAGAGGTATTTATGACTGTCATAAACCTAACCCCCAGGCCAACATCATGACAAGACATACAATTTATCATATTTTCATATATTCACAGAATCCATATAAAACGTAAGAAATTCTTAGGTACTCACAACAACCATTCCATTTGCTTTTTCAAAGATTCTCCATAGCTACGAAGCAGCTCTCCAAACATACTCCCAGCAGAACAAAAACACTTTTGTTTCCTGGACAATGACCATGGCATCCTCAACGGTTCTCTAACCTCCCCTCTCAATACCACCTCGTGATATTCTATGATGGGCAGTGAATGAACAGAACCCTAAGATAACGTTATATCAAAACTTATCCACATTTCAAGCATCTGATTAAGCATATTTCTATGTTAATCCAAACGTCAGATTAAGACTCATTTCCATATTCACACAACTCTCATATCCTAGTCACACACTGCTATTCTCAAACATACCTAATCAATTAGTTTTTCAACAATATTTTAACCTGCAGAAATTAGAAAATATTCTTCTCATGACCTATTCCTAGGATAATGCAACTCATACATTTACATCTTTCAATACTTCTAAAATGTGGTACAGTTTTAAAACAATTACAAATGCACCTTACTATCTTATACTATATCATAAATGGTCTTAACTAGTTCACACAGATTCCGGATGTTTTAACATTAAATGGCCAAAACAATTTCATACAGATTCTAGATATTTAAGGCTAAATTACCAAACCCAGGGCATACCTGGCTAGCACATTTAAAATAATTGGAATTCACCACTTCTGAGGATCACTTTTTTCAGAATGAGGTCCTTCTTCCAATAGGGTTTCACCAGGTACCGTGTTTCACACAGAACCCAGAGTCACCCTGGCCACTCACCCCTACAGACCGCACCAATCCCCACTCTGATCAATTCATTGTCGGGACGTACCCCCCCCCCCTCACACATGAATACACACTCAGAGCCTACGTAACAGAGGCTTTTCTTAACTCGACCTCAATTGTTTTGCTAACTTCTTTATTTAAAAAAAAACTAAGTTCGAGATGTGGTATCCACTCGGCTCGCTGCATCTCAGAGCAAAGGTGGGTCCATCTGCTTCGTTCCCAAAGTGTGGTCTCCCTGAGATCCCAAGTTTGAGGGATCCCTCGTGCATGATTTACCCAGGTCGTCAGGAGCAGTCACCAAGTGAAGATTCACATCCCATCCTCATCGCCAAATTTGGTGGTTAATTTCTTTACTATCAAATGAGGAGAGACAAACTTGTCACAAGTCAGAGTTATACTTAAACTAAATCTTTAATCCCTTATTAATAAGGAAGCAGGTCAATACAGCACACACGCATAAAGTGAATCGATTGAGTGCTCTACGATAATGATGGCTGGTTGACGATTCACGATCAAATGATTCGTTGAGAGCCCTGAGACAAAAGTACAAAGGTCTTTTATAGCCAAGATGCACCCCTTTCAACCTACATGACAAACAACAGATATATAGAATGGGTCACAAGGTTAAGATTTGTATGAAAGATAATACATAGCAGACAGTATCTCAGCAGACAGACCAGTGTCTGTCCCTCCGACTCCAAACTGGAACCATCTCTCTCTGGTACCATATCGAACAGAAACATTAACTCATGCTCTGGAATGCTCTTTAGGTTTTATCACCCAAAAGACATTGTAAATCTCCTCTGTGTTTACCTCCCAGAGGCCCATCCTCAGTAGAACACACACACAATAGTTAACAAAATACTCTTCTGTTGCTTAAAACACCCATTTGATGCAATAAAAGTATTACAACATAATCTTGCTATTTTTCCACCATAGGACACATCAGAAAAAATTGCGGTGAAAATGTGTCGCCTGGAGTTGACAGCAAGAAACAAAGACAGATGGAGCAGAGAGATCCAGATCATGAAAAAGTTTGTCTGTCGTATTATCCTATGTACATCATTGAATGCCACACACGTTTGAACTGGGTGACATTTACTTTTTCAATGAGTGAAATATCGGCATTTGCTTCTTGTATAGTGCATTCGGAAAGTATACAGACCCCTTGACTTTTTCCACATTTTGTTACGTTACAGCCTTATTCTCAAATTGTTTAAATTGTCTTTTCCCCCTCATCAATCCACACGCAATACCCCATAATGACAAAGCAAAAACAGGTTTTTAGAAATGTTTGCAAATATATTAACAAACTGAATTCACATGTACATAAGTATTCAGACCCATTGCCTAGTACTTTGTTGAAACACCTTTGGTAGTGATTATAGCCTCAAGTCTTCTTGGGTATGATGCTACAAGCTTAACACACCTGTATTTGGGGAGTTTCTCCCATTATTCTCTGCAGATGCTCTGTCAGGTTGGATGGGGAGCATCGCTGCACAGCTAATTTCAGGTCTCTTCAAAGATGTTCGATCAGACCTTCATCAGACCTTGTTTCTCATGGTTTGCACTCTTTTTATCAAGTACAAAGTCTTTAGGTGCCTTTTGGAAAACTCCAAGCTCGATGTCATGTGCCTTTTACTGAGAAGTGGCTTCCGTCTGTCCACTACCATAAAGGCCTGTTTGGTGGAGTGCTGCAGAGATTGTTGTCCTTCTGGAAGGTTCTCCCATCGCCACAGAGGCACTCCTGAGCTCTGTCAGAGAGACCATCGGGTTATTGGTCAGACCATCGGGTTATTAGTCACCTCCCTGACCAAGGCCCTTCTCCCCCGATTTCTCAGTTTGGCAAGGCGGCCAGCTCTAGGAAGAGTCTTGGTGGTTCCAAACTTCTTCAATTTAAGAAGGATGGAGACCACTGTGTTCTTGGGGACATTCAATGCTGCAGACATTTTTTGTTACCCTTCCCTGGGTCTGTGCCTTGACCCAATCCTGTCTCGCAGCTCTACAATCAATTCCTTCCACCTCATGGCATCATGGTTTTTGCTCTGACATGCACTGTCAACTGTGGGACCTTATTTAGACAGGTGTGTGCCTTCCCAAATAATTTCCAATCAATTGAATTTACCACAGGTGGACTCCAAGTTGTAGAAACATCTCAAGGATGATCAATGGAAACAGGATGCACCTGAGCTCCATTTTGAGTCTCATAGCAAAGGGTCTGAATACTTATGTAAATAAGTAAATGCATGTTTAATACATGTTTGCTTTGTTGTTATGGGTTATTGTGTGTAGATGAGGCATTTTTATTTTTATTTAATCCATTTTACAATAAGGCTGTAATGTTACAAAATTAGGAAAAGGTTAAGTGGTCTGAATATTTTCCAGATGCACTGTATTTATCAAGTACAATGTTTTTCTTGCCTATTCAGGTTGAGTAATCTCAATGTAGTGACAGCCAGAGACGTGCCAGAGGAGATGAAGCACATTGCCTTAAACGATCTTCCACTGCTGGCCATGGAGTACTGTTCCAAGGGAGACCTCAGAAAGGTGGGGCAGCTGAAGATGAATACTTTATTGTCCATTCCCCTTATAGTCCACACACTTTTTATTTTATTTGGTATAAACCCCCTTGACATATACAGACTTCCGAGTGGCGTCAGCCATGTTGCAAGTGCCCCTGGATCAGTGAGGGGTTAAATGCCTCGCATACGGGCACAGTGACACAAATGGTTCTGTCATATGAGCAGGCATTTGTCCAATAATGTGTTTATGGTTGAATTTGACAGATGCTGAGTAAGCCTGAAAATTGCTGTGGACTGAAAGAAAGTGAAGTACTTTCCCTGCTCAATGACGTTGGTATGTACTGTACCCCACTGTTGTATTGTGTATAATTGTGGGTCTGCATAGAACTGATTTCTGAATGGTCTTTATATGCAGGTTCAGGCATCCAGTATTTGCATGAAAACAAGATCATACACAGAGACCTTAAACCAGAAAACATAGTGCTCCAGGAAGTCAATGGAAAGGTAACCTAATATTTATGGACCAGCACACAGTGTTATCATGTTTTTTTTTTATATAACTGTTTACATTTTTGTGTTATTGATGTTCTCTGGTGTGACTTTGTCTGCAAGATTAACAGTAGTCTTTAAAAATAAACAATCTTAATATGTCACAATGTTTTCCTTGTTCAGTTGGTTCACAAAATTATAGACTTGGGCTATGCCAAAGACTTGGACCAGGGGAGTCTGTGCACTTCATTTGTGGGAACACTGCAATACCTGGTGAGCATATTATCCCTCCTGCAAGCACTCCTAGATTCCTGTTGACTTAACGTTCCAACATTGTCTCTGTCTGTTAGTCACGATTGATTAAACCGGACTTACTAATTGATACTTGCATATCTTTTCCCCCCAGGCCCCTGAATTATTTGAGAATAAGCCTTACACTGTCACAGTGGACTACTGGAGTTTTGGCACAATGATATTTGAATGCAGTTGTGGGTTCCGGCCTTTTCTGCACAATCTTCAGCCTGTCCAGTGGTAGTTGTCCCTGCACATTTAACAGTTTTCAAGTGTTAGTTTCAATTCTGAGTGATCCTCCAAGGGAGACTAGGTAACCACCCTGAATGCCATTTGATATGTTATTCCTCAGGGCCAGCAAAGTGCGGAACAAAGGTCCCAAAGACATCATGGCTGTGGAGGAATTGAATGGGGAAGTCAGATTCTCCACACATTTACCATACCCCAACAATCTGAGCAGGTCAGACACCGTCACATATTCTATTCTAGTGTCATTATTACAGTGCTTTCAGGAAGTATTCATACCCCTTGACTTATTCTACATGTTGTTACAGCCTGATTTCAAAATGGATCAAATATATTTTTCTCTCTCGCCCATCTACACACAATACCCCATAGTGACGGTGGAAACATGTTTTTGCCTTTTCTATGACACTCCAAATTGAGCTCAGTTCCATCCAATTTCCTTTGATCATCCTTGATGTCACTACAACTTGATTGGAGTCCACCTTTGGCAATTGTTTGGACATGTTTTTAGAAAGAAACACATCTGTCTATGAGGTCCCATAGTTGACAGTGCATGTCAGAGCAGAAACTCTCCCAAGGGGGGGGCGCCTACCCAGAGGAACTGTCCGTAGATCTCCGAGAGAGAATTGTGAGGAGGCATATCTGGGGAAGGGTATAAAACAATTTCTAGTCTTGAAAGTTTCCAAGAGCACAGTCGTCTCCATCATTGGGAAACGGAAAAAATATTGAACTACCCAGACGCTGCCTAGAGCTGGCCGTCCAACCAAACTGAGGAACTGTGCAAGAAGGACCTTGGTCAGGGAGGTGACCCAAGAACACAATGACCACTCTGACAGAAATACAGAGTTCCTTGGTTGATATGGGAGAACCAGCCAGAAGGACAAATCAAATGTATTTATATAGCCCTTCGTACATCAGCTGATATCTCAAAGTGCTGTACAGAAACCCAGCCTAAAACCCTTCTATAGAAGCACGGTGGCTAGGAAAAACTCCCTAGAAAGGCCAAAACCTAGGAAGAAACCTAGAGAGGAACCAGGCTATGTGGGGTGGCCAGTCCTCTTCTGGCTGTGCCGGGTGGAGATTATAACAGAACATGGCCAAGATGTTCAAATGTTCATAAATGACCAGCATGGTCGAATAATAATAATAAGGCAGAACAGTTGAAACTGGAGCAGCAGCACGGCCAGGTGGACTGGGGACAGCAAGGAGTCATCATGTCAGGTAGTCCTGGGGCATGGTCCTAGGGCTCAGGTCCTCCGAGAGAGAGAAAGAAAGAGAGGAGAGAATTAGAGAATGCACACTTAGATTCACACAGGATACCGAATAGGACAGGAGAAGTACTCCAGATATAACAAACTGACCCTAGCCCCCCGACACATAAACTACTGCAGCATAAATACTGGAGGCTGAGACAGGAGGGGTCAGGAGACACTGTGGCCCCATCCGAGGACACCCCCGGACAGGGCCAAACAGGAAGGATATAACCCCACCCACTTTGCCAAAGCACAGCCCCCACACCACTAGAGGGATATCTTCAACCACCAACTTACCATCCTGAGACAAGGCTGAGTATAGCCCACAAAGATCTCCGCCATGGCACAACCCAAGGGGGGGCGCCAACCCAGACAGGATGACCACATCAGTGAATCAACCCACTCAGGTGACGCACCCCTTCCAGGGATGGCATGAGAGAGCCCCAGTAAGCCAGTGACTCAGCCCCTGTAATAGGGTTAGAGACAGAGAATCCCAGTGGAAAGAGGGGAACCGGCCAGGCAGAGACAGCAAGGGCGGTTCGTTGCTCCAGAGCCTTTGTTCACCTTCCCACTCCTGGGCCAGACTACACTCAATCATATGACCCACTGAAGAAATGAGTCTTCAGTAAAGACTTAAAGGTTGAGACCGAGTTTGCGTCTCTGACATGGGTAGGCAGACCATTCCATAAAAATGTATCTCTATAGGAGAAAGCCCTGCCTCCAGCTGTTTGCTTAGAAATTCTAGGGACAATTAGGAGGCCTGCGTCTTGTGACCGTAGCGTACGTGTAGGTATGTACGGCAGGACCAAATCAGAGAGATGGGTAGGAGCAAGCCCATGTAATGCTTTGTAGGTTAGCAGTAAAACCTTGAAATCAGCCCTTGCTTTGACAGGAAGCCAGTGTAGAGAGGCTAGCACTGGAGTAATATGATCCAATTTTTGGGTTCTAGTCAGTATTCTAGCAGCTGTATTTAGCACCAACTGAATTTTATTTAGTGCTTTATCCGGGTAGCCGGAATGTAGAGCATTGCAGTAGTCTAACCTAGAAGTGACAAAAGCATGGATTAATTTTTCTGCATCATTTTTGGACAGAAAGTTTCTGATTTTTGCAATGTTACGTAGATGGAAAAAAGCTGTCCTCGAAATGGTCTTGATATGTTCTTCAAAAGAGAGATCAGAGTCCAGAGTAACGCCGAGGTCCTTCACAGTTTTATTTGAGACAACTGTACAACCATCAAGATTAATTGTCAGATTTAACAGAAGATCTCTTTGTTTCTTTGGACCTAGAACAATCATCTCTGTTTGCAGCCATCCACTTCCTTATGTCTGAAACACAGGCTTCCAGCGAGGGCAATTTTGGGGCTTTACTATGTTTCATTGAAATGTACAGCTGTGTGTCATCCGCATAGCAGTGAAAGTTAACATTATGTTTTCGAATGACATCCCCAAGAGGTAAAATATATAGTGAAAACAATAGTGGTCCTAAAACGGAACCTTGAGGAACACCGAAATTTACAGTTGATGTGTCAGAGGACCAACCATTCACAGAGACAAACTGATATCTTTCTGACAGATAAGATTTAAACCAGGCCAGAACTTGTCCGTGTAGACCAATTTGGGTTTCCAATCTCCAAAAGAATATGGTGATCGATGGTATCAAAAGCAGCGCTAAGGTCTAGGAGCACGAGGACAGATGCAGAGCCTTGGTCTGACGCCATTAAAGGTCATCATTCTTATCTTTTAGCCACAGACTAATTTTCAACCTGGGAAACCAGGGTCGTCCTGTTCATTAGGGTGCCAAGTAACAGAACATTGAGATTAAAAAAAAACTGAAATATGGTTGTCTGTCAAAAGTAGAACAGGGAATCGTGTCAGCTCAATTTATGACCACATTCTGAAAGTTTTACCTCATTGAGCAGCATAAATCGAAAACCAAGATAACTTGAGGGAAACGACCATGACCTGTATAGATAATTAATTTTAATTTTATTTTGTTAATTTGCATTGCACTCATTCAGGACACTCCTGGAGCCCATGGAGATGCTGCTGCAGCTGATGCTGAAATGGGACCCTGTCCAGAGAGGAGGCAAGACTAACGCTGACAGCAAGAAACCCCTGTGCTTTGAAGTGCTGGAACAGATATTATGCATGAGGGTTAGTTCTGTAACGTATCATGCTGTATCTCTTGAGCTAACAATAGTCTTTCAAGTGTCTCTTAAGGCTGGGCTCTTATTTGATTTTCTCATGGACAATATTCAATTAACGCTTATATTTCCCATAGTGTGTTAATGTACACATAATATAGTTTTTAAACAAATGTTAAGTTTGCCTGCTCGTGCTTGTTATTTTGGATTGACTCTATCAGCTAGCCAATCAGCTTCCTTTATTTTACCCATATAATTTATCCCATTGGCAGGTTGTCCACATCCTGAACATGACCACGGCCCAGGTCCACTCATTCCAGCTGGCCCCAGATGAGAGCCTCCATAGCCTGCAGCGCCGCATCGAGACTGAGACCAAGATCGAGTTGGTCAACCAGGAGCTGCTGCAGGAGACAGGGGTGTCGCTGGACCCCAGGAAGCCCGCAGCCCAGTGTGTCCTCGAGGGGGTGGTAAAGACTTTGGTTCCACTTTGCTATTTCAGTGTTGTAATGTTGTATTTTGTTAGAATATAGTTTTGATACAGCACATTGGAAAATCTTAATCACCTGTTTAGCATTAACATATTTAGCAATTGACCACCATGTAAAGTGGTTGTCTTTGTGTGTTGTGCAGCGAGGCTGGGACAGTTACATAATCTATTTGTTTGACAAGAGTCTCACCAAGTACTCTGGTCCCTTCAGTGCTAGACAGCTGCCTGATAAAGTCAACACTATTGGTGAGTACTGTCTTCTCTGCCTGCTGATAAATATTGAGAGATCTAAAGGCGATCAGATGGAAATACAAGCTCATGCAATTAAATAGAGGTAGTGTTTTTTTATTCTTAGACAACAAAAACAGAATTGAGCATTCAGTTAAACTTGTGCTCCTTCCAAGGTTTGGTTCAAAGATGTACCAAGCCCTTATGTAGGAGCTTGTTGTCCTTTTTCCTAGTGCGGGAGGCTAAGTCCCAGCTGCCCCTGGTGGTGCTGAAGAAGGTGTGGGGCGAGGCGGTGAGCTACATCTGTGGGTTGAAGGACGACTACAGTAGACTGTTCCAGGGCCAGAGAGCTGCCATGTGAGTAAGCCTGCTTTACTAGACACCAAAAGAGTGAAGCTAAAGGAAGCATGATTCTTTCTTTTGAATTTGGTAATGTCTCAAACTGGAATAGCTGAAAGAAGTTTCCAGACTTGCTTTGGAAGAATCAGCTCTTTGCTTTTTCATATGGCATGTGTGATCTTGTTATTTTGATGTATGTTTTATTTTTTTTAACAGACAAAGTTATTATATTCTGTGTGTTTGTCCAGGCTGAGCCTCCTGCGCTACAACACCAACCTGACCCGGTGCAAGAACGGCATGTTTGCCTTCTCCCAGCAGCTGAAGGCCAAGCTGGACTTCTTCAAGAGCAGTATCCAGTACGACCTGGAGAAGTACAGCGATCAGATGCACTATGGGATCTGTGAGTAATGGCTGGCTGATGATTGGTAGTGCCAGGAATGGTCACCCACATGGCCTGCAGCTGAAATGATACCCTATTCCTTATATTGAGCGCTGCTTTCAACCAGGGCACAAAGGAGGGAATAGTGCCATTTTAGAAGCAATCATGGTTTTGTATTATGACAAGATAGTGTTGGTTATTTTCATGAGATTTTTTTTTTTCCCCCTCTCCCACAGCCTCTGAGAAGATGCTGAAAGCTTGGCAGGAGAATGAGGAGAAGGCGGCTGCATATGCACAGGTACTGGTTGGGATGGATTTTTGGTATTGAAGGCATGGGTTGGTCATCTTAGTTGAGCTGCTGTCTGAATGGCTTGAGGTACAAGTTAACCACAGATCTAGGATCAGATTACCCCACCAATCCTAATCATCCCTAGCTACACCTGCTGTCTGAGCCCGATGTGTAATGTATGTTTTGTCCACTAGGTGGCCGAGGTGAGCCACCTGGACGAGGAAATCATGTCGTTACACTCAGAGATCGTGGAGCTGCAGAGAAGTCCCTACGCTCGTCGCCAAGGAGACATCATGGAGCAGCTGTGAGTGTTCTACTCTAGGCAGGAATGACAGGCTGTCTGCCTCTACTGAATTAAATGCTTGAAGGGTCTAGGATAGTGGTCACCAACCTTTTCTGAGTCAAGATCACTTTCTTAGTCAAAAAGCAAGCGGAGATCTACTGCTCAGATTAAAAATAATATATATTTTTACATTAAACTGACAAACAGTTTTGTAGGAATGAGGTTTGGGCAGTTGGCCTAATACCTTATCACAGCATATTGGCTATATGATTGATCATATTATATTTCAAAACTCAAGCTTTGATAACAAAATAGATCAGTTGGTTTAGCACTTGTGAGGCACTGTGGAGCATGAAATTAAATAATTAGCTTTTTTATTTTACTGGACTGATGGTACCTGCATCTGATGGTCAACGAGGTCAAATCACAACGTCAGTGATCTTCAGGTGGAGAAGTCGGAGCTCTAGAAAGATGCCAGGGTTTCCGACTTGGAATTCAGAGTTGGATGACTGTTCAAAACTATTTTTCCCAACCGCCTCTCACAGTCCCAGCTCTCCTCTTCCTTTCCTCTGGTGAGACTGACCAGAGAGAGGGGACACCCGTCTTCCACCTGATGGCGAAACTCGAGTCGCACCGCATCTGCCTCATGCACAAATTAATGTTGTTCCTTATGACCAGAGAAAGTTATTGAAATCGACACGACAAACTGCTAATAATAATAAAACGCAGGGCTATCGATACTTGGCTACTCATTCATTGCAGCTGCAGCCCGAACGGAAGTACGGAGAAACGCGTTTTGCGATGGCGTTGAATAAAAACAGTGACAGTGCTGAATATAAACTTAAACATGAACTCACTCATAAAAACAGCAGCTCTTTGCTGTATTCATTGACAGTCTCTCTGTGGTCATGGTTTTAAAAGTTATTAAATCTTACTTGGCTAGTAGCCTATTAAACTTGGCTGTGGCCAGGGTCATGGAAGCTCTGTAGCCATGGTGTTTTGAGCTATCTGATTGGTCAGCGCAGTAGATGCACTCGATTTAGTCACAGATTTGCCCTTTCCTGCCGGGTAGGCGGAGTTTGTCTCATGGGAACACTTTGCTTACCTGGTGCGCAGGACTTGAATCAAGTGAATATACTGGCAAAAGGTGAACAATATTTTAAGAGAGTAGCGCAAGCCTTTATCGTTCGTTGGCTTTTCTAAAGAAATATTTGGTGATCGACTAGGAATGCCTTGAAGATGGCGATCGACCGGTTGGCAACAGTCTAGGAAGTGCCAGGAAGTTGTGGAAGTAGATGGAGCCTCATTGAAATGTTTGGCTTCTGATTTTGCTAGTAGCTGACCTGATGTTTGTCACTTGCATTGCCTGTCCTATACATCTAGAGTACTCAAATGCACATATTAAGAAGAAAAGGTCAACTGCTGTATTATTCTGAAAGCCTCAAACAAGATTTAAATGAATGTTCTAGGAGAATTGATCGTTTATTCCTTGATTTCAGGGAGGACAAGGCGATTGAACTCTACAAACAACTAAAAATGAAATGCCGAAGTAAGCCACTTTTGTCCAGTAAATACAGTCACTTCATTGCAGCCATTTTCAATTTCAATAAGGCACTGTAGTACTTTTGGATATTGAATAGAATCTGTAATCGTACGACGGTAGTTGTATAAACACTACCACGTTCTGACACCTGTGTGCTGTTCTTCCCTCAGCGCCTGACCCTGGTGTGAGCAGTGACAGCTCAGAGATGGTTAAAGCCATTATACAGACTGTCCAGAACCAGGACAAGGTCCTGAGAGACCTTTACACACACCTCAGGTAAGCAGGGTCTGGGACTGTTCAGTGGACTGTCACGTCACCAACTGAACGCTGCAGATAGAAATGCCCTTAATAAAGCTGACCTGATTCTATACTCTGTATGTTAGAGGCATGCGTCTGTTCTATGCTATATATTTTTACCTCATTCTTAACCTTTCACAACAATGTGTCTTACTGCTGAGGTTCCCAAACTGGGGTCTGCGGCAGGGGGTCCACGGCCAGATCTCTAAATGTATTTATATTATATGCATTGTTTGTTTATTTTCTATGAATATTGCTAACAACAGATTAAACCAATTTTGGCTAAGGGATTTGTAAATTAAGTTAAGAGGGTGTAATACAATACTATGTAATATTAATCTACAGTATGTTCTTAACCATGGGCAACATGGTCCTGGGAGGCTCACAAGGATATTAGTATACATAGTACTTCTTGTATTCCCCCCCCCCAAAATGTTGTTTTTGAACATAAATTCATTGTAAGGTAATCTATAGAACTGCAAAGTTTTTTTCTCTGTAAAATGTGTAGAATTGCAGGAAATTAGCTTGGGGTCATGCAGGGCCTATAGTTTGGCATGCCTTCTCTCTATATTCAGCTATTAATAGGCTACATTTGGTTATTATGATATAGTTTTTAAAAATCATGGCTAATACAATTTAGCAATGCCAGTCATTACTCTTCTTTAGAATTGCATTGTATACATTTTGTTTCTAAAGTACAGTGTCATTTTGTGAAGATATGAAAATGGGACGCTGCCTTCTTAACATTTCTAATGTCTATAAGACATATAGACATGGCTCCAGTAGGCTAGCCAAGACAAATGCTAGGTGTCTTTTTGTTGCTTTCTTTTTGCTGACAGTCAACAGTTGCCTGCATATATTCACTATTTAAGGTTTACTGTTGTAAATCACTTTCTCTAAAATACATAAATAAGCTCTGTGAGTAGATTGATGGGCGCTTCTTTTTGCTCTGGACAGCTTGCGTGTGCGGTGTGAAGGAAACTCATGTACTGCTCGAAGTTTACTCGTGGGTTACCTGGCTACCCAGACTTCTTGCTCCAGCCAATCGCTTCCCCACGCCCGTAGATGTTGGTTTCTTCTTCACAATGAGTCTGGATCTGAGTACCTCCCCAACTCTTAACTGAATGCGAACACATTCAGGGCTGTCTGATGGGTCCAGAAACCAATGGGTTGAGCCAAAACACAGGTGGATTAAAGCAGTGTTTTGAAAATTCGTCATTGACTTTGATACTCTGATTGGTTGGAGACGATCCAATCGTTGATGTCTTTGTTTTGTACCACGCCCCTCGTCACAACAAACAACTTCAATGATGGTACTCTGACTAAAGTTTGTAGCGAACGACAGAGGAGCAGAAGAAGTTGGTGTGAGTCGTCAAATATAATACAACATGTAAAGTGTTGGTCCCTCGTTTCAGGAGCTGAACTAAAAGATCCCAGAAATGCTTGAATGTTGTGCACAAATTTGTTTACTTCCCTGTTAGTGAGTGTTTCTCTTTTGCCAAGATAATCCATCCACCTGAGAGGTGTGGCATATCAAGAAGCTGATTATAAACACCATGATCATTACAGGTGCACCTTGTGCTGGGGACAATAAAAGGCCACTCTAAAATGTGCAGTTTTGTCACACAACAGAATGCCACAGATGTCTCAAGATTTTTTTTTTGGGGGGGGGAGTGTAATTGGCATGCAGACTGCAGGAATGTCCATCACAGCTGTTGCCAGAGAATTTAATGTTAATTTCTCTGGCGTAAGCTGCCTCCAATGTTGTTTTAGAGAATTTGGCATTACGTCCAACCAGCCTCACAACCGCAGACCACGTGTAACCACTTCAGCCCAGGACCTCCACATCCGGCTTCTTCACCTGCGGGATCATCTGAGACCAGCCACCCGGACAGCCGATGAAACTGTGGGTTTGAACAACTGAAACATTTCTGTACACACTGTCAGAAACCGTCTCAGGGAAGCTCATCTGCGTGCTTGTCATCCTCACAAGGGTCTGCAGTTCAGCGTCGTAACCAACTCATTGGGCATATGCTCACCTGCGATGGCCACCGGAGAACTGCTTTTCACGGATAAGTCCCGGTTTCAACTTTACCGGGCAGATGGCAGACAAGTGTGTATGGCGTCGTGTGGGCGAGCGGTTTGCTGATGTCAACTTTATGAACCCAATGGTGGTGGTGGGATTATGGTATGGGCAGGCAAGCTACGGACAACGAAAACAATTGCATTTCATCGATAGCAATTTTAATGCACAGAGATACCGTGATGAGATCCTGAGGCCCATTGTCACTCATCTGCCGCCATCACCTCATCTTTCAGTATGATAATGCACGCCACTGTCACCTGTACACAATTCCTGGAAGCTGACAATGTCAGTTCTTCCATGTCCTGCACACACACTAGGCATGTCACCCATTGAGCATGTTTAAGATGCTCTGGATCTACGCATATGAAAGCGTATTCCAGTTCACACGAATATCCAACAACTTCGCACAGCCATTGAAGTAGATGTGAGGTAAATGGTGGTTACACCAGATACTGACTGGTTTTCTGATCTGCACCCCTACCTTTTTTAAGATATGTGACCAACCGGTGCAGATCTGTATTCCCAGTCATGTGAAATCCATAGCTTTAGGGCCTAATGAATTTATTTAAATTGAGTGATTTCCTTGTGACCTGTAACTCAGTAAAATCTTAAATTGTTGCATGTTGTGTTTTTTAAATATTTTTGTTCAGTGTACAAATAGCATAACATTTACATGTGTAGTCTTCAAATCTAATTTTATTTGTTACGTGCTTTGTGAATAACCGGTGTAGACTAACAGTGAAATACTTACTTTACGGGCCATTCCCAACAATGGAGGGAAATAACAAACAAAAAAACACAGGGAATAAATACACAATGAATAACGATAACTTGGCTACATACACAGGGTACCGAGTTGATGTGCAGAGTTACAAGGTAATGAAAGTAGATACAGTATGTAGGTAGGGATAAAGTGACAAGGCAACATGATAGTAGCAGCGGCGGTGGCGGCGGCAGCGTATCGGAGTCAAGAGTTAGTGCAAAATGGGTCAATGCAGATAGTTAACCAAATACCTACCTGGACTAACTATTTAGCAGTCTTATGGCTTTGGGTAGAAACTGTTCAGGGTCCTGTTGGTTCCAGACTTGGTGCTTCGTTACTGCTTGCCATGTGATGGCAGAGAGAACAATATGACTTGGTGGCTGGAGTCTTTGACAATTTTTTCAGGCCTTCTTCTGACATCGCCTACTGTAGTGGTCCTGGGTGGCAGGTAGCTCGGCCCCAGTGATGTACTGTGCCGTACGCATTACCCTCTGTAGTGCCTTGTGGTCAGATGCCAAGCAGTTGCCATACCAAGTGGTGATGCAGCCAGTCGATATGCTTTCAATGGTGTAGCTGTAGAACATTTTGAGGATCTGAGGGCCCATGCCCAACCTTTTCAGCTACCTGAGAGGGAAGAGGTATTGTCGT
Source organism: Oncorhynchus nerka (assembly GCF_034236695.1). NCBI lineage: Eukaryota > Metazoa > Chordata > Actinopteri > Salmoniformes > Salmonidae > Oncorhynchus > Oncorhynchus nerka. The sequence goes on from NC_088411.1 coordinate 83,950, forward strand.
GCCTTCACGACTGGTGGTGTGTGTGTGGACTATGGTAATTCATTAATGATGTGGACACCGATGAACTTGAAGCTCTCGACCTGTTCCACTACAGCCCGGTCAATGTGGATGGGGGCGTGCTCGGCCCTCTGTTTGCTGTAGTCCACAATCGGCTCCTTTGTTTTGTTGAGGGAGAGGATGTTGTCCTGGCACCATACTGTCAGGTCACTGACCTCCCTATAGTCTTTCTCGTCGTTGGTGATCAGGTCAACCACTGTCTCGTCAGCAAACTTTAAGGATGGTGTTGGAGCCGTGCATGGCCACACAGTCGTGGATGAGCAGGGAGTACAGGAGGGGACTAAGCACGCACCCCTTGGAGTGGGTCAAGGGTGTGTTGGATAATGTGTTGATGTGAGCATGACCAGCCTTTCAAAGCATTTCATGACTACAGATGAGTGCTACGGGGCAATAGTAATTTAGACAGTTGACCTTAGTGTTCTTGGGCACAGGGACTATGATGGTCTGCTTTAGATATTACAGACTGAGTCAGGGAAAGTTTAAAATGGCAGTGAAGACACTTTCCAGCTGGTCAACAAATGCTCTGAGTACACGACCTGGTAAGAGTATTTGAGCGGAGCGAGGAGCGTGCCAAATTTGGCTGGGGCGTAGAGCAAGTTTTCCAAAGGCTGGAACGTTGGCCTTCTCGCCCTCTCCAATTTCGCTTCTATAGCTCTCCCAAGTAGTGCTCATGTCATCAGCTCAGGGCATGCCCAGCATGCATTTGCTGTCTACTTGTCTGATGCTATAGCCCTTTGTTTTAGCTACTGTCATGGAGTTTGCTAAATATTTTCATAAAGAAACTGATAAAACACACAGGTGCAAAATCAAGGTGACTTACAAAGTTGAGGAGGCGCAAGAGGGAGTGAGGTGATGTAGTGTCCACATCTAAAGAATCATTGTCTAATCTGAAAAAACATGTATCCTGAAAGCATGATGTTGTACTTACTATGTGCACATGCTAACAAAAGAAAGAGGTGGGTAGCTAGCTAAGTGTCATTGTAGCAAAGTATTTATAAACTAAAAATCTGATATCTTAAGTTTTCATTTTTGTTTTGTTATCAATATAATAGGCCACCATTGATTGTGGCCCAATAGGCCTGGCATATTACCTCTTTCAAGGAGCATTCCGTTTTGATAGGTCTAAAGGTTTTTAGGCAAAATTACCCTTTCTTACCTGCATCCCTCCCCAGTGGCTCTGCAAGCACAGAGAGGGTATTCTCCGCTGCTGGCCTGCTCTCCAGGTATCATTGCACGAGCCTGAAGCCACAGACTTTGAATTCATTTTTAGAAATACGAGTTTGGCCAAAGGCACTGAGCCTAATAAGGCGTCACTAGGCAGCTTGTGGCTGGGTTTCCCTTTAATCTGTGATAGATTAAGCCCTACCACATCCGACAAGCATCAGAGCCAGCGTAGTAGGATTCCATCTTGGTCCTGTTTTGACTATTTGATGGCTCAACGGAGGTCATAGGGGGATTTCTTATAAGCGTTGGATTAGTGTCCCGGTCCTTAGTGGCAGCTCTAGCCTCAGTGCGGATGTTGCCTATAAATTTGGGCTTCTGGTTGGGATATGTACGTAGGGTCACTGTGGGAATGATGACGTTGTTCCCACAGTGTTATCGTATGAATCCCTGAACATATTCCAGCTAGTGAAACAGTCCTGTAGTTTAGCATCCGCTTCATCAGACCATTTCTGTATTGAGCGTGTCACTGGTACTTCCTGTTTTGAGTTTTTGCTTGTAGGCAAGAATCAGGAGGACAGAGTTGTGGTCAGATTTGCCAAATGGAGGGTGAGGGGAGAGCTTCTTCTGTGTGTCTTCAATGGTAGACTGTGACAGAGTAGGTAAATGTTGAACTGGAATACCAAAATGTGCTGAACAGTTACTGTCCCAACATGTTTTTACTGGTCCCAGGCCATCGTTAATGTCGGACCCTGCACGCAAAATAAAATGAATTAATATGCCAGAAAACAATAGGCTAAGTGGATTTCCACTCATCGTTACCACATATGGAACGTGCGAATTCATTTTCTCTCCCTCGACTGCAACCACGGCACAAACAATGCCTACAACCAGGTACCGAAAGGCGGGACAGACAGCAGACCTTCAAACCAGCAGTATTTCGCCATCATTGCTGACTTTGACTGACAGGCGCCTGACCTATCGAAAGATCGCTAGAAGATGCATATTGTTCTTTCTAGAGGGAGAGGGAGAGGAAGACTTTTCTGACTAACGAATTGAAAAGTAGCCTACTTAATTTAAGTGGAAAACACTGTTTAACTTCTGTTTCCCCATGCAGTAAGATCTTATTGAGCAAGCAGAAGATCATTGACCTGTTCCCGCGCATCGAGAAGACACTGGAGAACATCAAGGATGCCGACAACACCGTGATGCAGATGCAGATTAAGAGACAGAGAGAGTTCTGGCACCTATTGAAGATTGCCTGTGTGAGTGACGATGAGGTTTTATCTATAGAACTTCAGTAAAGTTAGTCATAAGATCATGAAGTCATATAACTTACTATAAGATGGCATTGGGTTATTTTAAGTCATGTGCAATTGTCCCAGATTTATGGGCAACCAATTGCTGATCGGACACGAGCTAACCTTGCTCGTGTCCGACAAGCCTCAAACAAGCTCCAGTTTTAAATGCATGGAAGCCAATGATGGCAATGGCAAAAACAGATTTTTCATCAAAAAATGTATTGTTTTAATAGCAAAATAATTTAAAAGTGCACCAGGGTACTTGCGACTGTGATCCCTAAAATGCAGAGCCAGTTGGGGTATTTTTCGAATCCAAAATTATACTTTTGTTCCATTCTTTGCTAGCAGGTTAGCTAGCTACACTGGCACTGCCTCCATTGAAAATGCTAGCTAGCCATTAAAGTTGCACTATGCAAAAATCGCTCCGCCATTTCCTCATTGGTAATTTCAATTTATGTGACAAAATAAGATGGTACAATGATTCTCTATACTATCTAAACCACTGCTAAATATATTTTCCATAACCAAAAATATTGTTTCAGCTGGTTGAAGCTTGTGTACAAAACTTAAGAACGTGAAGCATAGATATAACGCACATAGAACAGATCTACCGCTTCTTAGACTTGTTTTCAAGTAGAATGATAGATTTATAACTCACATTTCTATGTGAATTTGGTCAGGTCTTGTTTTTGAACTTGTTTTCTATAAATGTATTAGCTAGTTAAGCTAGCTATATTATGCATATAACACCTATTGTCAACATTATATGATTTGAGAGCACTAATTAGCTCCGAGAGTGGTTAGTATCTTTGACTGCATGCTGACAGTTTATTCAGAGCCATCCAGTGTCTAGTCACACCTAAAAACATCATTTTACCATGATCCTGTGAAGCAATTGTTATGACAGTCCACCACAACATACCAGGGGGTCTCCTGATTAGCAAGAAGCAGTCTGCTTAATTTCATTGTTTATTAAAAATACTGTTTAAGATCATTGTGAGGGTTTTTCTCCACTAGTTTGGAGAATTGGGCTTCCCAGGAAAATGTCTGAGGTTGCAACAGTAACCAAGGGGGCGGGCTTGACTTGACTTAGCAAAGGGTACATTTTCTACAGAATTCACTTAGCCTAGTTCATAATGTGAACGTGTTCTATATGAGTAATGGCATTTGTCTTCTCCCAGGCTCAGAATTCTGCAAGGAACTCGATAGCAGCCAGCCCAGAGTCGTCCAACCCTCTGCAGGTGTCCCAGTGGGCCCAGTCTGCCCAGCCCATCAGCTCCCCTCACCCACTCACCTCCCTACCTGGACCCAATGACAGGTACTGGTCAATACAGCAAACAGGAAGGGTTTGTGTTTTGTGTAGCAGATTGAAAGGAATGTCCAGACATTCAGCAGCAGACCAAAAAGAATGTCCTTCGTACATTGTGACTTATTCTGCCTCTCTCTTTCTCTCTCCCTTCCAGTGATGCTGCCCCACGACTGCTTCAGGAGAACCAGAAGTACCTCAGTCAGCTGACCAGCCTGATGCAAGAAGCTGCTGACGAGCAGTCCAAAAGCGTAGTGGTAAGTTAGGCCATTTTCTCAAAGCTAGCTAGACTTGTAATGGAATCCTGTTTCCTGGTATTCTGTCAATGCAGTGTCTTATATTTCACTGTTGCACTTCACCACATTTTCTTCAGTGTGTTAGAGAGACTGCCGCTAAAAATCTACTTCTGTTCTGAAAATGGGTCATAAAGTTAGTCTAATACAAAATGGAGATTTGCGAGAATATGGCAAAAAAAATGTGATGTAACATAATAAAGGGTACCGTAAGTTTTCCTTGGGTTGGGTTTATATTTCAATCCTGCCCTCAGCTGGCAGCAACCAAGTAATCATCAATCGCAGCGCAGCTGTGACCCGTGTAGTAATGTGACCCGTGTGACCCGTGTAGTAATGGTCAGTTTGGTTTGACATTCGATATCCCTATGGGGCTAGTTAAGGACCATCAGTTAATTACACAAGGAATAAAATATTGGGACAATTTCAATAGCTTCAAATTTTAATTACTTAAAACTGTCAAACCAAATCAATTGTAGAAATTCATATACAAATATTTAAAGCATTTGAGACAACTAAAAGATGTGCAACATTAAAATATTGTCGCATTTAAATTGTGACAAAAGCCCAAATCAGAAAGTTCAGCCCCCCTTTAAGTCTTTATAATATGTGATTCACACCTGAAACACATACTTTCTTCTTTAGTTGGCACCACTGGTGTGCGTCATTTACCCAGCACTCTCTTATGTGGGTCAACTCCCTATAAGGGTGGGATTAAGTATCCCAGGTCAGGAGCGTGATGAGGTTCTGAGTTCGTTCCTTCTCATTTGGCCTTCAGGATGTCTCTTATCTGACCTTAAGTGTAGAACATTACCTTAAGGCTAACTGAGTTTGAATTTAGACTCTGATCCATTTAAAACAAGTCTGGGGAGGTAGCCTGGCGGTTAAGTTGGGCCAGTAACCGAATCCGTGAGCCGACTAAGTGCTAAATCTGCCTTGAGCAAGGCACTTAACCTTACAAGTCGCTCTGGATAAGAGCGTCTGCTAAGTTACTCAAATGTAAATGGGAGGTTGGCTGCCTTGCTGGAGGGAACGGAGATTAATATCTAAACTACAACCCAAACGCCATTCTACAGCGACAACCTTGAAACCTGACCTCAATGTAGCTTTGTGTCATAATCTCTTGGTTTGTCTTTGTAGGACCAAGATTGGAGCTGGACTAAATATGAAACGTCTACAAAACTGCAAAAACGAAATGTGTGAATTCGTCAACCACAGGAGACTGCTGAGTGGAGGATGGATCATAATAATGGCTGGAATAGAGTGTATGGAATGGCATCAAACACATGGAAACCATGTGTTGAATACCATTCCATTCATGCTGTTCCAGCCTTTTATATGATCCCGCCCTCCCCAATTCAGGTGCCACCGGCTGTCTCTGATGTCAACAACAAAGGCATTGTCTAGCTAATCCCTGCCTGCTCTCCAACCAAGTAACACTAAGGACTGAATGTCGTTAACAAAATGGAGTCACGGTTATGTTGTACATTTTGATGTGTGGTCATCCACTTTAACGACTAGCCGGAGGGCCCCCTCCCCCCCAAAAAAGGCTGATAAAAAATACACATGCTCAATGACTCACTTCTCCATTTTCTCAGCTATTTGGTGGGAAAGGTGGATGATGTAGCATGCCTTTTATATGAACAAAAAAACGGATTATCTGAACACAAGACGTCAGTCGTCCTTTGCTCCAAGCAAATGTCACCTTTTCCTCACTGATTATTGTGCAAATCTAAGTACCACTATTCATCAAAATCCACATTTTACTATTAATATCATATCAAAGTATCTAAACTGTTAAATCAGGCGAACTGTAGCATCTGATTATGAGTGAAAGTTTTGTAATGACGGAGTATAGCTACAGTGTGTTTGGGCTATGGAAATGGGACTGATAAGAAAGCTTGATATGCATGCACATTTGTATTGAGCCTTATCATCATGTCTCCTGATGTGACTCAACACAAGGAAAACCACAAAAGATGGCGGTGGTAAAAGGAAATTACAATCAAGCAACAGCACTTTGACACTCCCAAGTATCCTGGTTCCCTTCTATACAGAGGAAGTAGTCAGACATCTGGGGGATGGATGCCCTCTAGAATCCTGTTTATGAGTCTGTGCTCTAGTGACACAGCGCTCATTTCAATCATCCAATGGGACAGGAAATATATAAACTATTTAAAATAAAGTCATGCATCGATCAAGGGGATGGGGTTTTGATCATGTGTGAATCTTATTTTGATTTAAGAAAAGTATTCTATCATGACTACACACTTTACATAGAAGGGGGGGGGATATGGAAATCCCATAGTTACTTTGTGACAAAGGATGCTGGTCTGTTTCATATGTTGGAATGTTTAAACCTGAAAAATGGAATACATACCACAAGTTAAATTCAGTTTTTTGTGTGCATTCTTTTCACTGGATGCTCAATGTATGGAAACAAATGGCGGGACATGGTAAATTATTGAATGTACTGTAGTTACAACCTTTGAGGTGTAACTTAAGTGTTGACTGTAACAAAGATAAAGTGGATGCTATGCTCCAGAAAGATGTATTTCTGTAGTTAAGTGCAATGGACAACATTTATTTTTAGTAGTTAAGTGAAATATCAGTTTCCTTCATTAAGGTTTGTATCCATCTGATGGTTTTAACCTGTCTATGAATGTTTACTTTCTAGCAATTGTATAGATGAACATTTTCTTGGTATTACAATAAAAAATTACTTTGGCATGAATTTGTATTCCTTACATTGGTTCTGAAGATGCTCTTTAACTGTATTAAAGCAGTCCCCTGGCTGCTGTGGATTGAGAAAATGTAGCCCTACTTTACTATGTTTGTGGTACTCCCTATTTCGGCCAGTGGTGGTTACTATGCCCATATTTCTACTTTACCAAATTCCAAAGGTTGATTTTAATATGCTTGAGGAATGTGTGTAAAGAAGAAACCTGTCCGCAAACACAAGCTGTGTTTTTGGTTTACTGTGGTTACATGATTGCTTGTGTTCAGGGAAACCTTTAACATATACTTGGCAAGAAGATTATATAATTCTTCTGATTTTAAATATGCAGCTGTAATCAATTAGGCCTAGTTTTTCTTTTTTTACAGGAATTTAATATCATACTGGTGATTTTATCTCACCATTGAGATTAACATGAAGGAAGTTTAAACCCCGTTCTTTCCCTTCACACTAATAATCAGTCACTGATTCATTACATGAATCACTGTCCAAAGAATATGCTGGTATTCTTGTACTTTTTCCACTGTCATTATGACACATTTCTTTGTTTCCATTGAAAAGAGTCACTCTCAGCTGGCCATGTGAGTTTTTCTGCAGATGTGAGGAAATGATTTAGGAGCTGTGAGGGTGAGTGCCTGTGAGGCTTGTCAGGTCATGTCTGGCAGAGAAATGTACCTCCACATTTTTTATTTTTTATAAATGAATGGAAGAGTAGGTCTATTGGTCCTCGCTTCAGATGTGATCAATGCAATTGTCAGAAATGTTTGCATTCCCTTCATGAAGAGGCGGTTAGTCATCTCTTCACCTAGTATTTAAACTTACAGGGAAAACTCCTCCCATTTGTCCATTTGTTAATATTATAGTCCGAAAATATTTTTTATGTCAGTAAGATTTAGTTTTCCAGATTTATAACCTACAAAATACAGAAATAGAGCTGGTACTGGCTGTATTTCTGAAAATTGTATTGGTCACATATGTGGTTAGCAGATGTTATTGCGGGTGTAGGGAGGGAAATGCTTATTCTTCTAGCTCCGACAGTGCAGTAATATCTAACAAATTACACAACATATACCCAATACACACACATCTAAGTAGGAATGAATTAAGACTATATACATACAGTTGAAGTCAGAAGTTTACATGGGTAATTCTGCAACTACGGGAACTTCTATGTCCTCAGTCAATTTTGGGGTTTTATAAAAAATTTTTATTCTTTGTTAAGTTCACACTACAATCACCCCATATTTTTTTAAACATCTCTATCAAGTATTTTAGCTACTTTTCAGATGCATTTTATACCTCAATTTCACTGTTTTGCCCTTGTCCCTGACAGACTGAGCTTCTATGAGAAAACATTACATAATGTGTAATTATTCTAGATAATTAAATCAAATCTATATAAATATTTATTGTGAGTATGCCCATTATATTGTTATTTACACAAAATATACCTGTCCATTGGTAGTGGTGTCATTTCCACCACCGAGGGCAAATTCCTCTAAGGTTGTCAAGAGAATGTTAATTTAGTTACCATGGAAACATAGTGACACTGAAGAACATGGCTGCAGAGGACAGTTGTTCCAGATGTGATGTCCAGAAGTTAAAGAAAAATCTAGGTAAATATTGCTTGTGTAGAGAATATTTTTGTCAGTCATTTCCAAACAGGCTACAATTTCTTTAATATATTTGATGTATTTAGTGTAAACCATATGCTAGCTTGTAATACTGGCCAAAGTATGCTAAGCAGTCTAATTTTTCTCCAAAAACAGCAAAAGCATCATTTCCATCACAAACTTAACTGTGATGGAAATGTCAGAACATGGTGGAAATGACAAAAATCCATTGTTATTACTTTAGGCTTATTTAATAATGTTTTAAATTACTTGAATCTAGAAAATGATCCAAGGTGTGAACAATTGGAAAACATAAGTAGTATTTCTTTGTTTTAAGAAGATGCCACAAAAAACAGAATAGAGGTCACAGACATAGAAACACAATGTTAAATGATCCTATATGATACCAGGAACATCTGCAAAAAGACAGGTAGAGATACTGAAAGAAAAAATTGAAGGGTGTTGGGGAATAATCAGAATTAGTTAGGTAACATAGATAAGATGTTTTATTTTCATGATATGCTGATGAGTTATTTCTCATAAGAATGTATTTTGTTGTACTATAGTGGTGGCCATTGGCAGTTATCTGTTCTCTGTCAGGACTAAGTTGTTTGGGCCGCAGAGAAGGGAGAGGTCAAGGTATCATCATGTGTAAACATATCTTTTGCCCCACTGTGTCTGTGTGCCAGTCACTCCCTACTTTTCTCATCGGAGAGAGGAGGATGGCAGTGTCTGGAATCATTATTTGCCATTATGTTGAGCACTCAACTTTTCATTAGAGATACTGAACTTTTGAAAGTCAAAATGCTATTGCAAAAGCTTAATTATTATTAAAGGTGAAGATTAAGCATAACTCTGACTTGTGTGTGATTTGCTCTCTCATCATTTGGTAATTAAGGAAATTTCCACCACAAGGGAGAAGTGATTTCTATCTCTGAGTTTACAAAGCGAGAACAAAGAAGCAAGAGGTGGAAATGTAACCAACGGAATAGAAGACGGACTTTAAAGAGAGCAGTTGCAATGGAGACCTACCTATCAGGCAACACAACACCTTATAGTCACCAGATGACTTGCAGCCAGAAAAAGAGGCCATCATACCGGCCCCTAACTTACCTGCCCTGATACCCCGTCCTCATCTGCAACAGGAATGAGAAGTCTAATACTTGCTAGAAGGAAAAAGGTTGGAAGAGGTCGCTGAAAAACATAGAGATCTTTGCATGACAAATGTCAAACTTGATAAAAACTTCATCAACTGATGAAGAAATGGATAGACAAGATTCCCCAAAAACAGAAATTGAAGGGAACCTCGAAGAATTTGAGAAGGATTATTGTTTCAAAATGCCATCATTGCAGAGTTAAAGCAAAAGTATAAAATAATGCGCAGTGCCAAGGACAAACAAGTGGCTTCAAAAATTGTCAGAGGCACCAACATCCTGAGAAAGTATGGCCTGGCCAAAGCTGCAAACAGAGAATTTGGATTTTCAGCAAAAGCAATGAGGGCAAATGAAATCAGGCCATCAAGTCTTCAATACTCCAGGAAAAAGCAGTGTAACATAATTAGCACAGCCATAGAAGAGGAAATCACTAGATTCTATGAACATGACAGTAGAGCAACAACAGGGAAAAAGGACACACTAACGAGGAACAAGAAAAAAAGCAGAAGTGCTTCTTGAATGGCACATTTCAGAACCATTATCAGGATTTTAAAAGGGAATATTTAGAGATTAAAATGTCCTACTATGAATTCGTTAAAATATGTATTTTTGGGTTGTCAAGCCAACAGTCCAGGATAGGGACACATGCCTCTGCAAAACCCACACCAATCCTCCAGTTCATGGTGGACAAACTACAGCATCACAAAGTGATCCGCTGCAGCAACAATCAAACCTTATTGAGTCTTTGTGCTGTGAGAACCTGAAGAAAGATTGCATGTACACAGAGTTCTCCCTTTGCTAAGCCAAAGAGCTTAAACATCTGACTTTGATGCTGGTGAGCAGACATGGTGGTTTGAGTGGAAAAGTAAAGCTGAAGAGAGAGAGAAGGAAAAACAAAGAGGGAAACATGGAAAAGTATGTACACACTGCATATTCTACTGGAGGACTTCTCCAAAGGATTGAACGAGAAGTTGGGGAAACACATGTACAACATTCGACACCAATACTCCAAACAGAGAATTAAAAGAGGATCTGCGGAAAGAGGAGATCATTGACTTTGCAAAGAACTCAGGGGTGCAACTTTCACTAGGGATGGGTGGGGGGGGCATGTCCCACTCACATTCTGAAATTGCATTTTCATCACCTCCAGTTTTATCATTTGAATGTGATACAAAATGAGGCAACGGTGTGCTTTAGGACCATGCAGACACCTCCGAGCGGGTAGGCTGTTTGGAGTGTTTATCCGACTGGATAAATCTAATTCTAATAATTATTCCCCCCCCCACCCACTTCTAAAACCAGAGTTGTGCCACTGAGAGAACTACCTGTGTAAATACACCAGTGAAATCCAAGCAGTTCACTTTGGTGATTCTCACATGCAGGTGACCCTCCACACCTGTGTTGGACATACCACAAATTATACCGTTTCACTTTGCTCACTGAGCTCTTCTTTGCGGATGACCGCTCTGCAATATGGGTTCATCTCTCAAAAACACTGGCCTACTTCCTTGAGCTCTGCCCACTTTTGGAATCTTACTTTTTCTTAATGAAATGTTAATTTAAATTAATTAAGTTAATTCAATGTTCTACAATGGTTGTTGTTCAAAATGTTTGCAATAAAATATTGTTTTCAAGTTTTTGTTTTTTTACATAGATGTCATTTCCACCACACCTATATTTTTAGGTAAATTAGTGTAACAGTATAGCTTCCGTCCTTCTCCTCGTCCCTATCTGGGCTCGAACCAGGGACCCTCTGCACACATCGACAACAGCCACCCTCGAAGCATCATTACCCATCGCTTCACAAAAGCCGCGGCCCTTGCAGAGCAATGGGAACAACTACTTCAAGGTCTCAGAGCGAGTGACGTCACCAATTGAAACACTATTAGCGCGCACCCCACTAACTAGCTAGCCATTTCACAACGGTTACACTAGTATATTATGTATAATTTACATTGATTGATTTGTTTTAGATAGGGAAATCACATGGTTGTTATCATCTGACAAAAAGGTTGGGTGGAAATATGTTATTTTTTAATAAATATTTTCAGCTGTCACACAAAGGCAAGTTTATACATTCAAGCATTGTGTTCAATTATTCATTTTAGGAATACCTTTAAAAATATGTAATGCAAGTTAAAGTACAAATGTATAAGAAATATGTTATAAAATAATTGTGTGATTGGATGTTTAATGATGTGATGGAACTGACTATTTGTCTATGGCTGTCTGAGAAAAACGACAAATATATCCATTCCTGAATAGTACGATCGCAGCCATTATCAGATTTTATTTCTAGACAAATCAAAGATGATTATAATACTGGTAAAATAGTGTTTCAATACATTTTCATTGATGAATGCTTGCCGGGACAAAGTGCCCGAAGTTGCAGAATCACCCACATACACCATAGCCAAATACATTTAAACTCAGTTTTTCACAATTCCTGGTATTTAATCAGAGTAAAAATTTCCTGTTTTAGGTCAGTTAGGATCACCACTTCATTTTAAGAATGTGAAATATCAGAATAATAGTAGAGAGAATTATTTATTTCAGCTTTTATTTCTTTCATTACATTCCCAGTGGGTCAGAAGTTTACATACACTCAATTAGTATTTGGTAGCATTGCCTTTAAATTGTTTAACTTGGGTCAAACGTTTCTGGTAGCCTTCCACAAGCTTCCCACAATAAGTTGGGTGAATTTTGGCCCATTCCTCCTGACAGAGCTGGTGTAACTGAGTCAGTTTTGTAGGCCTCCTTGGTCGCACACGCTTTTTCAGTTCTGCCCACAACCTTTTCTATAGGATTGAGGTCAGGGCTTTGTGATGGCCACTCCAATACCTTGACTTTATTGTCCTTGAGCCATTTTGCCACAACTTTGGAAGTATGCTTGGGGTCATTGTCCATTTGGAAGACCCATTTGCAACCTGACTGATGTCTTGAGATGTTACTTCAATATATCCACATAATATTCTTCCTCATCTATTTTGTGAAGTGCACCAGTCCCTCCTGCAGCAAAGCGCCCCCACAACATGATGCTGCCACCCCCGTGCTTCACGGTTGGGATGGTGTGCTTCGGCTTGCAAGCCTCCCTCTTTTTTGACCGAACAGTTCTATTTTTGTTTCATCAGACCAGAGGACATTTCTCCAAAAGGTATGATCTTTGTTCCCATGTGCAGTTGCAAACCGTAGTCAGGCTTTTTATGGTGGTTTTGGAGCAGTGGCTTCATCCTTGCTGAGCGACCTTTCAGGTTATGCCGATATAGGACTCGTTTTACTGTGGATATAGATACTTTTGTATCTGTTTCCTCCAGCATCTTCACATGGTCCTTTGCTGTTGTTCTGGGACTGATTTGCACATTTCGCACCAAAGTACGTTCATCTCTAGGAGACAGAACGTGTCTCCTTCCTGACTGGCATGACGGCTGTTTGGTCCCATGGTGTTTATACTTGCGTACTATTGTTTGTACAGATGAACGTGGTACCTTCAGGCATTTGGAAATTGTTCCCAAGGATGAACCCGACTTGTGGAATTCTAAAAAAAAAATCTGAGGTCTTGGCTGATTTCTTTTGATTTTTCCATGATGTCAAGCAGAGAGGCACTGAGTTTGAAGGTAGGCCTTGAAATACATCCACAGGTACACCTCCAATTGACTCAAATGATGTCAATTAGCCTATCAGAAGCTTCTAAAGCCATTATATAATTTTATGGAATTTTCCAAGCTGTTTAAAGTCACAGTCAACTTAGTGTATGTAAAGTTCTGATCCACTGGAATTGTGATACAGTGAAATAATCTGTCTGTAAATAATTTTGGGAAAAATTACTTGTGTCATGCACAAAGTAGATGTCCTAACTGACTTGCCAAAAATATAGTTTGTTAACAAGAAATTTGTGGAGTGGTTGAAAAATGAGTTTTAATGACTCCAACCTAAGTGTATGTAAACTTCCGACTTCAATTGTATGGACGAGCGATGTCAGAGCGGAACGAACTAAGATACAGTAGAATAGAATAGAAAAACAGTATTTACATATGAGATGAGTAATGCAAGATATGTAAACAAACAAAGTGACTAGTGTTCCATTCCTTAAAGTGGCCAGTGATTCCCATAGGCAGCAGCCTCTGATGTGCTACTGATGGCTATTTAACAGTCTAATGTCCTTGAGATAGAAGCTGTTTTTCAGTTTCTCGGTCCCAGCTTTGATGCACCTGTACTGACTTCGCCCTCGGAATGATAGCGGAGAGAACAGGCAGTGGCTCGGGTGGTTGATGTCCTTGATTACCATTTTGGCCTTCCTGTGACATTGGGTGCTGTAGGTGTCCTGGACGGTGGGTAGTTTTATATTTTTAACCTTTATTTAACTAGGCAAGTCAGTTAAGAACAAATTATTATTTTCAATGATGGCCTAGGAACAGTGGGTTAATTGCCTTGTTCAGGGGCAGAATGACATTTTTACCTTGTTAGCTCGGGGATTCGATCTTGCAATCTTTCGGTTACTATTCTAACCACTAGGCTACCTGCCGCCCCAGTTTGCCCGCGGTAATGCGTTGGGCAGACCGCACCACCCTCTGGAGAGCCTTGCGGCTGCGGGTTGTGCAGTTGTCGTACCAGGCGGTGATACAGCCCGACAGCATGCTTTCAATTGTGCATCTGTAAAACTTTGTGAGGGTTTGAGGTGACAAGCCAAATTTCTTTAGCCTCCAGAGGTTGAAGAGGCGCTGTTGCACCTTCTTCACCACATTATCTGTGTGGGTGGTCCATTTCAGTTGGTCAGTGATGTGTATTCCAAGGAACTTGAAGCTTTCCAACCTTTTCCACTGCAGTCCTGCCAATGAAGATAGGGGGTGCACCCTCTGCTGTTTCCTGAAGTCCACGATCATCTCCTTTGTTTTGTTGATGTTGAGTGAGGTTGTTTTCCAGGCACCACACTCCCAAAACCCTCACCTCCTTCCTGTAGACTGTCTCGTCAACGTTGGAATCAAGTACTGTTGTGTCGTCTGCAAACTTGATTAATGAGTTGGAGACGTGCTTGGCCACGCAGTCATGGGTGAACAGGGAGTACAGGAGGGGACTGAGCACACACCCTTGTGGGGCCCTAGTGTTAAGGATCAGCGAAGTGGAGGTTGTGTTTCCTACCTTCACCACCAGGGGCCGGCCCATCAGGAAGTCCAGGACCCAGTTGCACAGGGTGGGGTTCAGACACAGGGCCTTGAGCTTAATGCTGAGCTTGGAGGGTACTATGGTGTTGAAGACTGAGCTGTAGTCAATAAACAGCATTCTTACATAGGTATTCCTCTTGTCTAGATGGGGTAGGGCAGTGTTCAGAGCGATGGCGGTTGCATCGTCTGTGGATCTATTGAGGTGGTATGCAAACTGAAATGGGTCTAAGGTGGCAGGTAAGGTAGAGGTGATATGATCCTTGACTAGTCTCTCAAAGCACTTCATGATGACAGAGATGAGTGCTACGGGCGATAGTCATTAAGTTCAGTTACCGTTGCCTTCTTGGGTACAAGAACAATGGTGGCCACCTTGAAGCATGTGGGGACAGCAGACTGGGATAGGGAGAAATTGAATATGCCCGTAAACACACCTGCCAGCTGGTCTGCACATGCTCTGAGGATGCGGCTAGGGATGCCGTCTGGACTGGCAGCCTTGCGAGGGTCAATACGTTTAAATATTTTATCATGTCGGCCACGGAGAAGGAGAGCCCCACAGTCCTTGGTAGCGGGACGCGTCGGAGGCACTGTGTTATCCTCAAAGCGTGCGAAGAATGTGTTTAGCCTGTCCAGAAGCAAGACGTCGGTCTCAGCGACGGGGCTGGTTTTCCTTTTGTAATCCGCGATTGTCTGTAGTCACTGCCACATACGTCTCGTGTCTGAGCCATTGAATTGCGACTCCACTTTATCTCTATACTAATGTTTAGCTTGTGTGAATGCCTTGTGGAGTGAATAACTACACTGTTTATATTCTGCCATATTAACAGTCGCCTTGCCATTGTTAAATGCGGTGGTTCGCGCTTTCAGTTTCCAAAACGCAACCATATTCAGTAAACCTCTCTTCAACGTGCCCAAGAGACTTCATAGCATGCTCCTGACCGAAAAACTACAGCCTGAAGGTCTTCTACAAGCCAGGGCCAGAGATATACATACATCAGTGACACACTGAGCAGGGAAACAGCACAATGTACAGGCAGAGGCACTATTAGCGACATCAAATGTATTTATAAAGGCCTTCTTACATCAGCTGATGTCACAAAGTGTTGTACAGAACCCCAGCCTAAACACCAAACAGAAAGCAATGCAGGTGTAGAAGCACGGTGGCTAGGAAAAACTCCTTAGAAAGGCCAGAACCTAGGAAGAAACATAGAGAGGAACCAGGCTATGAGGGGTGGCCAGTCCTCTTCTGGCTGTGCCGGGTGGAGATTAAAACAGAACATGGCCAAGATGTTCAAATGTTCATAGATGACCAGCAGGGTCAAATAATAGTAATCACAGTGGTTGTCGAGGGTGCAACAGGTCAGCACCTCAAGAGTAAATGTCAGTTGGCTTTTCATAGGCGATCATTCAGAGTATCTCTACTACTCCTGTGGTCTCTAGAGAGATGAAAACAGCAGGTCTGGGACAGGTAACACGTCCGATGAATAGGTCAGGGTTCCATAGCCACAGGCGGAACCGTTGATACTGGAGAAGCAGCACGACCAAGTGGACTGGGGACAGTAAGGAGTCATCAGGCCAGGTAGTCCTGAGGCTTGGTCCTAGGGCTCAGGTCCTCCGGGAGAAAGAAAGAGAACATACTTAAATTCACACAGGACACCGGATAAGACAGGAGAAATACTCCAGATATACCAGACTGACCCTAGCCCCCCAACACAAAAACGACAAATACGCTCATGAACAGCAAGTGGAAACCATGATGTTGCACGAACTGCCCACAAGGGCCTGGCAAATCCTGAGCAGGGACTTATTCAGCCACAAACAAAAATACCATCTTCTCATCATTGATCACTACTCTGACTTTTGGGAAATTGAACTGCTCCCTGACTTGTCTGCCAAGACATTCATAAAGTGCTGCAAGGCACAGTTTGCAATGCCAGCTTGACATGGTCATCAGGGACAATGGCCCACAATTCCATGCAGAGTTCAAGCGTTTCCCCTCAGAATGGGAGTTTGACCACGTGACCTCTTCTCCAAGGCAACCAAAGGAAAATGTCAAGGCAGAGTCTAAAAAACATCCCCACAGCATGATGCTGCCACCACCATGCTTCACCATAGGTATGGTACTGGGTTCGGGTTCTTGGTCACCTCCCTGACCAAGGCCCTTCTCCCCCGATTGCTTAGTTTGGCCAGGCGGCCAGCTCTAGGTAGAGTCTTGGTGGTTCCAAACTTCTTCCATTTAAGAGTGATGAAGGCCATTGTGTTCTTAGGGACCTTCAATGCTGCAGACATTTTTTGGGACGTGTTATATCTAGCTTAGCTGTAGAAGAACGCACATCTGCACAGTTTCACATTGTACATCACTCTGACGTTTTAATTTTATTTTTTTAATTTCACCTTTATTTAACCAGGTAGGCAAGTTGAGAACAAGTTCTCATTTACAATTGCGACCTGGCCAAGATAAAGCCAAGCAGTTCGACACATACAACGACACAGAGTTACACATGGTGTAAAACAAACATACAGTCAATAATACAGTATAAACAAGTCTATATACGATGTGAGCAAATGAGGTGAGATAAGGGAGGTAAAGGCAAAAAAAGGCCACGGTGGCAAAGTAAATACAATATAGCAAGTAAAACACTGGAATGGAAGAATGTGCAAAGTAGAAATAAAAATAATGGGGTGCAAAGGAGCAAAATAAATAAATTAATTAAATAAAGTAGGGAAAGAGGTAGTTGTTTGGGCTAAATTATAGGTGGGCTATGTACAGGTGCAGTAATCTGTGAGCTGCTCTGACAGTTGGTGCTTAAAGCTAGGGCACGACTGCTCCCACACCATATGGACTAGCATCATAAGCTAGTTGGATGGGCAATGATGGGTCAAAGTGTGTCAATGCCTCAGATTTCAGAAGTTTTTCCTTGGTTTTCCAGAATGCTTCCTTGCATTGTTCAATCCATTTCCATGTTTTGTCCTGACAGGGCAGTACCTGACATCCCTTATGTAAAAACCCCATGTGAACATGAAAACGTGAAGTTTTGTGATACTTCATGTGAAGTTAATGTGATACTTCATGTGAAGTTAATGTGATACTTCATGTGAAGTTAATGTGATACTTCATGTGAAATTAATGTGATATCATGTGACAACGTGTAAAGCAACATGTGATACCATGAAAATACACATGAAAACATGTGATCACATGTGAAGTGTTCCAAAAACACATTTCACAAGATTTCATATGTAAAATTTCATGTGAAATCATTTGATTTTCCTTATGTGAAATCATGTTTTTTTTCTGTAAAGGCATGCAGCAGCTTAAGCTTCGTTGCTAAGCTCGGAATAAAGTGTCCGGAGTAATTCAGTAACCCCAGGAAAGAACGTAGATGGATGACATTCTGATAGCCTTGATCTTGGATGGAGCCTTTTGCAGGCCCGTGGCGTTGATGACGTGTCCAAGGTATTCAACCGATGATTGGAAGAATGCACATTTGTCCTTACAAACTTGCAGTCCTTCAATCTCTGTTAGGTCACATCCAAGTTCTGGAGATGGTCCTCTTCATCTTTCCCAGTAATGAGAATGTCATCCAGGTAACATTGTACTCTTGGCAATCCACTCAAGATCTGGTCCATCGCCCTCTGGCACAGCGCTGGCACATTTGTGATTCCAAACGGTAGATGACAGTACCCAAAGAGTCCCTTCTGTGTCGCGACAGTCAGCAGCTCCTTTGACTTTTCATCCACGTGCATCTGCAAGTAGGCTTGGCAGAGGTCAATTTTGCTGAACTTTTGACCCCCAGCTAAGCCTGCGAAAAGGTTGTTGATGTGTGGTAGCAGATGCTGCTCAGCAGACAACACAAGGTTAACTGCTCTGACAGCTGGTGCTTAAAGCTAGTGAGGGAGATAAGTGTTTCCAGTTTCAGAGATTTTGTAGTTCGTTCCAGTCATTGGCAGCAGAGAACTGGAAGGAGAGGCGGCCAAAGAAAGAATTGGTTTTGGGGGTGACTAGAGAGATATACCTGCTGGAGCGTGTGCTACAGGTGGGAGATGCTATGGTGACCAGCGAGCTGAGATAAGGGGGGACTTTACCTAGCAGGGTCTTGTAGATGACATGGAGCCAGTGGGTTTGGCGACGAGTATGAAGCGAGGGGCTTTGGTGACAAAACGGATTGCACTGTGATAGACTGCATCCAATTTGTTGAGTAGGGTATTGGAGGCTATTTTGTAAATGACATCGCCAAAGTCGAGGATTGGTAGGATGGTCAGTTTTACAAGGGTATGTTTGGCTGCATGAGTGAAGGATGCTTTGTTGCGAAATAGGAAGCCAATTCTAGATTTAACTTTGGATTGGAGATGTTTGATATGGGTCTGGAAGGAGAGTTTACAGTCTAACCAGACACCTAAGTATTTGTAGTTGTCCACGTATTCTAAGTCGTCCAGAGTAGTGATGTTGGACAGGCGGGCAGGTAGCGATCGGTTGAAGAGCATGCATTTAGTTTTACTTGTATTTAAGAGCAATTGGAGGCCACGGAAGGAGAGTTGTATGGCATTGAAGCTTGCCTGGAGGGTTGTTAACACAGTGTCCAAAGAAGGGCCAGAAGTATACAGAATAGTGTCGTCTGCGTAGAGGTGGATCAGAGACTCACCAGCAGCAAGAGCGACCTCATTGATGTATACAGAGAAGAGAGTCGGTCCAAGAATTGAACCCTGTGGCACCCCCATAGAGACTGCCAGAGGTCCGGACAGCAGACCCTCCGATTTGACACACTGAACTCTATCATAGAAGTAGTTGGTGAACCAGGCGAGGCAATCATTTGAGAAACCAAGGCTGTCGAGTCTGCCGATGAGGATGTGGTGATAGACAGAGTCGAAAGCCTTGGCCAGATCAATGAATACGGCTGCACAGTAATGTTTCTTATCGATGGCGGTTAAGATATCATTTAGGACCTTGAGTGTGGCTGAGGTGCACCCATGACCAGCTCTGAAACCAGATTGCATAGCAGAGAAGGTATGGTGAGATTCGAAATGGTCGGTAATCTGTTTGTTGACTTGGCTTTCGAAGACCTTAGAAAGGCATGGTAGGATAGATATAGGTCTATAGCAGTTTGGGTCAAGAGTGTCCCCCCCTTTGAAGAGGGGGATGACCGCAGCTGCTTTCCAATCTTTGGGAATCTTAGACAACACGAAAGAGAGGTTGAACAGGCTAGTAATAGGGGTGGCAACAGTATTTCCTATCTTCAGTGCAGTGGGCAGCTGGGAGGAGGTGTTCTTATTCTCCATGGAATGGAGACATGACATGCCACTCATTCTGACAACCCATTCATAAGTAAAGCAGCACACTGTTGTAAACCATAACGTACAGTACCACGAACAGAACTTCATACCATACATAACAATTTCCCCCTTTCCAAAACCAGGGACTGGTACCATATATACAAATGTTCATAGGACAAGAACCTAGAGTGATACAGTTGAAGTCAGAAGTAAACATACACTTAGGTTGGAGTCATTAAAACTCGTTTTTCAACCACCCCACACATTTCTTGTTAACAAACTATAGCTTAGGCAAGTCGGTTGGGATATCCACTTTGTGCAAGACAAGTAATTTTTCCAACCATTGTTTACAGACAGATTATTTCACTTATAATTCACTGTAATACAAAATCCAGTGGATCAGAAGTTTACATACACTATAGGTTGACTGTAACTTTAAACAGCTTGGAAAATTCCAGAAAATTATGTCATGGCTTTAGAAGAGTCTGATAGGCTAATTGACATCATTTGAGTCAATTGGAGGTGTACCTGTGGATGTATTTCAAGGCCTACCTTCAAACTCAGTGCCTCTTTGCTTGACATCATGGGAAAATCTAAGGAAATCAGCCAAGACCTCAGAAAAAACATTGTAGACCTCCACAAGTCTGGTTCATCCTTGTGAGCAATTTCCAAATACCTGAAGGTACCACGTTCATCTGTACAAACAATAGTACACAAGTATAAACACCATGGGACCACGCAGCTGTCATATCGCTAAGGAAGGAAACGTGTTCTGTCTCCTAGAGATGAACGTACTTTGGTGTGAAAAGTGCAAATCAATCCCAGAACAACAGCAAAGGACCTTATGAATATGCTGGAGGAAACAGATATCCTCAGTAAAACGAGTCCTATATCGACATAACCTGAAAGGTCGCTCAGCAAGGAAGAAGCCACTGCTCCAAAACCACCATAAAAAAAAACAGACTACTGTTTGCAATTTTATTTTTTACCTTTATTTAACCAGGCAAGTCAGTTAAGAACAAATTCTTATTTTCAATGACAGCCTAGGAACAGTGGGTTTTGATTTGTTCACGGGCAGAACGACAGATTTGTACCTTGTCAGCTCAGGGGTTTGAACTTGCAACCTTCCGGTTGCTAGTCCACCGCTCTAACCACTAGGCTACCCTGCCGCCCCAGGGACAAAGATCGTACTTTTTGGAGAAATGTCCAATGGTCTGATGAAACAAAAATAGAACTGTTTGGCCATAATGACCATCGCTATGTTTGGAGGAAAAAGGGGAAGGCTTGCAAGCCAAAGAACACCATCCCAACTGTGAAGCACAGGGGTGGCAGCAACATGTTGTGGGGGTGCTTTGCTGCAGGAGGGACTGGTGCACTTCACAAAATAATGGCATCACGAGGAATAAAATGATGTGGCTAAATTGAAGCAAAATCTCAATGCTACCAAATACTAATTGAGTGTATGTAAACTTCTGACCCACTGGGAATGTGATGAAAGAAATAAAAGCTGAAATAAATCAAATCAAATTCATTTATATAGCCCTTCTTAGATCAGCTGATATCTCAAATAATTTACATAAACCCAGCCTAAACCCCAAACAGCAATCAATGCATGTGTAGAACCACTCTACTATTATTCTGACATTTCACATTCTTAAAATAAAGTTGTGATCCTAACTGACCTAAGACACGATTAAATGTCAGGAATTGTGAAAAACTGAGTTTAAATGTATTTGGCTGAGGTGTATGTAAACATTCTACTTCAACTGCACCTGTAAGAAAGAAACATTAGCCCTTGAACAGAAGATGTAAACAAAGAGTCTCCAAACTAGACAGTTCAGTCCATTTAATCTGGAGGTTGGCTAAAACACCTAAAGGAGGTTAAGTAGTCCTCCAGGTTAGCAGGTTGAGTTCGTGCCGGCATAGGCCGTTCTTCAGTCGCAACCGTTTGTGGCTCTGGCCCTTGGGGAGCCCAAAGTGGCTCGGGCTCAGGTGGTGATAGGAGTGGAGGAGGTCCATCAGGTGGTGTATCTGGCCTCTATGTCCGTTTTGTGGGCATTTGTATTATTTGAGGGGCAGGGACTTTTCTGAGGTGGCTGGTGTGCCAGCGTGATCCATTTCTCAGCATGAAGGTGGCGAGCCCCAGTTGTCGAGTGACCTGCAAGGGGTCCGATCAGAATGAGGCCATTCTGTTGCACCGCTGAGGCCGTCTGGCTCAGACCCAGTCTGACACTTGGATGATTGGCTTCTTCACCCTGTGTGTCTTGCCGAAACCCTGTTTCATTGCTCTTTGGTGCCTGGTCACTGCCTGCTTTTCTTGGGTGCGCCTAGAGACCCTGAGAGATGACTGCTCTGAGAGATGATGTTGCATCTGGACCCCTTTCGGAATGTTTGGCACTGAACTAAAAAAACGAAAGTATTTATCTAGTGAATATGTTGCAGGTACGCTCAGAGGATCGAGGTCTCTAGTGCCCAAAAGCCTGTATAACATGGGCAACACCATTGAAGACTGATACATTGGGATCTCTGTACATCTCCATGGCTCAGGGGTGCCAGCAATTAAAAGTTAGAGTTAATTCTCCTTTTTGAATTTCACTTTTTTGTTAACTAATTTTTTTTAAACAGCCGCCCCCAAAAGTGGTCTCTACTGGTTTTGCTCTTGCTGCTGAAAGTCTCTTCAAGCAGCATGGTTTAATCTGAGTCATCCTTGATCTCAGGCAAGGGAATCATACAGGCTACCGGTCTGAGGTAAATTCTGATGTTTTCCCAGAAGTGTTCAGCCAGGACTTGGCTACTGTCAGTATAGATAGCTTGAGGCAGCGAGCTGTCGTGCCACCTCATGAGGAGCAAGTTTGGAGTGACTGGTTTTGATCAGGCAGGAGGATGATGAATGGGAGTAGTACTGTCACCTCATAGAGCACCAAGTGGTGGTTCTGGAGTAGGGTGACTTGCCTGAATGGCAATTGGAGGAAGGAGGTATGGTTTGCCATCTGTCGGAAACACTGAAGATCTGACCCCCGTCACTGGAGGATAAGGTGGAATTGGCCTTCACATCACAGAAAGGGGCCTTGGAGGGTCCTCTTCAACAGGAGCCAGGTTGAACTCAGGTGAGAGAGTGAGATGACTGTTTGGAGACAGATGTGGCCTTGGGAGTCCTGGGTACAGAGAGAAGCTACAGTCCCATAGACTTGCTCTGATGAGTCACAGAAAGTGTGCAGTTCACATTCTACCATCTGGTTGTCTGCCCGTAGGGGCACATAGCATCAGGGCATGGTTATGTTGGAGAGGTCTGAGAACTCATTTTCCCATGTCTGCCTTCTGTCCATTAGGAAGTCAGGCTGTATGGGGTCTTCCCAGCCCATCATGCTGCGCCAGAGGTCCTGTAAAATAACCTTTGCCTGGGTTGTGAAAGGGATTATGTAGCCTAAGGGATCATATTAGCTGGCCAGTCTTGTGTAAATGACCCTCAGAGTTGGTTTATCTTCTCTTTGGACAGCTCGTTGTTTGTAGCCGAGGGTGTCTGGCTGACAGCTCTTGCGCAGTCCCAGAGTTGGTTCTTGTGGATCGATGGTGGTCTAAGAGAGCCATAGCTCACTGCTCTCAGACCTCGCTTCTGGAGAAAGGTGTTCCACAAAAGAGGATTTGTTACTGGCCCATTGCCTGAACTCGAAACCCCCCCGACTAAGAGGCAGCAGTACAGCCTGTCCGCCAATGACTTTCCCTCTGTCTCCGTGGGTAGACTTGAGACAGTTGTCCACATAGAAGGGTTGCACGACTCCTAAACATAAGTGTTGCCATCATGGAGCATGATTCTGGAGGGCATAGATGGCAAAGCAAGGACAACACGTCGTTCCGGAGGGTTGGACCTGCCATTCATAGGTGCTGGGCTCTGCTTTTCAGTCCAAATCCCTCCAAATGAACCTGAGGAGTGGCTTGTCAGAGGGAAGAAGGCACACCTGGTGCAACATGGCTTTGACATGGCTGCTTATAGCCACTCTGTGTTGCCCAAACCTGAGGAGCATTCAGAGCAGGGAAGGGCCAAGTGTTGGTCCTGGTAGGAGGCATTTGTTCAGGATCTGACTGATGTGCTGATAGGAGCAGTTGAACACTAGTCTGCATTTGCCGGTGTGTTGTGGTGGTGTAGCAGGTACCAGAATGCCAGGGATCCTTCCTCAGCATCAGGAGTGAGTTTGGTGACATAGCCTGAGGTTACCAGCTTTTAGATCTCCTGATGGTGGACTTCGGCCAGCCTCAGATTCCTTAGCAACCGACGCTCAGTGCCACGAATGGAAGGCATCACTGCTCATTTTGTAGCATGAAGCTGTGGGCTCTTGGGGGCCCTGAGTAGAGGCTTTGCATATCTCTGGACCCCACCCACCAAGATTATTGTGGTCTTTTCTTCCAGTAGATTCAAGGCAAACTGATCTTGTTTGGAACGTATGACTTCCTTTTCGTCTCGATGGAGGAATGTGCCCACTTGCCATAGCTTTTCTACATTCTTCAGGAGTTCAGTGGCTGGGGAAACAATGGTAGAGAATAGGCATTGCTGGACTTCTGTGTGTGGCATCAGGCTTGCCGGGTACTGCACAACCCAACCAAGCTGGACAGTGACAGGGCCTCCCAGAGGGCCAATATGGACTGGATTGATGGGAACCAGCAGAGGTGGATGGGTAAGACCCTATGAGCAATAGAGGCTGTGCCCTGTGGATCTGTGGAAGCGGCAAGGCCTTCAGATGTGGGTTCCTCCTCTGAAGCATGTCAGGGGGAGGTGTGCTCGGCTAGGCTGAGACTGCCTGTTGTGAAAGCATTTTGGACTTGATGCAACAGTCTCCTTCAGGGTATAGGGTGAATGACGCAGAAGTTCTGCTTACTTGGCGTACATCTTGATGTATAGTTCAAAGGCTCAGTACCTCTGGTTCACCCTCTACTGTAACCCAAGGCAGTAGGCAGCAGCAGGGAGAATGGATCGTTCAGAGCTGTCATCAAGAATGTCTCCATCGCCTCCTCACCATGATGTAGGATGAGTGACCACTTTTAATGTCACTCGTGGTGAGCGGTTTGGGCGGTCAAGGTATAGGACCCCCGTCTCGGCTGTGTCGGTGCTGACCATAAGGACGTTTCTGTGCTCTTGCGGTATGACCTCATGTAGCACTGTGAGGTGTAACTCCTTGAAGGTGTTGCATGGGGGGCACACCTCCAGCAAAGGCCTTTAACTGAGACCAATCGCTGACCTTCTCCCTCGAGAGCTGCTTAAACTCAGGAAAGGGGCATAATAGGAAGTGTTCTTCTCCTTCACAGTAAGGACTATAATTTAATTCTTAGGCTTGTTCTAGTTCGATTGTTGCTGCTTACCACACGAAGAGCTGTACCTGGCTTGTTTGTCAAGTTCACTGGTCAGGAACATGTTGGTGGTACCCAGGCAACGTGGTTATTTCCGGTTAACTTCCCTCATCCTGGTAGTGTCAACATTGTGAACAGAGTGGCATTGAGGTTATGGAATGGGCAGGCATAAGCTATCCTGAGGCCCATTGTCGTGCCATTCATCTAAACGACCCTACGTTTTTTCCAAGGTATCCTTGACCAACTAATGCATATCTGTATTCCCAGTCATGTGAAATCTATAGACTAGGACCTAATGAATTTATTTAAATTGACTGATTTACTTATATGAACTGTAACTCAGTAAAATCTTTGAAATTGTTTCATGTTGCGTTTATATTTTTGTTTGTACAATTCTCTTATCCAAACAGATTACTCATTTCTGTAGCACTTATCAATAGCTGTTGTCAAGTTGTAAATTATAGTGCATGGAGAGAAGAGTGTTATTTCCATCCACTTGGAACCAGTAGGTTTGCTAGACATTATTCATGGTTTCCTCGCATGTAAAGGTGGTGGAATTATTAGGGAATTAAGTCAAGGTCAGAATATGGCATATCTGTAGACACACCTTCATTTATTCAATGTCTACCCAAACTGAATAGGAGGTGAATAGCATGCTATTCTCCTGCTTAAGTTCAAGGTCAGAATACGCATAGAGAAAAGTGCAGAAAATTGAATTTACGTTCCATTTATGTGCTTAACTCGGGTCGGAATCTGTCCCTTAAAATCACCCAGAAAGACTCACAGCTGTAATCGCTGCAAAAGGTGATTCTAACATGTATTGACTCAGGAGGTTGAATACTTATCTAAATCAAGATATTCCACATTGACATAGATTTGTGTAGATCGTTGACAATAAATTACAATTAAATCCATTTATATCCCACTTTGTAACAACAACATATGGAGAAAGTCAAGAGGTGTGAATACTTTCTGAAGGCACTGTACCTCTCACATGTACCATTCATTTGTAATATCTTGAAAAAAAAACTAACATCAATGCAATACTTATTTTTTTAAAGGCACACTGGCTTGAGATCATGAAACAGTAAATTAACATTCATAAGTACAAGAATTCCAAAGTAGAATTAGGCTCTCCCCCTTGTAAAAGGTGCAAACAGAGGCAACCTATAAAAACAAGTGAAAATGCTAGGTTCATGTCAAAGGGAATGGTCTACTGTAACATGTTTTTTTTTTACATACAATAATTGAAGAAAAAAAAACACTGCATGAGAAATGCACCAGCAATCTGTTCTAGCATTTTCCAAACCACTTTTCCACAGTGGTTGAGAAGCACATTCTGAGACATCACTATGTTGATGTTGAGTTTTCAAAGACATTCTCCACAGTTGATATTAGGCTCAGTCATTCAGGACCTCCTAGAGTCTGAAACAAGAACTGGGCTCATCAAAGGTCTGTCTTCATATGAGTCAACATACTGCTACATGCAGTAGTCATCATTGACGTGGCATGGGGGGAGGCTTCAATGCAATCTTGTGGCTTGCTCCTCCTGAGGTCTGCTGAACACACAGGGATCAGTTAGACGGCCATCTTGAAACATGCCCTGCAATTCTGGTTTCATAAGGAATTACCAACAAAGTAGTTTTTTTATTTTACTTTCATGCTATGTCATGATTTCAGGAGACAAAAGACATGACGTGTTAAATGAACACTTACTTGTGGGTATTTAATGGGTGCCATTGGTGCTGTGGCCTTGACTGGTGGCACTGGGACAACATGCTTGATTTTCTAACAGAACAATATACACCAATTGATAATGAGTTCATGATAAGACCGTGTAGAGACCATGTAGTTAATTGTTATACAGTTGTTATTAAAATGTCAACATGTTATTAACTGTAATGGCTGAAATGACTTACCGGTGTGCTACTCAGAGTCGGCCAAGGCTTTGATGGAGGTAGGGGTTTAGTCTGATAAAAAAATAGAATAAAGAAAATGTTTGTACAAGTTTGGTACGTCAGTATACAGTACGTTTCTAAGATTCCTGAGTTTAGTAACATGATATGTTTCAGTATTTCAATTGACATAGCTCACCGGTTCAATGCAAGACTGTGGCAGCACTGCAGGCAAGCTCTTTGGTGGCTGGAAGACAAAATATTGTTCTCCGCAAGGTCAGCATTTATTTTCCTTTCCAAATATCCTTAGTCTACTCAAAACATAGCCTGCCTAAAGTAAAGTGGGTATCTCTAGGAGTTCAGCAGCTGTTTAAATTCTTGTTGATATTATTATATTTTACATAGGAACAACATACAGTTGAAGTTTACATAGACCTTAGCCAAATACATTTAAACTCAGTTTTTCACAATTCCTGACATATAATCCTAGTAAAAATTCCCTGTTTTAGGTAAGTTAGGATCACCACTTTATTATAAGAATGTGAAATGTCAGAATAATAGTAGATAGGATTTATTTGAGCTTTTATTTCTTTCATCACATTCCCAGTGGGTCAGAAGTTTACATACACTCAATTGGTATTTGATAGCATTGCCTTTAAATTGTTTAACTTGGGTCAGAAATTTTGGGTAGCCTTCCACAAGCTTCCCACAATAATTTGGGTGAATTTCGGCCCATTCCTCCTGACAGACATGGTGTAACTGAGTCAGTTTTGTAGGCCTCCTTCCTCACACACGCTGTTTCAGTTCTACCCACCAATTTTCTATGGGATTAAGGTCAGGGCTTTGTGATGGCCACTCCAATACCTCGATTTTGTTGTCCTTAAGCCATTTTGCCACAACTTTGGAAGTATGCTTGGGGTCATTGTCCATTTGGAAGACCCATTTGCGACCAAGCCTTAACTTCCTGATTTCTTGAGATGTTGCTTCAATATATCCAAATAATTTTCCTCCCTCATGATGCCATCTATTTTGTGAAGTGCACCAGTCCCTCCTTCAGCAAAGCACCCCCACAACCTGATGCTGCCACCCCCGTGCTTCACGGTTGGGATGGTGTTCTTCAGCGTGCAAGCCTCCCCCTTTTTCCTCTAAAGATAATGATGGTCATTATGGCCAAACAGTTATATTTTTGTTTCATCAGATCAGAGGGCATTTCTCCAAAAAGTACGATCTTTGTTCCCATGTGCAGTTACAAACCGTAGTCTGGCTTTTTTATGGCGGTTTTGGAGCAGTGGCTTCATCCTTGCTGAGCGGCCTTTCAGGTTATGTCGATATAGGACTCGTTTTACTGTGGATATAGATACTTTTGTACCTGTTTCCTCCAGCATCTTCACAAGGTCCTTTGCTGTTGTTCTGGGATTGATTTGCACTTTTCGCACCAAAGTAAGTTCATCTCTAGGAGACAGAACGCGTCTCCTTCCTGAGCGATATGACGGCTGCGTGGTCCCATGGTGTTTATACTTGCGTACTATTGTTTGTACAGATGAACGTGGTACATTCAGGCATTTGGAAATTGCTCCCAAGGATGAACCCGACTTGTGGAACTTGGCTGATTTCTTTTGATTTTCCAATGATGTCAAGCAAAGAGGCATTGAGTTTGAAGGTAGGCCTTGAAATACATCCACAGGTACACCTCCAATTGACTCAAATGATGTCAATTAGCCTATCAGAAGCTTCTAAAGCCATTACAAAATTTTCTGGAATTTTCCAAGCTGTTTAAAGGCACAGTCAATTTAGTGTAAGTAAATTCAACTGGAATTGTGATACAGTGAATTATAAGTGAAATAATCTGTCTGTAAACAATTGTTGGAACAATTACTTTGTGTCATGCAAAATAGATGTCCTAACCGACTTGCCAAAACTATAGTTCGTTAACAAGAAATTTGTGGAGTGGTTGAAAAATGAGTTTTAATGACTCCAACCTAAGTGTATGTAAACTTCCGACTTCAACTGCATATGTATGTTATGTGTAACATGATACTACAAATGACTCCACATAAGGCCTTTATCAATCTGCCTGGACTAGTGGTAATGTTGAGATAATGTTGTGGTAATGTAGCTCACCTGTGGAGGGGGCCTGGAAGGGACCACAGTGACAAACAGAGGGATGCAGGCTTGTGTTGCAGATGACTCCGTGAAGGTGGGTTGGCTGATTTGGGGGGGCTTGCTAAGGGGATTACCCTTCCCACTCTGCTCCTGGAACATTGGGTTCAACTGGCCCGGAGTAGAGTGGACTTTCCTTCAAATACAGATCAATACATAACACATCAATATGTTGATTGTGTACCAAATCATTTGAAATGACAACTGAAGAGGCATTCACAAAAAAATAAACAATTATACGTTGGCGGAAAAAACTCACCTTTTGGAAATGTAGTTCTCTCTTTTGTCCTTCTTGCAGCACATCAGTCCTGCAACCAGGAAAGTGAGCAGCAACAAGACAGCTATTGCTGCAGAGACACCAGCTACCACCCCAAATTGGTCTGCAAAACCAAAACATTATTAATCATTAAAAGATGTCCATTTTTATCAACTGTTCAGGTTTACCTTCACAAAATGTAACACATGATACATAAACCACAATGCATGTCACAACAGAGTGAATGAGGCATACCTTGAGGCAAGTCTGAATACTTGACGTCACAGTAGGGTGGAGCCCAACCTGGGTTACAGTGGCACTGTCCCTTGTTGTTGCACACCTAACAAAAGAGAGCCATGATTGTGATGACAATGTTCAAACAATTCTAGCGGAAGTTTACTAACAACTCAAAATCAACAATCAATGCACTCACCCCATTGTGGTGGCATTTTGATGAACAGTCCTCCGTTTTACCATAGACTTTGACATCTTGGCATTTGTGATCATAGCAAACCTATGGAAACAAAGATGAATTGTTCACTTCTTTTGCACACTCATATGAATTCCAATAAGGCCCTCTCAAGGGAGGATTTGGAATTCAGAAACAGTCTTACCTCATTCATTCCACATTTGGTTCCTGTTGGGACCATGTCGAGGGCTCTTATCTTATCCTGGTCCACTGCTATGTTGCATGTTCCCCTCATTGTATAGGAGGCCTTCTGCCCAGTGATGGGATACTCATCCCCTCCCGAGCAAAATAGCGTTCCACATTTTATATTCCTAGGAGAAGAAAATAATATGACAATGTCTTTCTTAACAACACAAACTTACGGAAGTCTTGTAATAGCTGTTTTCTATTCTAATTGCCTTGGGAGGAACATTGTGTGATCATATTGTGAAGTGAAATGTCAGGAAATGGAAATGTCAAAACACAGGAAGTCAATGTGACAGATGGGAGTGGACATACTGTGGTGTGCAACGCACAAAGCCGTATTTGGTCCTTCCGCAGTGGGCACCTTCAATGCCACCCAGGTTTAGATTAAAGCAGGAATCCGTGCCTACTTGTGCCGCTAGAAGATAAGAGAGATGAGAGTTATGATTCTTGGTTCCACAGGATATGACAGGAATCCTTACTGCAGATTATCATCATTGCACAAATCACAATATGACGTTTAACTTGCACTAACTGAATGAGATTATATCTAGGCCTATTTTGTTTCTGGAAGGGTTCTACTTTGTGTTAATGAAATAACATCATACGGTTATGGATGGTTGCGCTATGTCGTAACTAGTGTAATGTAAATGAATAGATAATTGATAAGAAACATCATTGGCTATGTACTTAAAACAGTAAAGACAAGTACCTGGTCCCCATAGTCTCTTGCAGTGTTGCTGAAGTGTTGGGCATTGCCCATTGTAGCAGTACCCCTGACTATAGTTGCAAGGTTTCCCGTTCATTTTAAAGGTATCTTCTGGGCAATGCTCTGAAGTTCCAGTGCAATACTCTGCCAGGTCACAGTCACTGGAAGCTGCTCTACACAAACTGGTTGCCTGTTTAAGCTGAAGAACAAATAGTTCAGTGGTTGAGTAAGTAACTTCCTAACAGATGAATAACTAATACAGCTAACATAAATGTCTGCTAAAAATCGGACACTACTACTACAGCAAAGTGTATGATTCTTGGTTAGATGCCAAGTCTGGTGGTTCATACAGTACAGATTTTATTTGATGACTGACTAGGCCTGCTTCTTTACAGTCCCCTGACTGTCATATTGGAAGGAGGAAGGATATGGACAGTACAGTACAGGGAAACACATTATTGCTAGTATCCCAACCCTGGTTTCTCAATCCACCCATCTCTTCTTTATGGAGCCAAACCCTACTTCTCTTATGGCTATGTTCTTTTTTTGTTGCTGGTGGTTATTAGTTGTAGTTGGTTGGGTGTGTCTGTCTGAGTCGTGGTGAGCAGAGAGATATCAGAGATGGACATTACCAGCTGGTCTGAGTCATTTAATCATACGTTTAATAAAGCACCCAGATTTGAATATGGTTTTACATAAAGATAAAAATGCACTTACTTGGCAGTTTTCGCAGCATGTTCCATGATCACAGTTGGATCCCTCAGTGAGGCGACAGGTTGTGGGGTCACAGCAGGGATTCTTACACTCCTGGGAGGGACAAAAGACACACCAGTCCGAGACAAAAGACAAAATAACTATTTCATCTTACCACTGTCAAATGAATTATTTATAAAAGTCAGTCACCCAAAAAATGTCATTTACGGTGCAAAGCATTCATGCATGTGTATATTTTGTCTCCCTTTCATATGCGTTTGAAAATGTTTGTCATCCTTATAACAAAGCCAAACCTTTGATTGAGTCAGAGGAATAGTGTAAGACAATATAATCAATGGCAGTGTACATACAGTACCAGTCAAACGTTTGGACACACCTACTCATTCAAGGGTTTTATATTTTTCAAAGTAGCCACACTTTGCCTTGACGACAGCTTTGCACAGTCTTGGCATTCTCTCAACCAGCTTCATGAGGAATGCTTTTCCAACCGTCTTGAAGGAGTTCCCACATATGCTGAGCACTTGTTGGCTGCTTTTCCTTCACTCTTGAGATCCAACTTATCCCAAACCATCTCAATTGGGTTGAGGTCGGGTGACTGCAGAGGCCAGGTCCTCTGATGCAGCACTCCATCACTCTCTTAGTCAAATAGCCCTTACACAGCCTGGAGGTGTGTTGGGTCATTGTCCTGTTGAAAAACAAATTATAGTCCCACTAAGCACAAACCAGATGGGATGGCGTATGCTGCTGAGTGTTGTGGTAGCCATGCTGGTTAAGTGTGCCTGGAATTCTAAATAAATCACAGACAGAGTCACTAGCAAAGCACCCCCACACCTCCTCCTCCATGCTTCACGGTGGGAACCACACAAGCGGAGATCATTCGTTCACCTACTCTGCATCTCACAAAGACACAGAGGTTGGAACCAAAAATCTCAAATTTGGACCCATCAGACCAAAGGACAGATTTCAACCGGTCTAATGTCCATTGCTCGCGTTTCTTGGCCCAAGAAAATCTCTTCTTCTCATTGGTGTCCTCTAGTAGTGGTTTCTTTGAAGCAATTGGACCATGAAGGACTGATTCACGCAGTCTCCTCTGAACAGTTTATGTTGAGATGTGTATGTTACTTGAACTCTGTGAAGCATTTATTTGGGCTGCAATCTGAGGTGGAGTTAACTCTAATGTACTTATCCTCTGCAGCAGAAGTAACTCTGGGTCTTCCTTTCCTGTGGCGGTCCTCATGAGAGCCAGTTTCATTATAGCGCTTGATGGTTTTTGCAACTGCACTTGAAGAGTTCTTGACATTTTCTGGATTGATTGACCATCATGTCTTAAAGTAATGATGGACTGTCGTTTATCTTTGCTTATTTGACTTGGTCTTTTACTAAATAGGGCTATCTTTTGTATACCACCCCTACCTTGTCACAAAACAACTGATTGTCTCAAACGCATTACGAAGGAAAGAAATTCTACAAATGAACTTTTAACAAGACACACTTGTTAATTGAAATGCATTCATGAAGCTGGTTGAGAGAATGCCAAGAGTGTGCAAAGCTGTGTTCAAGGCGAAGGGTGGCTACTTTGAAGAATCTCAAATATAAAATATATTTTTATTTGTTTAACACTTTTTTGGTTACTACATGATTCCATGTGTTATTTCATAGTTTTGATGTCTTGACTATTATTCTACAATGTAGAAAATAGTACAAATAAAGAAAAACCCTGCAATGAGTAGGTGTGTCTAAGGTGTGCCTCACTAACCTCCACAGTTCCACAGTCACACTCCTCTCCAGGGTCCAGGAAGGCATTGCCACAGGCAGGCCCCACATACAGCTTGTCAGAGCCGGGTGTGTCCTGCAGACAGCTGGGATTGGCTCTCTCCAGGAAGTCACTCAGCTGCTCCTGACTGCAGCCACTGAACAGCTCTGGGTACACTGACCTGAAGGTGTGGGAATGATAGCTCACTTTAGAATGACTAACATAATAACATAGGAAATGATGGCTCACTTTAGAATGACTAACATAATAACATAGGAAATGACTCAGTGTGTCAATGTGTCGCGGACCAGGATGTCTTGCTCCCAGTCAGACTAAATAACTTTTTTGCTCGCATTGAGGACAATACAG
The DNA here is from genome assembly GCF_034236695.1 of Oncorhynchus nerka. Lineage (NCBI taxonomy): Eukaryota > Metazoa > Chordata > Actinopteri > Salmoniformes > Salmonidae > Oncorhynchus > Oncorhynchus nerka. The sequence goes on from NC_088411.1 coordinate 117,844, forward strand.
TGCCACTGACACGGCCCGCTACCAAAACCTGCGGGCTCTCCTCAAGCCGACTTGAGTAAAACATTTAAATGTGTTAACCCTCGCAAGGCTGCAGGACCAGACGGCATCCCCAGCCGCGTCCTCAGAGCATGCGCAGACCAGCTGGCTGGTGTGTTTACGGACATATTCAATCAATCCTTATCCCAGTCTGCTGTTCCCACATGCTTCAAGAGGGCCACCATTGTTCCTGTTCCCAAGAAAGCTAAGGTAACTGAGCTAAACGACTACCGCCCCGTAGCACTCACTTCCGTCATCATGAAGTGCTTTGAGAGACTAGTCAAGGACCATATCACCTCCACCCTACCTGACACCCTTGACCCACTCCAATTTGCTTACCGCCCCAATAGGTCCACAGACGACGCAATCGCAACCACACTGCACACTGCCCTAACCCATCTGGACAAGAGGAATACCTATGTGAGAATGCTGTTCATCGACTACAGCTCAGCATTTAACACCATAGTACCCTCCAAGCTCGTCATCAAGCTCGAGATCATGGGTCTCGACCCCGCCCTGTGCAACTGGGTACTGGACTTCCTTATGGCCACCCCCAGGTGGTGAGGGTAGGTAACAACATCTCCACCCCGCTGATCCTCAACACTGGGGCCCCACAAGGGTGCGTTCTGAGCCCTCTCCTGTACTCCCTGTTCACCCACGACAGCGTAGCCATGCACGCCTCCAACTCAATCATCAAGTTTGCGGACGACACTACAGTGGTAGGCTTGATTACCAACAATGACGAGACGGCCTACAGGGAGGAGGTGAGGGCCCTCGGAGTGTGGTGTCAGGAAAATAACCTCACACTCAACGTCAACAAAACAAAGGAGATGATTGTGGACTTCAGGAAACAGCAGAGGGAGCACCCCCCTATCCACATCGACGGGACAGTAGTGGAGAGGGTAGTAAGTTTTAAGTTCCTCGGCGTACACATCACGGACAAACTGAATTGGTCCACCCACACAGACAGCGTTGTGAAGAAGGCGCAGCAGTTCCTCTTCAACCTCAGGAGGCTGAAGAAATTCGGCTTGTCACCAAAAGCACTCACAAACTTCTACAGATGCACAATCGAGAGCATCCTGTCGGGCTGTATCACCGCCTGGTACGGCAAATGCTCCGCCCACAACCTTAAGGCTCTCCAGAGGGTAGTGAGGTCTGCACAACGCATCACAGGGGGAAAACTACCTGCCCTCCAGGACACCTACACCACCCGATGTCACAGGAAGGCCATAAAGATCATCAAGGATAACAACCACCCGAGCCACTGCCTGTTCACCCCGCTATCATCCAGAAGGCGAGGTCAGTACAGGTGCATCAAAGCAGGGACCGAGAGACTGAAAAACAGCTTCTATCTCAAGGCCATCAGACTGTTAAACAGCCACCTTTAACATTGAGTGGCTGTTGCCAACATACAGACTCAACTCCAGCCTCTTTAATAATGGAAATTGATGTAAAAATGTATCACTAGCCACTTTAAACAATGCCACTTAATATAATGTTTACATACCCTACATTACTCATCTCATATGTATATGTATATACTGTACTCTATATCATCTACTGCATCTTGCCATCTTTATGTAATACATGTATCACCAGCCACTTTAAACAATGCCACTTAATATAATGTTTATATACCCTACATTACTCATCTCATATGTATATACTGTACTCTATATCATCTACTGCATCTTCCCTACGCCCTTCTGTACCATCACACATTCATATATCTTTATGTACATATTCTTTATCCCTTTACACTTGAGTGTATAAGGTAGTAGTTGTGGAATTGTTAGGTTAGATTACTCGTTGGTTATTACTGCATTGTCGGAACTAGAAGCACAAGCATTTCGCTACACTCGCATTAACATCTGCTAACCATGTGTATGTGACAAATCAAATTTGTTTAGATTTTGTGAGTAATTGTGTAATGTATGAGTGTTTTTGTCTTTACCTGAGCCGATCTGCCATGACACAGTTGTCGTTGTACAGCGATGTCCCACAGGTGCAGCCTGAAGTATCATGGGACATGCCCAGGTTGTGGCCCATCTCATGAGCGATGGTCGAAGCAATGCCAATTGGGTTTCTATTGTGGTCCTGGTTGACTGCACCTGAACTTCCAGTGCACATGGCAAGTTTATTTGCCAGTCCGACAGTATCGCCCAAGAAATCTTTACCACTGTTAAAAACAACAAAATGTTGGGGAAAAGCTTTAGAATTTGTCCATCATTCTAGAAAATGAGACATTTGTCCATCGTTCTAATTTTATGCATTAAAAACAACATTTTATACTTACATTTTTTACAGTACATAATATCAATCAATAATGTCATGGGAAAATTGTGATTAATTGCAATCCAGTTCCTTTCATCAACACAAAAAATAAAGATAAGGCTAATTACTCACGTGACAAACTGGGCATTGTCATGCTTTACCCTCTTTAGAAGGTCGTCTTGACGCCACTGGAGAAACCTATCCAGGGTGTTCTCAGGACTGGCTGTGACGTCAATGTGATCTCTGATAGTCCACATCTCCAACCCCACCAGCATGACCCGGATGTTCAATGGCCGATACAACTAGGAAGCAGAGACGGCGATCTTTTCAATAACTCCTTCATGAATATAAGATACACGTACTAGAGCTAGGTGGGAAAACTCCTGGCCCTAAACTCGGATTATAAACAGTAAGCAATTCAATAAAGTGCCTATAACTAGAGCCTGGAGCTGGTCAGGTAAATCTCCTGGCCCTAACTATGCTTATGCAGCCACATACAAACATACAAAACGACACACAAGTAGATGACTTCCTTGAAAAGGTACCTTATCAACATGATTGGCAATTTCCAGCATCCGAGTTTTGGTTTCGCTTCCAAATATTTTGTACTGAAAAATATTTAAAAAATATATAAATGCAACATGCAACCATTTTACTGAGTTATAGTTACATATAAGGAAATCAGACAATTGAAATAAATTCAGTAGTCTATGGTTTTCACATGACTGGGCAGCGGCGCAGACATGGGTGGGGGCCTGGGAGGGCACAGGCCCACCCACTTGGGAGCCAAGCCCACCCACAAAAGGGCTTTATTACGGACAGAAATACTCCTCAGTTTCATCAGTTGTCCTGGTGACTGGTTTCAGACGATCCTGCAGGTGAAGAAGCTGGATGTGAAGGTCATGGGCTGGCATGGTTACACATGGTCTGCTGTTCTGAGGCCGGTCGGATGTACTGCCAAATTCTCGAAAACAACGTTGGAGCGGTTTATGGTAGAGAAATGAACCTTAAATTCTCTGGCATCAGTTTGGGTGGACATTCCTGCAGTCAGCGTGCCAACTGCACACTCCCTCAAAACTTGAGACATCTGTGGTATTGTGTTGTGTGACAAAACTACCCATTTTAGAGTGGCCTTGTATTATCCCCAGCACAAAGCGCACCTGTGTAATGATCGTGCTGTTTAAATCAGCTTCTTGATATGCCATGTGGATGGATTATCTTGGCAAAGGAGAAATGCTCACTAACAGGGATGTAAATCACTTTGTGCACAAAATTTGAGGGCAAATGGAACATTTCAAACTATAAGATCTATTGTTGATACATAATATACCTCTGTGTAGTCAGCCACCAGATACATCTCCACAAATCTTTGGGGTCCAGTGATGGGTTTACTTTTCTAAAATAAAAAAAATAAAAAAGGGAGATAATAAAACACTGGACTCACCTTACAAGATGAATACAACTAATAGAAAACATGAACCCTGAACACTATCTTTGGATGTGTATTGTTGCAACTAAGTAACAAAAGGAAGAAGTAGTAAGTAACTGCATACCCAGCCTTTGGACTTGAAGAGGCCCGAGAGTCTGGGAGCCGGGCCCTGGTCGTGGTCATAGACCGTGCTGTCGTTGGAGTGACCACAGCTGGCCTTGTTGGTTCTGAGGTGCTCCTGCCTGTACAGAGCATGCTCCCCATCGGCAGAGTCTCCTAAAGGCTCAATCAAGTAGACCTTCTGCTCAGCCCTCACAAAGCCACTGGAAAGACACATCAGTGAGCGGTTTACTGAGTGTGGAATTGCAAGGCACGGACAATCGGTTTCTCCCCAATTAAAATAGCGTTGTTACTCCAATTATATGATATAGTATGAATAATCAACATCAAAGGCAGTAAGCTATTCAGTATAGCAACTCTAATCACTGTCTTGTAGGTGAAATGCCAGCAGAGGCTACATCATAAAAGACAGGTACATTTCTAAATGTCTAAGACCGCTTTCAAAAATAATTTCAACCACAAATGTCTCGGTGATTTGAATTACACATATGTGGAAATATAGCAATGTTGAATTTCTCAAACGAGAAGTTGGATTTCCTGAGAAATCTATTCATTGCCAACTAGTTCAGAAAGTTCAGAAACTGCCAATAGAAAACAGGAAATATGCAGAAATACTCACTTACCTAATGCCAGAACAGATTCCAACACTAACAGATGAATCTTCAATGCCTTGAATATGACCATGATAATAGCAGTGGTCCTAAAGGAAGTTTAAATTAGTAAAAGTATTGGTTTAGAGCTTCTCTTGAATGAAACAAAACAAAGTGACACAAATCTGGGCTATTATATTTAATGGCTCCGATACCTCATAATTTGGAAATGTTGTCACCGCTTTCCATCTTCGGAATAGTTCGTTTCAGTGTAATGCCTCCCAATAAGTTGCCTATGAAAAGAACAATTAAAATAACTGCTACTAAACTTGCTACACATCTAGTAATTAGTGGATGGTTAAAATAATGTACCTATTTTTGTCAAGATGAATTGTGTGGTTCTCTCCAGAAATGGTTAATACATATTGTAGCCCATCAGGATAAACCTATAGGTAAGATGTTGTTAGTTGTCGACAATGAAATGCTGTTCTCCTCTTTATTGGGGATTTGAAATACTGTATTTCCCTCATTTACAGGAACCACTGTTACATAGTTATAGAGAAAAGATAACGGGATGTAAGCACCTGGTTTGAGAAAATGTTTCTTTTGACCCGACCAGTCAGTCTCTGAGGTCGGACGACATCGTAGCGCTCCACGTGATCTAATGTCCGTGCGCCCTTGACCAGTACAACTAAAAGAACAGACATCCAGACCTATTATAACGTTTATCTATTTCTTATAGTAATTGCTATTCATTTAAAGTCTAGACATTGATCATACGATGAGCATCAAACGAGTTCTAAACATTGCAATGTTATATATGTCAAATTGCATTATTATCCTAACAGATGTGCTAATTAGGTCCTTATAAATACAGTACTGTACAGCAAAATACACCTTTTTGTATTTCATTCAATTGTTCATAATTAGCCCATTATTTTATATTAAAAAAACTTCAGATATATAATTATGGTTTAATATGTACTATGTAAAACTTACCACAATAGATGATGCATAACAGGAATATATATAGAGTGTATCGCATGGCTGGAGCATATCCCTGAGTTTCTCAAGTGTGCTGTATTGCACGGATACTGAACACAGACATTAAGCAGCTCTCTAAGGTACCAGTCCCGCCTCTCCGTTATGTAGCCTACGTTATCAGCAAAGGGCAGCCGTTGCGTGTAGCAATCATGACATCACATTTTACCGGAAAGCCGGTCCAGATTATTAATACTGTTTACTGTTACCTAGGAATGTTTGAATTCTGTAAACAAAGATCACAAAGAGAATGCTTGGGGACATTTCATATTTTTTTATTGAACAATAAAACACGAAAACAATTTTCACAAGGTAAAAAACAAGTTACCCATATAGAGGTCCAGGTTTTCTTTAACTTCTTCTGTGAGAAATTCATACAGTTCATGATTATTTATTCCTATGCCCATAAAGGGGAAAACACCATATAGCCGCATAGTCAATTCGATGGTGATAGTTTCTTGAATAAAACACTAAACAGCTTTATGTTTGACAGCTTCATGTTTGATGTGGAGAGGAATGTCGTCTTTGAAGTTGGTTTTTGATATGGGCATGAGTAGGATAAATAAATACTTATAGAGTGGGTGACCATCATGAACAGTGCTATGCAGCAGCCTTCTGACTTCTCTCTATAGCCATCCTCTCAAGGCGCTCGGTGTAGAACCCGTTGAAATCCAACCTATGGAATCAAGTTCAAATCAGTTTTTACTAGGATTGTAACTATAGCTAAGCCTATCCATTTAAGCAACTAACTAGGATCTATAGGCCAGGTTCCCAACTCTGGTCCTGGGCCCTTTTTCCCCAAAGCATCTTAAAGGGAAATAAAAATAAAGAAAATCACTTCATATTCGTCATCTCCAGCACCATCCCAATATCAACATATGTGAAAATGTGTTTTTCCAATGGCATCATCCAATTATTAGACAATTAGTAGGCAATGCCTACAAATAATTGGTTAGAATCACACGATGCACACCGATGAGGTCAAGCGTCTTATATCGGCTGAAAGCTTAAATTATTGTTAATATAACTGCACTGTCCAATTTACAGTAGCTATTACTGCGGAAAAATGCCATGCTATTGTTTGAGGAGAGCTCCAAACAACAAAACACTTTTTTCACCGCAATAGGTTTGATAAATTCACCTCTGAAGGTGAAATGTATACATACATTCTGAAAACTTGCTCTGATTTATCATCCAAAAGGGTCCCAGAGATGACATGAAGTGACGTTTTGTTAGATAAAATCCTTTTTCATATCCTAAAAAGGTCCATTGAGCATTCACGATCGATTTTGTATTTCCACTCGTTCAATTTGAAAAAAAAATGAAAAAAAGAAGAAGAAAGGAATCTGTGAAAATCTAATCCTAAACGTTGTTTCAACCAGTCAAATCACGTTTGTATGTATTCCTCAGAGATCCTAGAACGTAACTAGACTTCACTATATCATTAGGGGTGTAGTATATCCTATAGGACACCAAATTTGGTCAGAGAGCGACGCCTTCATGGCCGACCGATGACGCGGGTGGTCTCCACTTGATCGACTCTAACTTTGTCAAATAAGCACCAATCGGGGTCAAACAAAGCTAGCTAGATAGCCAATGAGAAACCCTGTATGTGTCGCAAAATGTAGCTGCTAACCTTGTGCGAAGTAATGCCTTTTCCTTTTGGACATATTCAGAATTATGAAAGTTATGAAAACTGGTTGTTTTGCAAATGTTGAATTTATAATATGGCTACTAATACTGGAAAAGCTAAATCAAAGTCCAAGTATACAGTTTATGATATTTTTGCAGAAAAATGTCATATGAATGCAAATGTCTCCTTCACGATTTGCCCAAATGTACCTGGGTGACTTCACACTAAATGTCATGTAGTTCGCTCATACTTCAAGAAACTTTGCACATACACTGCTGCTATCTTGTGGACACCATCGGAATTACAACCAGAGTGATGGCTGGAAGTGGGACCTTTCTGTTGCATTTCAAAGATGGTGGTAAAATAAAAATGTTTGGTTTCTTCTTTGTATTTTCTTCTACCAGATCTATTGTGTTATATTCTCCTACAAGCCATTCTTGTGATTATTGTGACTTTGCCATTGTAATTGTTTGTAAGCTTGTGTAGTCTAAAATGAATCTATGATTGTATGCTATCCATTTGTTGTTGATTTTGATGACTTTGTATGCCATTTTAATATTTGATAATTAACCAATGATATTAGGCCACACTTGGCCATGATTACAGACACCTGTGTCTTTTGACACTATATAAACAAGTCATCCCGCAGTGTTTGATTATACCCTGATGAAGACAGCTTGGCTGTCGAAACGTTGGACATTCCATTTTTGCATCTGAGCTCCTAGAGTGTGCAGCTCTCTTTTATTTTCAAGTGTAACATGATGTACCAAATCTAGTCAGTGCATTATTATAGGGTAGGCTAAGCATTAGAATAAGCCACCTCAATATTTGCAGCCAGATGGGTGATAATATATCTCTAGGAGCTGATCTGTCGTCAGTAGTGTGGAATAATTATAAATGTTAAGGTAAGACGTGAATGGAGAAAGCTGATCCGAGCGCAGCGACGCCTTTCTTTCGATCCCATCAGTATCGACACATGCTCCAATGACGCACTTAGTGAACGTTCTCTCTGCGGGGTGTTTTTGCGAAACTCATGTTACATCTTCGGCCAAAATACGTGTAAGTCTAGATTCCATCGCTATCAGAAACCGGGCGCTGTGCAGTAGACCCACCTGTAGATGATGTTTATCATGCTGTGCTCACAGTCGTTGGTGCTGTAGACGCTGAGCTTGTCCAGCAGGTCCAGGAGCAGTGTACTGAAGTTGCTGTCAAACTTGCTGACGGTGGCTTCGAAGCATGAGTCTGACTGCAGGGCGTCAACGTGCTCCGCTAGAAACTGACAACGTGGGAAACCACATAGGTAAGACACTTGCTGATTGGGGAATAGCATAGCATATCACATCATCAATCATGCTATATTTGATAGATAGCATTTATTTTCTGTCTCAAATACTAATTGCCATCATTACAATACTACTGTATTTGGTTGTTGTTCTATATAACATATGCATGTAAAACACCGATTTTCATACATGTTTAACCTTTGAAAACACTGCTACAAGTTGGTTAGTGAGTATCTGCTGTAAATGAGTGAGTATGTGTGTAGTTACCTTGGAGGTGAGTCTCTTCTTCTCTTGCTCCTCTGTGCGTTTGCTCTGGGTGGGAGGACCCTCCATGGTGCCATGCTCCAGAGACAGCCGGTTCAACTCCTGATCCAGCTTCATGCTCCGGGTGAAGCGCTACACCAGGAAATACAAAGTATTCGAACCCCTTGACTTTTTTAACACATTTTGTTACGTTACAGCCTTATTCTAAAATGTATAAAATCATTTTTTCCCCCCTCATCAATCCACACACAATACCTGATTATGACAAAGCAAAAACTGGTTTTTAGAATTTTTTGCAAATGTATTAACAAAAAAAACAACTGAAATATCACATTTACATAAGTATTCATACCCTTCTTCACTCAGAACTTTGTTGAAGCACCTTTGGCAGTGATTACAGCCCTGAGTCTTCTTGGGTATGACGCTACAAGCTTGGCAGGCTGGTGTTTGGGGAGTTTATCCCATTGTTCTCTGCAGATCCTCTCAAGCTCTGTCAGGTTGGATGGGGAGAGTCACTGCACAGCTATTTTCAGGTCTCTCCAGAGACGTTTGATCGGGTTCAAGTCCGGGCTCTGGCTGGGCCACTCAAGGACATTCAGAGACTTGTCCCAACAGGTGAAGGTTCACCTATTGGAAGGTGAACCTTCACCCCAGTCTGAGGTCCTGAGTGCTCTGGAGCAGGTTTTGCAAGTACTTTGCTTCATTAATCTTTCCATCAATCTTAAATAGTCTACCAGTTCCTGCCGCTGAAAAACATCCCCACAGCATGATGTTGCCACTACCATGCTTCACCGTAGGGATGGTGCCAGGTTTCTTCCAGACGTGACGCTTGACATTCAGGCCAAAGAGTTCAATCTTGGTTACATCAGACAAGAGAATCCGGTTCATCATGGTCCGAGAGTCCTTTAGGTGCCTCTTGGCAACTCCAAGCAGGCTGTCATGTGCCTTTTACTGAGAAGTGGCTTCTGCCTGGCCACTCTAAAATAAAGGCCTCATTGGTGGAGTGCTGCAGAGATGGTTGTCCTTCTGGAAGGTTCTCCCAACTCCACAGAAGAACTTTGGACCTTTGTCATAGTGACCATCGGGTTCTTGATCACCTCCCAGACCAAGGCCCTTCTCCACCGATTGCTCAGTTTGGCCAGGCGGCCATCTCTAGGAAGAGTCTTGGTGATTCAAAACTTCTTCCATTTAAGAATGATGGAGGCCACTGTGTTCTTGGGGACCTTCAATGCTGCAGACATTTTTTGGTACTCTTCCCCAGATCTGTGCCTCGACACAATCCTGTGTCAGAGCCCTATGGACAATTCCTTCAACCTCTTGGCTTGGTTTTTGCTCTGACATGCACTGTCAACTGTGGGACCTTATATAGACAGGTGTGTGCCTTTCCAAATCATGCCCAATCAATTGAATTTACCACAGGTGGTCTCCAACTTGTAGATACATCTCAAGGATGATCGACGGAAACAGGATGCACCTGACCTCAATTTCGAATCTCATAGCAAAGGGTCTGAATACATATGTAAATAAGGTACTTCTGTTTTTTTTTTTTTTTAAACAAACATTTCCAATAACCTGTTTTCGCTTTGTCATTGTGGGTATTGTGTGTAGATTGATGAGGAAAACAATTAATTTAATCAAAATTAGAATAAGTATGTAACTTAACAAAATGTGGAAAAAGTCAAGGGGTCTGAATACTTTCTGAATACACTGTAGACACACATTTAATAAGGATCACCAGTGAGAGACACTGTAAAGTCATTCACTGAACACTGCAGTCAGATTATCTAATGTGCATGAGATGCACGTCAATTCAAACATTCAAAAACACTACATGTAAGCTAAAACAAGCTGCCTTGACGTTCACGGTTTTGTAGTTGCGTTCCACATCCACGCACCTGCATGCAGTTGGTGAACATGACACAAACAGACATGAGCTTGGAAAAGATCTTAAGCAGTTCTGGGTTGGTCAGCATGCAGTCCTTCAGGCAGTTGTCCAGGAAGCTAGTGTGATGACACAGCACGTCGTCTATGTTGGAGGCCTGGGGAAGACAAGATGGCCTATATTAAGATATTCCTGATCAATGCAGGGCTTGGGACTGTTACGACAGTGTGCACTAATCCACAGCATGCAGTTATTAGGAGCAATGAAAATAAATGTAATTGGGACTGGAAAACACAACAATCTTGGGTCAAAGCAAAGTAAAGCCTCACGGCTGACATTTGTAATGGATGCCACTACTACAACATGCACAGAACAATTACGATAGACACAACTATAGGCTAACACATAATAGCACTGAATGCTATCAAGGTGAAAAGCAGCCTTGGTACAATCCACTCACAGATTTCAAGTTCTTCTCCATGATATGCCAGGTGGGCTCCATGACTTCAAACATCATGTAGTACTGGATGTTCTGTACAAAGTTCAGCATGCGCTGTCTCAAGGCAAACGCTGTTGCAAACCTACAGGGAGGAGGAAACCAGATAGCTCATATCAGAACTTGATATTAGGAAGCTGGCACTAGAGAAACAAACAAGGAAGTTAACTAAAGGAGTTTTGTCAACTCACCACTTGGCCCTGTGCAAGGCGTGCTGTTTGGCTGTTTTGTTGCTGATCCACACGTTGCACAACAGCCTCTCGACATGTTTGCAGTAAAAAATGTGCTGGAACAGCATTTGGTATCTCGTCAGCGCTTTCCTGAAAAATACTAAAATATATACACTGCTCAAAAAAATAAAGGGACCACTAAAATAACACATCCTAGATCTGAATGAATGAAATATTCTTATTAAATACTTTTTTCTTTACATAGTTGAATGTGCTGACAACAAAATCACAGGCCAGGGTAGCCTAGTGGTTAGAGCGTTGGACTAGTAACCGGAAGGTTGCAAGTTCAAACCCCCGAGCTGACAAGGTACAAATCTGCCGTTCTTCCCCTGACCAGGCAGTTAACCCACTGTTCCTAGGCCGTAATTGAAAATAAGAATTTGTTCTTAACTGACTTGCCTAGTTAAATAAAGGTAAAAAATAAATAAATAAAACACAAAAATTATCAATGGAAATCAAATTTATCAACCCATGGAGGTCTGGATTTGGAGTCACACTCAAAATTAAAGTGGAAAACCACACTATAGGCTGATCCAACTTTGATGTAATGTCCTTAAAACAAGTCAAAATGAGGCTCAGTAGTGTGTGTGGCCTCCACGTGCCTGTATGACCTCCCTACAACGCCTGGGCATGCTCCTGATGAGGTGGCGGATGGTCTCCTGAGGGATCTCCTCCCAGACCTGGACTAAAGCATCCGCCAACTCCTGGACAGTCTGTGGTGCAACACAGACGGATGGTGGATGGAGCGAGACATGATGTCCCAGATGTGCTCAATTGGATTCAGGTCTGGGGAACGGGCGGGCCAGTCCATAGCATCAATGCCTTCCTCTTCCAGGAACTGCAGCCACATGAGGTCTTGCATTAGGAGGAACCCAGGGCCAACCGCACCAGCATATGGTCTCACAAGGGGTCTGAGGATCTCATCTCGGTACCTAATGGCAGTCAGGCGAGCACATGGAGGGCTGTGCGGCCCCCCAAAGAAATGCCACCCCACAACATGACTGACCCACCGCCAAACCGGTCATGCTGGAGGATGTTGCAGGCAGCAGAACGTTCTCCACGGCGTCTCCAGACTCTGTCACGTCTGTCACATGTGCTCAGTATGAACCTGCTTTCATCTGTGAAGAGCACAGGGCGCCAGTGGCGAATTTGCCAATCTTGGTGTTCTCTGGCAAATGCCAAACGTCCTGCACGGTGTTGGGCTGTAAGCACAACCCCCACCTGTGGACGTCGGGGCCTCATACCACCCTCATGGAGTCTGTTTCTGACTGTTTGAGCAGACACATGCACATTTGTGGCCTGCTGGAGGTCATTTTGCAGGGCTCTGGCAGTGCTCCTCCTGCTCCTCCTTGCACAAAGGCGGAGGTAGCGGTCCTGCTGCTGGGTTGTTGCCCTCCTATGGCCTCCTCCACGTCTCCTGATGTACTGCCCTGTCTCCTGGTAGCGCCTCCATGCTCTGGACACTACGCTGATAGACACAGCAAGCCTTCTTGCCACAGCTCGCATTGATGTGCCATCCTGGATGAGCTGCACTACCTGAGCCACTTGTGTGGGTTGTAGACTCCATCTCATGCTACCACTAGAGTGAAAGCACCGCCAGCATTCAAAAGTGACCAAAACATCAGCCAGGAAGCATAGGAACTGAGAAGTGGTCTGTGGTCACCACCTGCAGAACCACTCCTTTAATTGGGGGTGTCTTGTTAATTGCCTAAATTTCCACCTGTTGTCTATTCCATTTGCACAACAGCATGTGAAATTTATTGTCAATCAGTGTTGCTTCCTAAGTGGACAGTTTGATTTCACAGAAGTGTGATTGACTTGGAGTTACATTGTGTTGTTTAAGTGTTCCCTTTATTTTTTTGAGCAGTGTATATACAAATTCAGAACACATGATTATAGTATTGGCATTTGGCACGCCCTGGTTTTGGTTCCCCGAGGGGGGTTTCTCTATAGATTGAGAAGCTATACATTAGGGTATTTTATCCCATTTTCAAGGTCGCCTTTTTCACCTTCTTTTAACCAGGTCATACTGAGGTCCGAAGACCTCTTACCCAAGGGAGACCTGGCCTTGCATATAGCCCCAGTGTACCTACCTGTTGATAATGAGCGACAGCGGCCACTTGACGATGTAGTCGAAGGAGAAGGCCTCCAGGCCGCTGAGGGCCACCTCTTGGGGTCGGCATTGATGATGGCCTTCTCCTGCTTGGTCTCAATGGCCAGCACCCGCAGCAGCTGGGTGATCACGTCATGAGGCATTAGGTCAATCTGGGAAACAGGAACAGAGGGTGGATGGATGAGTTCAGTGTGAAGCCCCTCCCAAAACAGTCATATAGTCTTTTATATGTATAGCCTATAGACATTTGCGATTCTGCCCTTCAGCAATTTTCTATTACTGTGCTAAAGTGCATCTATAAGAAATGGTCTAATGCGGTAAACTGTGAGCTGTGAGGGGAACGGCACCTCAGTACCTCCAGGCTCTGATCAGGCCCTACACCCAAACAAGGGCACTGCGTTCATCCACCTCTGGCCTGCTCGCCTCCCTACCACTGAGGAAGTACAGTTCCCGCGCAGCCCAGTCAAAACTGTTCGCTGCTCTGGCCCCCCAATGGTGGAACAAACTCCCTCACGACGCCAGGACAGCGGAGTCAATCACCACCTTCCGGAGACACCTGAAACCCCACCTCTTTCAGGAATACCTAGGATAGGATAAAGTAATCCTTCTCACCCCCCCCTTAAAAGATTTAGATGCACTATTGTAAAGTGGCTGTTCCACTGGATGTCTTAAGGTGAACGCACCAATTTGTAAGTCGCTCTGGATAAGAGCGTCTGCTAAATGACTTAAATGTAAATGTAAATGTAAACAGCAATGACGCCATTTGAATAACAAGATCATAAATGACTTTAGGTTCTCCTTAAAGTAGTCAACAGTGTGCCCAGCTGCTGTAATTATTTCATATTTTTTATTGGTATCCCCAATTACCCAACACAAATAAAATACATAATATAATAACATAATATACATAACACTGCGCCAACTGCTTGAACAGACAGTTTGGTACCTTCAACACATCAACACCTCACACAAAGATCAATAGTGATGCAGTCAAACTCTCAACTTTTGAGCCAGGAGAGATTGACATGCACGTTACTGACATTCACGCTCCCTGGACATTAAGTGCAATACGTGCTGCTCTGTTCTGGACCAACTGCAATTTATCCATGTCGCTCTTTGTCGCACGACCACACAACTGGGCAGTAGTCCAGGTGCAACAAAACTATGGCCTGTAGGACCTGTCTGGTCGACTGAGACGTCAAGAAAGCAGAGCAACGCCTTATCACAGACAGACCTCTTCCCATTTTAGCAACCATTGAGTCTGTATGTTTTCACCATGACCGCTTGCTATCTAGGGTTTCACCCAGCAGTTTAGTCTCCTCAACTTGGCTCAATCCCCACATTATTCAATAATAGATCTAGATGTTGGTTTAGGGTTGAACGAGTGATGTGTCCCAAAAACGATGTCTTTCATTTTTTATATTTAGCACCAGCCTAGTTACCCATTCTAAAACTGACTGGAGCTCAATGTAAATGGGTACATTTATTTATTTTAGTGTAATAGCCAACATATATACTGTTGAGTCGTCAGCGTACATAGACTTTACACAGGCTTTATTCAAGGTCAGTGGAAGGTCATTAGTAAAAACGAAAAACAATAATGGCCAACGCTGGCTGCCCGGCTGTACACCAATCCAACTCTCAATCCATAAGTGAAAGGATACAAATCCATAACACCTATGTTTATTCAGCAACAGGTTATGATCAATGATCTCAAAAGCTGAACTGAAGTCTAACAGCTCCCACAATCTTCTATCAATTACTTTCAACAAATAATTTGTGTCAGTCCCGAGCATGTTGAGTGCCCTTCCTTATAAGCATGCTGAAAGTCTGTCATTGGTTTGTTTTCTGTAAAATAATTTTGTATCTGTTCAAACACAATTATTTCCAAAAGTTTGCCAAGTGCCGGTAACAGGCTGTTTGAACCGGTGCTCTGATATTCTTGAGCAGCGGAATGACCTTTGAATCCCTCCAGGCCTGAGGGCACACACAATCTTCTAAGCTTTACACTGACGATGTGGCAAACAGGAGTCGCAATGTATTCCGCTACCAACCTCAGCAATTTACCATCCAGGTTGTTGGTACCAGTTGGCTTGTCCTTATTTATAGATAAGACGTTGACAAACCGAGCTCTTTAAAGTTATTATATTTTTACCTAAATAACAACGTTGAAACGATATTCTAACATCGGCTGATAAATTGTCAAGTACTTACCTTCCCAAAGAGCCATGGACCTCCGACCGAGAGGCAAGAAGGACGACCAAAACGTTGTTGATTCCCAAGATAACGATAACGCTACAGCTAGCAAGATTAGCATTAGCCCTCATAACTCAGACGACAGTTCCAGACTGTTGCTCTCAGCAGCCTCTTGCGAGCCTGCCGACATGCTGGCTACTCTCCTCCGGGAAATTCAGGATGGTAACAGAGGTCTTTCTATGAAAATTGATAAGAAATCGGCTGAACTCCATTCTTCCATTGACGACCTGAAATCCTCCATGAATGATCTCCTTTTGAGAACGACTGAGGCAGAGTTGTGCATTAGCACAATTGAAGATACCATCGCTAGACATGACCAGGTCTTGATACAACTGCAAAAGGACAATGCCAACCTCAAAAACAAGGTAGATTAGACGAAGAACCAGAGTAGACGTAGTAATATCCGTGTGGTGGGATTGAAAGAGGACAGCGAGGGCCGTGACCCGGTCCGTTTCTTCACTCAATGGATCCCGGAGGTCCTAGGCATAATCCACTTCACCAAGCCGCTGGAAATCGAACGCGCCCACAGAACATCAGCGCCGAAACCCCGGCCAGATGAGCCCCCACGAGCCGTCCTGATCAGGTTCCTCCGTTTCCAAGACAGAGAGAAGATACTGCAACTCGCAAGAGCCAAAGGGGACATCACCATCGATGGAAAGAGGGTCAGCCTTTTCCCAGATATGAGCGCGGATCTCGCCAGACGTCGCAAGCAGTTCAGACCTGCCTCCAAAGCACTGAAGGAGAAGAACATCACCGGCTATCTCATCCACCCTGCGCGGATGAAAGTTCAGTACAAAGGCCGAAGCCATCTCTTCAACACCGGGAGAAGTGCACACTTTTCTCAAAGAACTGAGCAACGTCTGAGCCAGGACGGTCTCTCTGGGGGATAAAATGCAGTTCGCTTGTTTTCTCTTACTGAACTGCTGGTATCTCCCGGTCACTATAATTGATTTGTACATTTTCAACTAACTGTATCTTTCCGGGGTGAGTTCTATTACATTTACAGGAGAGTATATTTTGGTTTAGTCCATATCCACTGGGCGAAGCAATAAGTGGGCTTAGGCCCACTGCATTCCCCCTCATTTATGTTCATCTTTCGAAAAGAGACTCAAGCAGCCCTTACCGTGGGCAGTAAATATTCAGCCATAAATATCTATTCACAACGTTTGTTTTCAACTTAGAGAGCTCGCAGGTTTTAGTTTACGCTAAGGTTTAGCTAGTAAGAGCAAGATGGAAAGCGAGCAGCAACGTATCTCTACAAGTGTATGCATGTTTGATTGTTGGGATTGTTGTTTTAGTCTGACAATCGGGGTGGGTGGGATTTTTTCTATGTTTATTGTTTCCTTCCTAAAGAGACAGGTCACTTTTGTGCTCAAACCAAAGTTGAAACATTTCCTAATTATCTGCATATGATAGATTTCTATTCAATTACATATTTGAAACCCAACCTATGCTTAATCCACTAAAATATGTCACATTCAACGTAAAAGGTCTTAACAGCCCGATTAAAAGGAAAAGAGTCTATACATACCGTAAGAAATTAAAGGCTGACATTGTGTTTTTACAAGAAACACATCTTACAGCCAGTGAACACAAGAAATTGAAAAGGGAATGGGTAGGACAAGTTTTTGCATCCTCTTTTAACTCCAAAGCAAGAGGAACTGCAATTTTGATAAGTAGACACATCCCCTTCTGCGTCAACAACACCACCTCTGATCCCTCTGGCAGGTTTGTTTTGGTGCAGGGGCACATGTTTTCAGAGTCTTGGACCCTATTGAATATTTATGCTCCTAACTTCGATGACCATATGTTTATTCAGAATGTCTTCCTTCAGGTCGCTCAAGCACCACCAGGATGGCTACTGGTTGGAGGAGATTTTAATTTTTGCTTAGATACAGTTCTTGATAGGTCTTCTGATAAACCCTCACTTTTTACCAAAGCCGGCAAGCTCACCATGTCTAGTAAATTGAGATCTTTCATGAATGACATCTGGAGACAGTTGCACCCACAGGATAGGGACTACTCTTTTTATTCACACCCACACAAGACACACACACGCATAGATAACTTTTTACTTTCGACATAACTGTTTCATAGTGTTAGATGTTGAGTATCTCCCCAGATTGCTTAGTGACCATTCTCCTCTGGTATTATCAATCTCCATTCCTACCAAGGTAAATGGAGCATATAGATGGAGACTAAATTCTACACTCCTAAAGCAACCTGAATTTTGTGCATTCATCAAAGAGCAGATCAATATTTTTACTTTGACAAACAAACCCTCTGCTCCTGACAGGCCTTCAATGTGTCCCAAAGAATGAAGCTATCTGAGGGGACAGATTATTTCCTATACTAAAGGGCTGAAGTGAAAACACGGTGCGGAACTGAGTGCCCTTGAATCTGAAATCAAGCTGAGAGGGCCATCACTAAATCAAAACAGCGTTATTACGAGCTTGGAGAGAAAGCTCACAAGGTATTGGCATGGCAACTGAAAACAGAGGAAAGTAAGAGGACAATTAATGCCATAGAAACTCTTACTAATGAGATATCTTTCGACCCTTCTGAAATTAATAATACTTTTAAGATATACTATGAAGACCTCTACACTTCCCAATCAAGCGACGATCTATCAGAGATCGACTCCTTTCTCTCCTCTCTCAACCTCCCATGCCTGTCAGGGGAAGACAGCGAGCGCCTGAGTGAACACTTCTCAGTTCCTGAATTGTTGGAGGCCATTAAATCCTTACCTTCTAATAAATCTCCTGGGGAGGATGGCTTCCCTCCAGAGTTCTATAAAGAATTTAGGGAGCTGTTGGTCCCCTACCTTATGGAGGTACTTAAAAAAGCCAGAGAAGACAACTGCTTTCCAGAGTCCTTCTCTCAAGCAGTGATTACTGTAATCCACAAGAAAGGGAAAAACCCACTAAAGTGCGCCTCCTATAGACCAATCTCTCTCAACACAGATTGTAAACTGGTCACCAAGATGCTATCTAAGAGACTGGAGTCATGTCTTCCCCTGTTGGTCAACCCAGATCAGACTGGCTTCATAATTAATAGATTGTCCTCCAATAATCTCAGAAGGTTCTTTGATATAATTCACCTTGCTAACAAAAACAAACTACCTAGTGTTGCAGTCTCCCTCGACGCTGAAATGGCCATACCTCTTTTGCGTCTTGGAAAAGTTCGGTTTAGGTACCGTGTTTATAAATGTGATAAAATCACTCTACAAATCTCCTAAAGCTAGGATTGCTACCAATGGGATTACTTCCTCCTCTTTCCCTCTTTATAGGGGGAACAGACAAGGTTGCCCAATTAGCCCCCACCTCTTTGCCCTCGCTATCGAACCGTTGGCTGAGGCTATTATTAGAACGTGCCCTGACATACATGGCTTTGAGGTGGGCCCCCATACCCATAAATTATCACTCTTTGCGGACGACCTTATCTTATTTCTAACAAACCCAGAACACTCCCTCTCTCACTTGCAGATCCTACTACAGTTTTATAGTTCTTTCTCTGGATATAAGGTCAATTTTGATAAAAGCGAAATCTTACCGTTGTCTGTCTTTGACCATCATACCATCAAGCACAAGTTTCCTTTTTGATGGTCGCCTATGGGCTTCACATATTTGGGCATAATGGTGGATGGTAATCTGAACAACCTCTATAAACTCAATCTGGCCAGTTTGTTGCAAAAGGTGGAGGTTGACCTTTGTAAATGGATGGACTTACCTCTCACTCTACTGGGTAGAATCAATGTAATTAAAATGAATGTCCTGCCCAGATTTCTATATCTGTTTCAATCTCTCCCTATCCCTGTTCCCGCAGCATTTTTTCCCTCTATCGACAAACTGACCAGACGGTTTATCTGGCACGGCAAAAACCCTAGGGTTGGCCTGGATTAACTGACCCTTGATTACAGTCAAGGGGGTTTAAACCTCCCCAATTTTAGAATGTACTACTGGGCTGCACAGTTTAGGTTTCTGGCTCAGAGGTTTGACAATGGTCCCTCTCCCTCATGGTTTAACATTGAAAAGCTTGAGGTAAATGATGACACTGGGGCAGAATTGTTTTACAAATGGGACAGAAAATCTATAAAAACCATCACAGACAACCCTTTAATCATACATTCTGTCCTGGCATGGTGCAAACTGCATGAGCTGTTCGGACGAGAGGGATTCCTTTCCCCTAAACCCCTTTATGGAACAATAGATTGATCCCTATGTTTTTCCAGAATAGTAACTTTAGACCATGGTCTGATAAGGGGATCACTCTTCTGGAACATTGTTACGAGGAGGGAGTTCTTATGTCTTTTGATCAGCTGAAACAGAAATACCACTTGCCTAACAGGGACTTCTTTAGCTACCTACAACTACGAAACTTTATTAGGGTGACTCTCAAGGGACAATGGAACCTACCTAAGATGTCACCTATTGAACAACTCTGCCATGCAGACCAACCACTGTTCAAGACCATTTCCCGTGTATACGATGCTCTTATGTCAGGACTAACACTGCCTGGGCTAGATAAACCCCGACTTAGATGGGAAAAGGATCTGGGTATTGATCTTGATGAGGATCTATGGAGTGACCTATGCAGGGATGGTGTTACATCCACATTGAACTCCAGATACAGACTGATCCAGTTTAATTTCCTCCATCAGCTCTATATCACCCCATCTAGAATGCACAAGTTCAACCCAGATATCTCCTCCCTATGTTTTAGATGTGGCTCAGATGAAGGAACATTCCTCCATTCCACTTGGCAGTGTTCAAAACTACACCGTTTCTGGCAGGGGGTATGCGATACCATATCCTCAATTCACGGGGTTGCATTCCCTTTAGACCCGGAGGTCTGTCTACTGGGTAACTTTACTAACACCAATCTTAGGCAAAGCCATACTATAAAGCTAACAGAAATATTGCTAGCGATTGCCAATAAATGTATTGCCTTGAAATGGAAATTGGATTCCTCCCTGCCAGTTGCAATGTGGCTATTGGAAGTTAATAGTTGTATCCCTTTGGAGAAAATCACTTACTGCTTGAGGTTAAGTTAAAGACATTTTACCGAATTTGGCAACATTTTATTGACTATATGGAGAATCTCCCTCATCTCATTGATTGAATCTATATATAATCCTCACAATGTTTCACACATTATATGTATAATATGTAGCCTACGGCAGGTGATCCAATGTCTCGTTATTTTTTTTTTCTTATTGTATGTTTGTATATATAATAATAATATATATTTTTTTTTTTACGCTCGTCTGTTACTGTCACTTCGTCCTATCGTTGTCTAATATCTTTTCATGTTTGTTTTGAATGTTCTTAATTGGAAAATGCAAAAAAAAAGAAAAAAAAAGAAATGTAGTTCTAACCTTAAATATGACTGGGAGAAGTGTCAAGAATAAGAAAGAAATATATTCCATAGTACATTAGAACACAGCAAACATGAACAACAACAGTCTAAACGTAGCTGAGGGCAATTGAGCAAAATGTCCACTAGATGACAGCAAATGGACCTATCACAACCCTACAGGAAGGGTGAGAAATCCATATCTTCATTTAAACCAGGGTACTTAGTGGCCTGTAATTTGTTAATCCATATCTTCATTTAAACCAGGGTACATAGTGGCCTGTAGTTTGTAAATCCATATCTTCATTTAAACCAGGGTACATAGTGGCCTGTAGTTTGTAAATCCATATCTTCATTTAAACCAGGGTACATAGTGGCCTGTAGTTTGTAAATCCATATCTTCATTTAAACCAGGGTACTGAGTGGCCTGTAGTTTGTAAATCCATATCTTCATTTAAACCAGGGTATTTAGTGGCCTGTAGTTTGTAAATCCATATCTTCATTTAAACCAGGGTATTTAGTGGCCTGTAGTTTGTAAATCCATATCTTCATTTAAACCAGGGTACATAGTGGCCTGTAGTTTGTAAATCCATATCTTCATTTAAACCAGGGTACGTAGTGGCCTGTAGTTTGTAAATCCATATCTTCATTTAAACCAGGGTACATAGTGGCCTGTAGTTTGTAAATCCATATCTTCATTTAAACCAGGGTACATAGTGGCCTGTAGTTTGTAAATCCATATCTTCATTTAAACCAGGGTATTTAGTGGCCTGTAGTTTGTAAATCCATATCTTCATTTAAACCAGGGTACATAGTGGCCTGTAGTTTGTAAATCCATATCTTCATTTAAACCAGGGTACTTAGTGGCCTGTAGTTTGTAAATCCATATCTACATTTAAACCAGGGTACTTAGTGGCCTGTAATTTGTAAATCCATATCTTCATTTAAACCAGGGTACATAGTGGCCTGTAGTTTGTAAATCCATATCTTCATTTAAACCAGGGTACTGAGTGGCCTGTAGTTTGTAAATCCCAAAATGTTCCCTTTGTTTTAACTCTTTAAGACAGTCCCCTTTTCTAATAGACGCCGGAATATGATCAATACCCATAGCTTGTTGGGAGGCAGGGTTGCCATGGTGTAAGGACCTGCTTCAGAGTGCTCAAGACCTCAGACTGGGGTGAAGGTTTACCTTCCAACAGGACAACGACCCTAACCACACAGCCAAGACAACGCAGGAGTGGCTTCAGGACAAGTCTCTGAATGTCCTTGAGTGGCCCAGCCAGAGCCCGGACATGAACCCGATCTAATATCTCAGGAGAGATCTGAAAATAGCTGTGCAGCGATGCTCCCCATCCAACCTGACAGAGCTAGAGAGGATCTGCAGAGAATAATGGGAGAAACTCCCCAAATACAGGTGTGCCAAGCTTGTAGCGTCGTGCCAAGAAGACTCAAAGCTGTAATCACTGCCAAAGATGCTTCAACAAAGTACTGAGTAAAGGGTATGAATGCTTATGCAAATGTAATACGTTTTTTTTGTTTTAATACATTTGCAAAAATGTCTAAAACCTGTTTTGGCTTTGTCATTATTGGGTATTGTGTGTAGATTGAGGGGAAAACTATTTAATCTATTTTAGAATAAGTCTGTAACGTAACAAAATGTGGGAAAAGTCAAGAGGTCTGAATACTTTCCGAATGCACTGTATTAATGGGGATTTGGCAGTTCTAACAGTTTCTTGATGGGCACATGCCTATTAGAAACCGGAAGAAGCCGTTTCATAAATGCTTCATATGTGGCATCAGGTTGTTCCTCATCACATACATCAGACCAACAAATATTTTTCACATCTTCGACATAGGAATCATCGTTACACAATTTTAGGTCCAGTCTTTGGAACTTTGGTTTTTATAGATATGGCTATTATATTATGATCACTACATCTGATGGGTACTGCTCTAGAGCAGATTTCTGCAGCATTAGTAAAGATCTGATCAATACACGTATATGATTCAGTTCCTATTCTGTTTGTAAATACCCTGGTAGGTTGACTGATAACATGAACCGGATTGCTGGCATCGGTTACAGATTGAAGCTTCTTTTTGAGTTGACAGCTTGATGACAACCAGTCAATATTTAGGTCACCCAAAAAATAGACCTGTTGATATCACATACATTATTGAGCATTTCAAACATCTAGTCCAAATACAGACTTTTAGCACTCGGTGGTCTATAGCAACTTCCTACCAGAATAGGAGGCAGATGAACCTGTAGCCATATTACTTCTCCATCATCTGACAGAGGCTGAGAGAGGAGCACAACAGGAGTATGACTCGACATACATAGCAACACCTCCCCCATTTGCATTTCTCTCTTTTCTATATATACTAGAATCATGTATAGCTACTACTGCATTAAAGGAATTATCCAAGTGTGTTTTAGAGATGGCCAGAATATAAATGTTTTCTGATGTTAGTAAGTTGTCAATTTCATGAACCTTGTTCCTCAGAATACATGTTAAAATGGGCTATTTTTAGTACTTTTCAAATCAACTTTGATTTGTCACATGGGCCAAATACAACAGGTACAACCTTACCATGAAATGCTTACTTACAAGCCCTTAAAAAAAACAACTCTGCATTATTGGTTAAGTAAGAAAATATTTGCTAAAAACATTAAAACAATAATACTTTTTTTTCTTTTAACTATATACAGGGGGTACTGGTACCGAATC
This sequence comes from Oncorhynchus nerka, assembly GCF_034236695.1. Lineage (NCBI taxonomy): Eukaryota > Metazoa > Chordata > Actinopteri > Salmoniformes > Salmonidae > Oncorhynchus > Oncorhynchus nerka. The sequence continues at coordinate 141,575 of NC_088411.1, forward strand.
AATGTGTGGGGGTAGAGGTTAGTTGAGGTAATTGAGGTAATATGTACATGTAGGTAGGTTGCTTGCTTGTTTTTAGTGCTACTCTGAGAGGCAGATGCGAGGTAGAGATGTCAGTGACATTCACATTTGAGCCAATTATACTGAGTGGGCTGCCCATAGTGGGCTTCTTCCTAAGGTAGACGGTTTCAGTGCAAAAATAGAAATCAATTCTATGGGCATGTGATTATTGCTGACAATACAATCTGAGTTAACAGTTAAAGGAACATACATTAGGTTACTTACATTGACTGCACTTATATTTCTCTGGGATATACTGTGATACGATTTCCATGTCCTGCTTATTATGACAGGGAGGACTGGAGCGCTACCAAACCCAGACCGTCACTCTCAAACTTTCTTCAAGTACTGTAAGCTATATGCTCAGACAATGAGAACTTTCTTCAAGTACTTATTTTGGGAAGGTTACATGAGCCTATTCATTCATCTTAATGCATGCATGAAATAATATTTCAAAACATAATGTGTACAGTATGTATTTTAGGTCATGAACCGGAATGAATAAGGAATTAGGCTCCTCTCCTTAATAACCACTAGATAGTGCTGTTGTAATCAAAATAGCATAAATTACAGACTGGTATTCTAGCATATTTACCTTCAGGTCATCTTTGAATGGGTCTGTGTTAGCAGTACTCATCCTCAGAGCCAGCTCTAGCAAGGCCTCCAGTCTGGGAGGGACAATGTCATCAACTGGCTTTTTGAGCTCCTCTTCCGTCAGGTCCATGAAATGGACAAAGAAATCTCCCTTGTCCATCAAAAAGTAGTGCTTGATTGACCTAGGAAGAATACATCTCTTAGCATATAACAGAACATACCAAATTCGAAAAAACCCATCAGACTTGATTGACCTATTTATAGTTTTGTTGTTGTTTACCTAAGGCGTGCGACCAACTCCTTCTCCTCCATCAGGAAGTCTAGGAGGACCTTACTGGCGTAGTAGTAGGATTTTTCTATTTGCTCCACGTAGGCTCTCTCCTTGAGAGTGTAAAGGACCTCTTTAGCATCCGGACAAGTCACGTCCCGGCCACACTCTCTCACCACATTGAGATATTTACCTATAGAAGAGGACGAGAAGAAAAACCAACTCAAACAACTCAGAAAATGATGAAGAACTTGATACTATTAGTTTTTCACAGGAACACAGTGAATTGCACTGGGCATTGTCAGGATGCACTAAAAGGTGATCGGAACAAATCTGATCCAAATAGTATGATGCGTCTTACCTGTACTCAAAATTTTGTCTGCCATTTTCTGAAGAAAGGATGGAATTCTGTGCTGTACGATTGTGTACCGCTGATCCCAATACTTGTCGTTGTAGTCCTCCTGGATCTTCTCTTTCTGTAGCTCGTGCTCTTCAACCATGAATTCACTACGAAGACAAAATAAATCACCAAAGATGTGCTGAACTAACTCATTGTCTGAAATCTAAATTGTGTCTTAAGTCATGTCCAAGCCTGTGACCCAGTAGAAAAGTGCTGATGTGATTCAATGTAAGAATTGTGGTAAATGAGTTGAGCGACAAAAGACTGTACCTGTAAGGGTCCTTGATGATGCCTCTATAGATCCATTTCTCCAGTATCTCAAAGTAAGGGACACTAGCTGCTTTCGTGAGGTAGAGGCATAGTTCCTGGGCCTGACTGTCTCCAGTGTAGTTGAAGGTACGATCGTGAAGGAGGCTCAACGTTGACCCACCCATGTCTCCTTTGTCCACCGAGGAGGCTTTGAAAACAGAACATGCAACCCACTGATTAAATAGACATCAATAACCTTTGGAGACATTTTTTTTAATACTATGAGTACTTTTTACTTTGGGCAGTCTGCAACAACATACCTTAATGACCATACCACACACACAACCATCACCAAATCATCATAGACCATAAAACAAGACCGGCATAACACCACTGACAGGTCAATCTAAGCATAATACAATTGAATCTCCAAAAGTGCGCCCAAAAAGCAACGCAAATATATCTACCAACCACATTATATTGTATGATCGAATATATGATGCATATGGAACATACAGTGGGGCAAAAAAGTATTTAGTCAGCCACCAATTGTGCAAGTTCTCCCACTTAAAAATATGAGAGAGGCCTGTAATTTTCATCATATGTACACTTCAACTATGACAGACAAAATGAGAAAAAAAATCCAGAAAATCACATTGTAGGATTTTTTATGAATTTATTTGCAAATTATGGTGGAAAATAAGTATTTGGTCACCTACAAACAAGCAAGATTTCTGGCTCTCACAGACCTGTAACTTATTCTTTAAGAGGCTCCTCTGTTCTCTACTCGTTACCTGTATTAATGGCACCTGGTGGAACTTGTTATCAGTATAAAAGACACCTGTTCACAACCTCAAACAGTCACACTCCAAACTCCACTATGGCCAAGACCAAAGAGCTGTCAAAGGACACCAGAAACAAAATTGTAGACCTGCACCAGGCTGGGAAGACTGAATCTGCAATAGGTAAGCAGCTTGGTTTGAAGAAATCAACTGTGGGAGCAATTATTAGGAAATGGAAGACATACAAGACCACTGATAATCTTCCTCGATCTGGGGCTCCACGCAAGATCTCACCCCGTGGGATCAAAATGATCACAAGAACGGTGAGCAAAAATCCCAGAACCACACGGGGGGACCTAGTGAATGACCTGCAGAGAGCTGGGACCAAAGTAACAAAGCCTACCATCAGTAGCACACTACGCCGCCAGGGACTCAAATACTGCAGTGCCAGACGTGTCCCCCTGCTTAAGCCAGTACATGTCCAGGCCTGTCTGAAGGTTGCTAGAGAGCATTTGGATGATCCAGAAGAAGATTGGGAGAATGTCATATGGTCAGATGAAACCAAAATAAAACTTTTTGGTAAAAACTCAACTCGTCGTGTTTGGAGGACAAAGAATGCTGAGTTGCATCCAAAGAACACCATACCTACTGTGAAGCATGGGGGTGGAAACATCATGCTTTGGGGCTGTTTTTCTGCAAAGGGACCAGGACGACTGATCCGTGTAAAGGAAAGAATGAATCTTTGGAGGGAGTTGAAAGTCTGTGTTGCCCAGCAACAGCCCCAAAACATCACTGCTCTAGAGGAGATCTGCATGGAGGAATGGGCCAAAATACCAGCAACAGTGTGGGAAAACCTTGTGAAGACTTACAGAAAACGTTTGACCTCTGTCATTGCCAACAAAAGGTATATAAACAAAGTATTGAGATAAACGTTTGTTATTGACCAAATACTTATTTTCCACCATAATTTGCAAATAATTTCATTAAAAATCCTACAATGTGATTTTCTGGATTTTTTTTTACAGGCCTCTCATCTTTTTAAGTGGGAGAACTTGCACAATTGGTGGCTGACGAAATACTTTTTTGCCCCACTGTATATAGATGTTTTATTGTTTGATCATGAAGGCTTTACCAATGGAGGCTAGGATCTCCATGGTCCTCATGGTGGGCTGGATGTAGAACCAGAGCTTCTGCAGGGAGAGCATGCCCTGCCTGTGGAGGTGCTCCAGCTGGGTCACCAGGATCAGATACTCCTTCATCAGGGTCCTCATGGCTGCCGTCAGGGCGTGGTTCACCTGGCCGTACTCAAAAGACGACTTCTCCTCAGTGAAGCTGCCAGACATAACACAGCCAAAATGTTATGCCACAAAATCCAACATCCAAAATGACAACACAATGCACATTTTCCTTTGATTACATCTCCAGATGGTGTAAGGATCTACATTTGAGTCTAGCAAATGAGACAAAACAAGGTTAAGCAGCTATATTCCCCTTTTAAAGTTCACTCACCGTGTTATAGTAGAGTAGTATGAGCTCCTTGATGGACATGTCAAGGGTTGGGTCAACGATGAAGGAGCGATTCTGCCTCCCGAGGACAGGCTGGGCCGTGATGTCTCTGCCGTCCACACCGACCAGCACAAAGAGCAAATCATCAACCAACGCCTGCTCCTGGGCTGGCAGGGGCATTGTACCTGATCATAAAATACCAAAGAGATTATTTGTGGCGTGCTCATCCTCATAACCGCTAAACATACCAGGTACATTTTCACAGATTTTGTTATTACATGAAAATGAGCAGCCACTCAGTCAGTGAAACTATGCAGGAATTTCATGAAGTCAATCAAAATGTGTCAAAGTGAGATATGAGGAGCATTCATACCAATGGCCACTGCTGGGTCTCCTGCTGCTGTGGCACCGGTGATGAAGTCCCCAATCAGAGCAGGCCGGTCATACACCCAATTGGGAAACACCGGGTTGGGCTGAGTGGGGTTCTTTTTGTTGTGTCTGTCCCTCAGCATCTTTCGTGTGATTTCAGCAGACTGCAAACATGGGGGGGGGGATACATGACCTGACCTAGTAATAGTAAAAATATGTAATAGACTATAATAGCGCATCAGGCCTTTCCTGGTCAGGAAGACAATATCCTGACCCTAATCAAAATGAACCTTAAAATGACACGAGTACACACCTGGGGCACATTGGAGCTGGCAGTGACATTCCCCAGCTTCTTGCGCAGCTCTTCAAGTTCCTGCATTGACATCTTTTTTTTTTTAGTGCTGGTTGGAGGGATAGCAAAGGTTGTACTTGTTGTCGCATTAGCAGACGCTTCAGACCTTTCTTTGGCATTCTGTTGCAGACATTGGAGGATCTGGAGAAGATCAACGCACAACACAATGTTATTGGGACATAACATAATACTGTACTGTACTTGACATTTGAACAGTGCAGTTGTCAGCATCTGAACAATAGATGTAAAATGTAAGTGATTACCTCTTTATCCTCACTAAGCTTTGATAGGAGGTAGACCAGTGGGTCCAGGTTGCGGACATTTTTTGACTTGAGCTCATCATATTTCCTTAGGAAGTCCTCTGACGTCTTTGAATACTCTGCTATTTTGACCTGTGAATGAAAGTTGAATCAACGTTGAAAGTTTAATGAAAGTTTAATCATCTGTAGGAAAAGCATAGGAAGATCATCAACCTATGAAACATTTGCCAATAACTTCCCCATCAATCACCTTTGCACTGTGTGCAGACACTGTTGTGGTGATGTAAGGTGTCCTGTTCTTCTGCAGTAGATCAATAAACACTTCCGCCCCATCACCTCCTCGCACATGAAGCAGACTGAGCAGCTCATTGACATCATGGTGTATCCGAAACTCACTCATGGCTCAAGCAGCTGAAATTAGAAAGGTGGTGAGAGTCAATAATCAAACCACTGTCAACTCTCTAACAACCAATCGGTTGAATAATGTCATACTGGCAGTTCATAGTTGAAGCATGCAAATGTGTAAATGAATGTGGTAAATTGCAATCTACCACCACAGTCCTGATGTTGCAACTTCTCTGGCTGCATAGGGACAAGACTTGTGTTGTTTGAGATTCTAGCGGGTGCCCTAGTACAGTGCGGTTCCCAACCAGTGGTACTAGGAACCCTGGGGGTACTTGCCCTATCCACAGGGGGCACTTGAGAAGACTCTGGGCCAATTGTGCGCTGCCCTATGGGACTCCCGATCACGGCCAGTTGTGATACAGCCCGGGATCGAACCAGTGTCTGTAGTGACGCCTCTAACACTGGATTGCATTATCCTTATACCGCTACGCCACTCGGGAGCTTGCTAGTTACGTTAAATTTAAAGTAGGGTCTGAAAATAGAGCTTTTAACTATCTAGCTCCATGGTTAGCTAATGAACGGAATCTTAGCAATGGCAGCATGATTAACAGCATGCAACATGGATCGCTATAGCTAGCTGTGTAGCACATTACCTGAAGCCACGCCAATTACCGCCACGCCAACTACCTGCAAGTGGCAACCAATGGTAGCAACACAACGTGTACTCGGTATAAGATTTTTCATAATAAAGGTTTAGATATAAAATGCTTTAATTAAAAGTACTTCGTATAAGGAGATTTACAACATCACCAACAGAGAACACATTTATAATTTTAAATCTCTATTGTATGACCGACAGCAAGCAGAATAACATTTATATTTATTCATTAACTCTTATTTTGGAGGGGGAAAACGACATAGCGGAAGTATACAGTAATGACGTTTACAACCCGGAAGGATTGCCCTCTTCTGTTAACGTTTGAATAAACAAGAATGACCCATTTGTTTTAGGAAAAGATTGCAAGCGACGTGTCAAACATATATAGTATATTTCAACTAAGTAATATCGATGTCTTGTTTAGAGTATTTATGTGTGGAAATTATCGAATGTGTGTAGCAACGCCCTAATGCCAGCCACCTTGTTGGGGAAAAAGAGCCCCGTTGTGTTTACAAATCGATAAGCATTATTGTTACCCTGAAGTGTAATAATAGTGGTGTTTTTTGACGAAGAAAATATGGCCGAATTGCATGTTGTGGAGCAGAGTGTTACTGCCACAATAGAACAAACCGAGCACCGAGATGTCCGGGGCTCTGTTCGGCTGGCTGCTTCGCCCACTCTCAAGGTTTCACCGCGGAGTAGCTTGCCCACCAGTCCTGGGGTGTCGAGTACTAGTAGAGCGGTGTTTGGGTTCCCAATGAAGAGCAACCTCAGTTCCCCATCGGAGCAAGCCGAGAAGCCAGAATCCCGCTGGGTTTGCCTAAATGTCGGTGGAACCTATTTTGTCACAACCAAACAGACATTGTGCAGGGACCCCAAATCGTTCCTGTACCGATTGTGTCAAGAAGATCCAGATTTGGACTCTGACAAGGTAACATATTCTATTATAATAATTTTTGGCATAACGTTCTATCATCAATCAAGGTGCATCATTGTAGCAATGCACTGCCGCTCATCATGCACGAGATGACACCCAAACACTTTAAAATGCCTAGTTAAAATGTTAGACAATTGTAACACTCATTTAAGTGTAATGCTCAGCCATTTTACAATAATGCATTATTTTATGTGCATGTGAAGAAGCACCAGAGAAACCTTTATCTGACACTCAAATAGCAGACATGTGATTTCCATTTCACACTTTTATAAATATCCTAGGATGAGACGGGTGCTTACCTAATCGACAGGGACCCCACATACTTTGGCCCCATTCTGAATTACCTGCGGCATGGGAAACTGATCATGGACAAGAACCTGGCAGAGGAAGGTAAGACTGTATAAATGGTCCCCAAAGTGTAAAATACAACCCCTGTCACACACCATGCTTTATTTAGAAGAAATGGGATTCTGCAGATGTGTGATACAGGCCGTTGCCCAATGGTTAGTATTATTTAAACAAAAAAATCACCTTTTATTTAACCAGGTAAGCTAGTTGAGAACACAAATTCTCATTTACAACTGCGACCTGCCCAAGATAAAGCAAAGCAGTGCGACACAAACAACAACACAGTTACACATGGAATAAACAAGCGTACAGTCAATAACACAATAGAATAAAAAAAAGTCTATATACAGTGTGTGCAAATGGCGTAATGGTGATGTGCAAGTAGAAATACTGGTGTGCAAAAGAGTAGAAAAGTCAATAAAAACAATATGGGGATGAGGTAGGTAGAATGGGTGGGCTATTTACAGATGGTCTATGTACAGCTGCAGCGATCAGATAGCTGATGTTTAAAGTTAGTGAGGGAAATATAAGTCTCCAGCTTCAGCGATTTTTGCTATTCGTTCCAGTCATTGGCAGCAGAGGACTGGAAGGAAAGGCGGCCAAAGGAGGTGTTGGCTTTGGGAATGACCAGTGAGATATACCTGCTGGAGTGCAAGCTACGGGTGGGTGTTGTTATCGTGACCAGTGAGCTGAGATAAGGTGGTGCTTTACCTAGCATAGACATATAGATGACCTGGAGCCAGTGGGTCTGGCAACGAATATGTAGTGAGGGCCAACCGACTAGAGCATACAGGTCGCAGTGGTGGGTGGTATAAGGGGCTTTGGTGACAAAACGGATGGCACTGTGATAGACTGCATCCAGTTCGCTGTGTAGTGTGTTGGAAGCTATTTTGTAAATGACATTGTCGAGGATCGGTAGGATAGTCAGTTTTACGAGGGTGTGTTTGGCGGCATAAGTGAAGGAGGCTTTGTTGCGAAATAGGAAGCCTATTCTAGATTTAATTTTGGATTGGAGATGTTTAATATGAGTCTGGAAGGAGAGTTTACAGTCTAGCCAGACACCTAGGTATTTGTAGTTGTCCACATATTCTAGGTCAGAACCGTCCATGGTGGTGATGCTATTCGGGCGGGCGGGTGCGGGCAGCGAATGGTTGAAGAGCTTGTATTTGGTTTTTACTAGCGTTTAAGAGCAGTTGGAGGCCACAGAAGGAGGGTTGTATGGCATTGAAGCTCGTTTGGAGGTTAGTTAACACAGTGTCCAATGAAGGGCCAGATGTATACAGAATGGTGTTGTCTGCGTAGAGGTGGATCAGGGAATCACCCGCAGCAAGAGCGACATTGTTGATATATACAGAGAAAAGAGTCAGCCCGAGAATTGAACCCTGTGGTACCCCCATAGAGACTGCCAGAGGTCCGGACAACAGTCCCTCCGATTTGACACACTGAACTCTGTCTGAGAAGTAGTTGGTGAACCAGGCAAGGCAGTAATTTGAGAAACCAAGGCTGTTGAGTCTGCCGATAAGAATACGGTGATTGACAGAGTCGAAGGCCTTGGCCAGGTCGATGAAGACTGCTGCACAGTACTGTCTTTTTTCGATGGCGGTTATGATATCGTTTAGTACCCTGAGCGTGGCTGAGGTGCACCCGTGACCAGCTTGAAAACCGGATTGCACAGCGGAGAAGGTACGGTGGGATTCGAAATGGTCAGTGATCTGTTTATTAACTTGGCTTTCGAAGACTTTAGAAAGGCAGGGCAGGATGGATATAGGTCTATAACAGTTTGCGTCTAGAGTGTCACCCCCTTTGAAGAGGGGGGTGGCAGCTTTCCAATCTTTAGGGATCTCGGACGATATGAAAGAGGTTCAACAGACTGGTAATAGGGGTTGCAACAATGACGGCGGATAATTTTAGAAAGAGAGGGTCCAGATTGTCTAGCCCATCTGATTTGTATGCTTCCAGGTTTTGCAGCTCTTTCAGAACATCTGCTATCTGGATTTGGGTGAAGGAGAAGCTGGGGAGGCTTCGACAAGTAGCTATGGGGGGTGCGGAGTTGTTGGCCGGGGTTGGGGTAGCCAGGAGGAAAGCATGGCCAGCCGTAGAGAAATGCTTATTGAGATTCTTGATTATCGTGGATTTATCGGTGGTGACAGTGTTTCCTAGCCTCAGTGCAGTGGGCAGCTGGGAGGAGGTGCTCTTATTCTCCATGGACTTTAGTGTCCCAAAACTTTTTGGAGTTAGAGCTACAGGATGCAAATTTCTGTTTGAAAAAGCTAGCCTTTGCTTTCCTGACTGACTACGTGTATTGATTCCTTGAAAAGTTGCATATTGCGGGGACTATTCCATACTAGTGCAGTCCGCCACAGGATGTTTTTGTGCTGGTTGAGGGCAGTGAACCAAGGGCTATATCTGTTCTTAGTTCTACATCATGTGACTAAACTACTGGTTGTATCTCTCAGGTGTCCTTGAGGAGGCGGAGTTCTACAATATTGCATCACTAGTAAGGCTGGTCAAGGAGAGGATACGGGACAACGAGAACAGGACATCTCAGGTATGTCAGGGAAATGCAGACATGATGAATGGAAAGGCCTTGGACCGGGATGGATGACGCCATTGCTGTTGTGAAATAACACATGCTAAAGCAAACACTAAAATGTCAGAGGATGAGTGTGTTTACAAGTCTGTTAGTGTGTATACTGACACACTCGCACACATGGCACTGTTCAAAAGCTAAACATTTACTGGCAAGTTAACCCTATTGTGTACAGGTGGCTTTTATTGTAGTGTCTGTTTTTCTCTCAGGGCCCAGTGAAGCATGTGTACCGGGTGCTGCAGTGCCAAGAGGAGGAACTCACCCAGATGGTGTCCACAATGTCAGATGGCTGGAAGTTTGAGCAGGTGGGCCTAATAGTCCTCATGTCACACTTGTCTTTAAATCCATAGGTCATTGGTGGTAAGTCTGGTTATTTTTGAAATTACAAACTTTGCCTAAAATTTCATGTGAAAATGACTTTTAAGCTAATTTACAATCCCACTTACCCTTTCCCCTCACAGCTCATAAGCATCGGCTCGTCCTATAACTATGGCAACGAGGACCAGGCTGAATTCCTGTGTGTGGTTTCCCGGGAGCTCAACAACTCCACTAACGGCATTGTTATCGAGCCCACTGAGAAGGCCAAGGTGAGATCAGCATTTGAGAGTGTCTGGAACTCATGTGTTGGGCATGAAGTCAGAAGATTCTCGCTTGTAGGTGCAACATCAAAGTTTGTCAGGCGTTTCCGACTTCAAAAGTGGTCTAATGTGTAGATTGAGCTGCATTGTTTCCTTCAAATAAGATCATGAAATTAGCCGATGCCTAATCTCGGAAACCCAGAACTAAAGTCTTGCATAATTATGTCAGATGCTTGGTTAGGTTCTGGGGGCAGATGTGTTAGGAAAAGATATAAGAACGAGGAATGGAAGCAGACCTGTAGCTCCACTCCCCTCTGCAAGTCTATGGGCAAAAAGTCCCCCCTCCTTCCTAAATTCGAAAGATGCGAACACCTGCGAAACTGTGATTTGTCCAAATGATCAGTGACGAAAACACCTGAGCCTCGTCGCATCCCACAGTCGGTTGACAAATGCTATGATACCGTTTATATTACGTGCGTCTGTCCGTGAGAGATTAGCCAGTGCCTATCTCTTCCATTCATTTTGGATTGAGGTGTATATACTGTTGCTGGATCTAGACTGACACGTTTTCTCTCCCTTACAGATCCTCCAGGAGCGAGGTTCACGGATGTAAAGAGACTCCCAGGCCTGAGCTCACCCTTCTCAGCTCATGTGACATTTCCTGACGTCTCCTGCACCACCTCAGCCATGGTTCATATCTTTACCCCTTCCACCACCAGCCCCACTCCCCCTTTCACCTCCCCCTCCTCTGGGTGTGCCTTTCCACAGTGGGGGGTCCCATCCTCCTCGCCTACAGTGCTACAACATAACCCCATTGCCATTTCTTATTCTCAGTTATATTCGTGTGAACATTTTGAGGGATTCTGAAGAGATGACAATAGAGTATTTATTATTAAATGTAATACCTTTTGTCATAAGTTTGATTTTGAAGATTCCGGTTTTGCCCCTGATCATAGCCCCCCATCTTGTCCATAGTACATCCACACAGAGCTAAATCATTGTCACTGTCCTCATTCAGGTGATCACACAGCTAATGGGGAGCCATTTCCTTTTCTGTCTGGCTTTGTTGACTCGGTGGAAATCTCCTCAGGACTTTCAAAGGACAAAAAAAGAAAGCCGAAAAATCTACTGACTGTGACCTGCCCCCTTCTACAACCCTGAAGATTCACCTATGGGGTGAGAGGATGCTGTAAGCAACATAGCTCACCCTCTGACCTCCACTCCTAGTCCTTACATCTCCACAGCTGGAGCGCTAAGGCAGTTCATAGTTGCTTGGGAGGCTGAAAGCAGAGAGGTGGGGCTAAGGACAGAGAAGTAAGTCACAGGAATATTCTACAGCCCTCAAATTCAAATGTGGACCTCAAAGCCAGTTCTACTGCTTTTTTTTTTTTTTTTTCTCTAATCGTGGACTGATTTTTAACCTGGGACACCAGGTGGGTGCAATTAATAATCAGGTAGAACAGAAAGCCAGCATCTCTCTTTTGGTCTTCTTGTGCAGTCAGTCCTGCTCTCACAGCAACTCTTGCCCAATAAGACCAGACGATAGTGGGGAGATACAGACCCTTGTCTAACAGAGGCTCCACCCCACCATAGTTCGTCAGTGACTTCCACTGCTGAGCATCCATCACACACATTTTCTTTTTGGCTCGGGTCAAAGTCCTTTCTCACCAGGAGGGCACATATTTTCTTACAGCCATACTAAGGATGTTTCAGTGCAAAAGAAAACACACAACTTAAAAGACTAAACCACACACACATGTACACAATTGTCAGGCATGTGAGGAATATAAATCTATATATAATGAAATTATATGGAGAAAAAAAATGAATGCAAATGATGTAGTTATTCATTTCTGTTTCATAGTTGTTATATTTGTGTAGTATGGTGAGTTCTATTCCGTTGAGTGAGGAAATATCACTCCTAAACCAATTTTCCTGAGGTGTTTCCCCCAATGACAAAGGTGTACGTTTGTGTATGTAGTGCCTCTGCTATTCATCAATGATTGAAATTATGATCAGCGACCCAGTTTTTCAGCGACACAACTTCTAAGTAGATTTTTTTTGTTACTTATAACCCTTTCAAATTATCCTTCTCGCAGATATACTATTATGTTCTCTTGCATATCTTAGAATTGTAATCGGAGATTAAAGAGACGGGTTATTGCATAAGCTTTTATTTGACATCGAAAGATGGTATGTGTCCTATACAGTGGTCTTGTGACCCTGTTGGACTTGGACTCAAAGCCTAGGGCCCCTTTTCTCTCTGGCGTTGTTTCATTTTCATGCCAAATGTCACTCACTCTGCATTTGCCTGTTGCACACCTTGGTGTACATTCAGTTAACAGCTTTGTTTAACATTTTGCAATATTTACTGTGTTAATTCTAGAGTATGCTGAAAGGAATGTTTTAAATGCATACGTTTGGATCTTTTTATAGAGTAGACGTAACCACAGGAACATTGGGTACTGAAAATTCTGCATGGATTTGACTTCAGCTTTTTATTTGTTACATTGGGGGAAAATAAGGAAATTATACCTTGTTTCTCACAGTGTCACATCCCTCTGTGCCAACCAACAGTGATGGGTACCTAGCTTGTCTGGAGTATACCTTTTATTATTGACATATCATTGTCCCAGGAGTAAATCCTGGCATTACCCCATTTGTAATACTTCTGAAAAGTTCAATTTATTCGGTCAATCTGACTGTGTACTTAAAAGAAGTACCCCACAGGTAACCAATATCACATCATTTTTGTTTTACTGGCGTCACAAAATCCATACACCTTTTCCCGTGTATAATGAATATTTGGTGCAATTATGTTATATCAGCATGATTTAAGAATGCGTTCGGCTTAAAACACACAAATAATTACCTGTGCTGTTGTCATGCTCCATGACTGTTTTATCAGACTCTAGAGCTCTGACAATGTTGCTGTGACTTTTATTTCTCCTCTTGGAGTGGATGTTGTGCAATTCTACTACGAAACTGGGACAAAAGTGCAGTAGTGCACAGACTGTGCTGCTAGAAGAATGCCTGACTGTCTGATAGAGAGACACCTTCTCCTCTTTGGGCCTTTTTCAAAGCTCCCAGAGGTTGTTCTATTTCCGTTTGTCGTGTCCAGTGTTGTGCCTTTGACCTGTGTTGTGCACAGTTGTCCCCCCCCCCCGTGGTTTATGAGGCTCGTATCGGAAATGAAAAGCTACAAGACCCAGAGGGACTCGCGTTGTGTGGTCCTCGGTTGGTTCAATCTCCCATTATTAGTCAGTGAGAGGAAAAAGCCCCCTGGAATAGACCTTTACGAGTCTATTCTGTCGTCAAGACTAAGGCCTGTTTGTTCATGTATAATGCAGATTATCAAACTTAACTCCTTATCTTTTAATGCCAATACTTTTGAACCAAGCCTCCCGTATTGACCCCTGTAGCTCCTGAACCTTTGCCTGTGTTTGTCGCTGCATTCTTCCGGTTTTCTTTCCTGAAATGTGTGTAGACTGTAGGTGTGGTTGGCTTTGTAAGTTTATCCCACAACCGAGGCAGAGAAAAGGAGACCGTAGTTGTAATCAAAGCAGTGCCCCAGTATATCTTAGTAAAAACCAGCAGTGCTCTTTTCTTTTGGAAAAACGGCGACTGCATAAGCCACGTTTATTTGGCTTTCTCTCTTGAATTGCATGTTTAAGGCAATTTATGCTGATTATTTTGATGCCATGATAACTATACTGACAGTTGTTTTACTGTATTGTTTGCATTCACTTTTGAAGCACTTATTTTTACATTCAGTGAACCCAAATGTCTCCTTTTGACATTTATTTGTTTTGTTTATACTTGCAGATTGATTCATCCGATTTTGAAAGGGAACTTTTTATTCGGATAAAAACGATCATTGCAAAAAAATAAAGTGTTCCCCCATCACTGTACTATTCAGATATTTGTGCAATTTTAACAAATCTGCAAAAAAAATACTCTCATTCTGGCACGTAAAAACATGAGAGCATGCATTGTACTAGAGATGGTTTTGTACTGGAATTTGTCTGACCTCTGTGTTAGTGCAAGTGTATTTGGTGCATGGTTGGAGAGCAGAGGGAAGGCATGGCTCTGTGTTAGGTGTAGATTTTTTTGTGTGGAACAGTGGGTCTGCAACTAGAAGTATTCTCTAATCATGCTTTGTTTTTATGTTGTTTTTGTATCCTGTCATGTCAATTTAACAGTAGGCCTAGGTTAAAAAAAAAGAAAAGAAAAGAACTAGCTTAAAGTTAACCTCAAATTAACATACACTCTTTGTCAAATGAAAACTGAACAAAACTGCATACCCCAACCTTGGATTTAGTATCAACTCAAACTAAAACTCCACATGCAAAATGAAAAGGATCATTTGAATCCTGGCTCATTCTGCCATAGTTAATCTGTAACACCTGCATGCATTTATAAACATACACACATACACATTTAGACGTACTGAAAATGTCAACTATTAACAGTTATTTTAAGTGTATTAATTTATCAACAGTATTAATGTCAAATGTGATTATTGTCAATGGAGACTGTGGAGAACGAAACAACTTTTTGTCTGATGTCCTTTTTGCTTTTATTTATTTTATATTTTGGAATTTTGTCTACCAATGCAGTTTCTTTAAATGTAACATTTTTAACTAAATCCAGTCTGGTTTTTAATCATAAAATGTGTCTGTGTTTTAAAATGTGTGTGTAACTTGTGTTTTGTACAGCTGTCTACTAGCCCCAATGGTTCCGCCAAACCCAACGGTTCGCCAAGGTTTACATCGTCTGGCCTTGTGCAATACACTCCTAAACCCCGCGTCCGGTTCGTACATAAAACATCCTCCATTCAGGCTGCAAAGACATTGGTTTCCTCCTTAACTTGATTTAATGGGGGGGCCGGACTTAAAAAGCTGGGAAAATATGTGTACTGTCTTAACATCGCTCATTCAATAGCCAACCATGCTCGAAAGTAAAATAGACCTGTAAATATAACAAATATTTTACAGTATGGGTAGGCTACAGTATTGCTGTGCAATAGGAGCCTGATATCATACCTATTTAATTTCAGAGCAGGCCTGGACATGCAGGACAATCCACATTATTACAAAAGAATGGACAGATTCCACAAGACACTGTGGTGTTACCTTCGCTGGCAATGGCTGTCTAGTGCTGCCTTCTGTGGTAGTCCGTCTCACTCTTCTGTGGTAGGCCCTGTCTTAATCGGGGAGGACAGCAGAGAGATAAGAGGGGAAGAGTTCACAGGATGTAACAGCAGAAACTCTCTGTGTGTGCGTTTGGCTCCATTTTAACTAGTTAGGAAAGGGGAGAAATGAGAGGGACAGAGGATTCAGTATATAACAGCTGAAACTGTGTGTTGTGTTACCTTCGCCTGCTTGGCTGTCCAGTGCTGCTGCCTGCGTTTGTCAGTCTCACTGTTCATAGGCTCGTTCCTAACTGGGGAAAGAAATGAGGGGCAGAGTTCACAGGATGTAACAGCAGAAACGCTTTGTGTGTGTGCATGAGGAACTGTGACAAAGGAAATAGTAAGTATGACCTAACGGTTACTTGTTATCATGAATCCAACTCAATGAAAGGGGTCATACTTGGAACAGAAACAAACTTGATTGTTGTTAAACATCGTTATTAAGCCCATATATGCGGTATTACTACTAGGCTGTCAACTCAGTCACATGAGTAAGGATTAGCCTACGTATTGATGCACGATTAAACACTGAAGAGAACTTCCTTTTTATTAAATATTGATCATATTTTCTCTCTATCCTAAAATTTTAAAAACGCATCTCATTGGTCCGAACTATGCAAATGGCCTCATTGAAGTGACAACACTACAAAACTCAGGTGTTATGGAGCGTTCCACACAAGACTCCGTTCCAGATGAAAAAGTAAAAAAGCTGACCCCCCTGAATAAAAGGGGTAATTTGGGGTTAAGGGAAACAATGGCCATATAAGCATTTTTTGTCTGAAAACACAGAAGAAATGTGTATATTAACACTGAAAACACACCTATACATGACAAGAAAGTATGTAAACCTATACTTGATGTGAAGTTTATGCTCATCGTTCATCTTCTCCCTCAGTGCTGCTCGGATGAATTTGGGGGGTATATCTGGAAACTTGTTTTGCACAGTTCCTAGAAATCCAAATCGGGTCAAAAGTAAAACATTTTATGAGTTAATATATGGGTTTTGCCACTGGAAATCACTTTCTAGTGCTGCATTAGGATCTAAATGTTTCCCATACCAATTATCAGTTTGACTTTTCCCTCATCAAGGGCTGGCTTTGCTGAAGTCCCTTTATTGGCATTTCCAATTTTTGCAGATAATCTATAGGTAGCAATCACCTGTCTCCCAAACAGCCATAGCCAGCTCTTTAACCATGGTTGTGCATGGAGGTGCCACCTCTACCGCAGGCCCGCAGCATGGCATTACTTATGCCCAAAGGGGTAATCCCCTCTGCCGATGGTCCTGGCTGTATAAATGTTAACATAATCATACACTAATATCTTAGCACTGTTCAACGTTGAAAGATGACAAGTACAATTTCTAAATGGCTAATTAAGCACTTACCTTTGTAAGTGGTGGGCAGTGACCTGAGAGGGTAGAGGCTGGGGCACAGCTTCAAGTTTTAGAAGCAAGGCTACTCATGAGATTGAAAAACAGATAAAAATAAACCTCTTTTCAATTCAATCATATGAAAGGAGTGAGAGACAGACAGAAGAGAGAGACATTCAGATGATTCCTTAATAACAACACAAACATGCCTATAGCATATACCTCTCTGCAGAGACAATGTTCAGGGTTTTCAGTTCCTGGTTTTGGACCTTCAACTGTTTCACCTCTTTTTTTAAGAGCCTTGATATCCTCTTCCTCCTCTTCCTTAGCCTTATTTTCCCTTTCTGTGATCTTCTCCATAGAGAGAAGATCCCTTGTCCCGTCAGCAACCTAATCAGTCAAAAGTTTAACGTGAGAAAGTAGAAGCTCCTAGATATTGAGAGAGCAATTGCATTATTACATTTAAGTATCTGCATAAGAATAAAAACTCTTGGGCCTACCTTTCTCGTCTTCTTTGCTGGATTGGTTTCAGTGCTGAGGAGAGTGTATGAGTGCCCGGTCGTTGTCGGCCTTTTGCGTTTGGCTTCCTTGTCCTTCCTTTGACTCTTAGGTGCCTCTAGTTTGAGTAATTTCCTCATCAATTTGTCTTTGTGCTCTATAAAAGTGGGAGTTGATAGACAGCAACAATTAGGCAAACATTACTTAAGCATTGCGATAATATAAGAGACACCAGTTTAACATATCCATGCAAACATTAGCGACAGACATAGGACAACCAGCCAGACAGACATGTGAGAGAGAACCGATGTCACATAAGTTACAGACAGAGTGAAACCTACCACTTGTTTCAATCACTTTGGCAGGAGAACTCTCGTCCTCCCACACAACATCCACTATTTCCCCCAGGTGGAACTCCGCTTTGAGCATTTTGTTGTGAGGTACAATATCAAATTTTTATGGCTCCTCCTGCCACTCTATTAGCATGGAGTAATCATTACAAAGGGGGGCAGTAGGTAGCCTGGCGGGTAGGAGCATTGGGCCAGTAACCCAAAGATTGCTGGATCAAATCCCTGAGCTGACCATGTAAAGATCTGTCATTCTGCCCCTGATCAAGGCAGTTAACCCATTGTTCCCCGGGTTCCGATGACATGGATGTCAATTAAGGCAGCCCTCTGCACCTCTCTGCTTCAGCTTAACTTAACTGTATACAAGTTTTTTTTTACATTGTATTTATTTATTTATTCAGAGTGTATATCAATGAGGGTGTTTCTTAAACTGGCAGCATGATATATAAATGCATTATTACATTGACTGAAACCATTATCAATTGTGTTGGAATCTATCCAATTAAAAAAGCATATACTATATTTATTGCATTTGAACATTGCAATTTATTACATTTCCCATCTGCTGAGTTTAAATGTCTGATGTTGCATTATATTTCAAAAGTCTATTTTCTCTGTTGTTACAACATACTGTATCTCAAATCCTGTAGGAATATCAAAATCCTGCAGTTTTTGGTTCTGCAAGATTGCTGCAGGAATATACTTGGCCCTGCAGGTATTGCCATATCCTGTATGAATATCAAAATCCTGCAGAGTTCGGTCCTGCATGATACCTGCAGGAATGTTCATGTTTGTGCAGGAATGTTTGCATGACAAGTCATACTCCCGCAGGACTCCTGCGGAAGCACTCCTGCGGATTCCTGTAGGACTTTTTTTGTAAGGGGCCAGTGTTTTTGGCACTCGTTATATTTTTATGCAAATAAAAAAAATGCGGCATGCATTTTCAGAAAGAGTCACTGCCCACGCCTCAATAGAAATGTGGTCAAATTTGCCATTGCACATTCTTTTCGAAACTGACATGGCCCAGTTCCAACATTCCAAATCATACAGGAAAAGAGGGTGTTTTTGTTACCAAAAAAAGTGAACTGTTGATAAAAGTTAGATAACTCCCAATAATATACTGCACACAAATCCTATAATCTCCCATTACATCTGAATTTAGTGTGAAATGTACACATGGTTGATAAATGAAGCCCCTGGACTCTATGTTATCACCTGAACTCTGATGAAGTTGTGGTCCAAATTGTTGAGAACTAGGGTTCACCTCTATGGAGGACCAAACCTGCCATAATTAGAAATAAATTATTATGTTAATAAATCCACATATACAGTACATTTGGAAAGTATTCAGACCCCTTGACTTATTCAACATTTTGTTAAGTTACAGCCTTATTCTAAAATTGATTACATGTTTTTTTTTCCCTCATCAATCTACACACAATACCCCATAATGACAAAGCAAAAACAGGTTTAGATTTTTTTGTGCAAATGTATTACAAATACAAAAACAGATATCAAATTCACATAAGTATTCAGACCCTTTACTCAGTACTTTGTTGAAGCACCTTTGGCAGCGATTACAGCCTCGAGTCTTCTTGGGTATGATGCTACAAGCTTGGCAAACCTGTATTCGGTGAGTTTCTCCCATTCTTCTCTGCAAATCCTCTCAAGCTCTTTCATGTTGGATGGGGAGTGTCACTGCAAAGCTATTTTCAAGTCTCTCCAGAGTTGTTTGATTGGGTTCAAGTCCTGGCTCTGGCTGTGACACTCAAGGACATTCAAATCAAATCAAATTTATTTTCAAATCAAATGTATTTATATAGCCCTTCGTACATCAGCTGATATCTCAAAGTGCTGTACAGAAACCCAGCCTAAAACCCCAAACAGCAAGCAATGCAGGCGTAGAAGCACGGTGGCTAGGAAAAACTCCCTAGAAAGGCGAAAACCTAGGAAGAAACCTAGAGAGGAACCAGGCTATATGTGGGGTGGCCAGTCCTCTTCTGGCTGTGCCGGGTGGAGATTATAACAGAACATGGCCAAGATGTTCAAATGTTCATAAATGACCAGCATGGTCGTATAATAATAAGGCAGAACAGTTGAAACTGGAGCAGCAGCACGGTCAGGTGGACTGGGGACAGCAAGGAGTCATCATGTCAGGTAGTCCTGGGGCATGGTCCTAGGGCTCAGGTCCTCCGAGTGAGAGAAAGAAAGAAAGAGAGAATTAGAGAGAGCATAAGTGGGGTGGCCAGTCCTCTTCTGGCTGTGCTGGGTGAAGATTTTAACAGAACATGGCCAAGATGTTAAAATGTTCATAAATGACCAGCATGGTCGAATAATAATAAGGCAGAACAGTTGAAACTGGAGCAGCAGCACGGCCAGGTGGACTGGGGACAGCAAGGAGTCATCATGTCAGGTAGTCCTGGGGCATGGTCCTAGGACTCAGGTCAGTTGAAACTGGAGCAGCAGCACGGCCAGGTGGACTGGGGACAGCAAGGAGTCATCATGTCAGGTAGTCCTGGGGCATGGTCCTAGGGCTCAGGTCCTCCGAGAGAGAGAAAAAAAGAGAGGAGAGAATTAGAGAACGCACACTTAGATTCACACAGGACACCGAATAGGACAGGAGAAGTACTCCAGATATAACAAACTGACCCTAGCCCCCCGACACATAAACTACTGCAGCATAAATACTGGAGGCTGAGACAGGAGGGGTCAGGAGACACTGTGGCCCCATCCGAGGACACCCCCGGACAGGGCCAAACAGGAAGGATATAACCCCACCCACTTTGCCAAAGCACAGCCCCCACACCACATTCAGAGACTTCTCCCGAAGCCACTCCTGCATTGTCTTGTTGTGTGCTTAGGGTCATTGTCATGTTGGAAGGTGAAACTTCGCTCCCAGTCTGAGGTCCTGAGAGCTCTGGAGCAGGTTTTCATCAAGGATCTCTCTGTACTTTGCTCCGTTCATCTTTCCCTCGATCCTGTCTAGACCCGCCTTCCCTGCCGCTGAAAGACATCCCCACAGCTTGATGCTGCCACCACCATGCTTCACTGTACGGATGGTGCCAGGTTTCCTCCAGTCATGACACTTGGCATTCAGGCCAAAGAGTTCCATCTTGGTTTCATCAGACAAGAGAATCTTATTTCTCATGGTCTGAGAGTCTTTTAGGTGCCTTTTGGCAAATTCCAAGTGGGCTGTAATGTGCCTTTTACTGAGGAGTGGCTTCCGTCTGGCTACTCTACCATAAAGGCCTAATTGGTGGAGTGCTGCAGAGATGGGTGTCCTTCTGGAAGGTTCTCCCAAATCCACAGAGGAACTCTGGAGCTCTGTCAGAGTGACCATCGGATTCTTGGTCACCTCCCTGACCAAGGCCCTTCTCCCCGGATTGCTCAGTTTGGCCAGGCGGCCAGCCCTAGGAAGAGTCTTGGTGGTTCAAAACTTCTTCCATTTAAGAATGATGGAGGTCACTGTGTTCTTGGGGACCTTCAATGCTGCAGACATTTGTTGGTACCCTTCCCCAAATCTGTGCCTCAATTACAATCCTGTCTCAGAGCTCTACGAACAATTCCTTTGCCCTCATGGCTTGGTTTTTGCTCTGACATATACTGTCAACTGTGGGACCTTATAGAGACAGGTGTGTGCCTTTCCAAATCATCGTAGGATATCATTGTACATACGAATTTGTTCTTAACTGACTTGATTGTTTTAAATAAAGGTTAAAAAAAGCAAATAAAAATGAATTCCAATCAATTGAATTTACCACAGGTTGACTCCAATCAAGTTGTAGAAACAGCTCAAGTATGATCAATGGAAACATGATGCACCTGAGCTCAGTTTCGAGTGTCATAGCAAAGGGTCTGAATACTTATGTAAATAAGGTTTTTCAGTTTTAACTCTGTCAATGTGTGTAGATTGATGAGGAAAACAATTGATTTAATCCATTTTAGAATAAGGCTGTAACGTTTTAAAAAATGTTGAAAAAGTAAAGGGGTCTGACTACTTTCCAAATGCACTCTAAATAGAAACATTTATAAATCAATAAATGCACACATATATAAATGAAATACAAAAATATTGACCAAAGTTCATTCCTTTTTCTCCACATATATGTATTCAATGATTGATCTTTGTATCGTCTAAATATTCAATCAAACGTCTGTGGGTGGACACCATTGGTTGATCAATGTCACTGTGCAACGTCTTGCTTTTGCCTGGCTCAGATGGTCCAAAAAGAGAGATGTACAACCCGTAGATAGCTACATTAGCCCAGTTTTTCTGGCATGTATGGCTGCAATCAGGGGAGCGGTAGCCAGAGACTTCACAGTGCTGTCTAACACAAACAACGCCTCTACAGATTACCTGTTTTTCGGTGTGGAGGCATGCATCAAAAACTTGTGTCAGCTAGCTGCTACAAGGGACACAGAGGTGAACCCATACATGTTTTACAATTGGGAGGAAATTGGGAGGAAATTGCCTAACGACTTCACCAGAGTTCAGGTGATAACAGACAGCACTGTGAAGTCTCTGGTGCAGCACAACATAGACAATTGGCCTCTGGGTCACCATAATCACAGTTTTTCAACTGGTCATTCAGTACAGCACTGTTTCAAAACTGAACGCACCCCAGGCAAATGCGCCGTGGCATTGATCAACCAATGGTGTGTTAGATACCACCCACATACGTTTGTTTGACACCCCTTCATTAACATATTGGAGGAAGAAATACAGAAATAATATAAATGAATAAAATGAAAGTGGGATTAATTATTTAAATAAGTATGTATCTATGTATGTTTGCATCATTTATCCATGTATCAATTAATATTTTTTATGCGTGCATTTATTTATGTATTTGTATTTAATCATATATTTGTTTATTTATGTGTGCATTTATTCAATTATTTCTAATTATGGCAGGTTTGATCCCTCATAGAAGCGGCTTGTACAGTAATGCCAAATCGGATAAACTGTGCTGGCCATTCCTGAGCATGTAATGTAACCTTATCCTGGTAAATATGACTGCTAGTTCAGCTCAGAGAAAATAAACCGTCCATCATACAAGGAAGTACGCCTCACATTGCAATTTCTTTGACCACTCTATTTAAAAAAAATGTCATAATCAAGCAGATTTTTCTACCCCTCATGTCCACGACAGATTGGTCTGGATTGACAGTACCAACGGACCAAAATATGACTATTCGTAATGCAATCTGTGATGAACATAACCGCATCAAGGCTCTTACATCCTGTCTCCTCCCACCCCACCGAGAACGCGATATTGTTACTCCAAGGCAGAGGCTAGGAGTTCCAGCTGGTTTGTGTATGATGTGGTAGAAAGGCTAAAAATGGTCGAAGCGAAGTAATGGCCGTCAGTAATAATACTTAACCTCAAAAGGTAAGAAACTTGCGTTATGGGTGGCTTGCCAACGTGTTTATGTGTAAGGTAAACAAGCCTTTAGCCGACCTTAATTTGCTGAGCAATGTGACAGTCAACTGAAAAACAATAGGCTAATTGTGTTGCTTTCCTATTATGTCAGTGTTTTTATTATGAGACTGGACGTAAAATTAAACTAAATGTAACCTATGTATTTTTTTGACGGGAAGTAGGCTATTTGAGCCAAGAAGATCATCTTCAACAATAATAACAGACAGTAGACTATAGGGCAGGCAAACTGTTTTCTCACAGCGGTAGATCCTAGTCGACGAGTTGTGTTCTCGAGTGCTGTTGCTGTACATTGATTCAAAATAGCCGCTCTGTAATCTGGTGTTCGCATGGTCAATGGTTTGGATGGATCGAAGACTAGGTCTTACTTGACCCTTGCTTTTGATCTCCTACAGTTAAGATTCCTAATATCAAATAGATTGATATTGGCATGCCACGTGGATATGCTACTAGAGTGCCAAAGGGACCAGAAAACCAATTGCTACTGGAAATTGAATTGGATGATGATATCGCACATGCCCAAATTGGACCATGGCACCACAGTCTTTGAAGATTAGCCAACAACTCACACATTTAAGTTTTAGAATGGGATAAATGACAGCTGAGTTACATGCTTCTCATCCTGTTATGAATGTGCGCCTAAATGCAAATTATAGGCAATGTTTGGAAATATTTAAGGCTAATTGTGCACAGTCGCAATGTAAATTTGTGCCACTAAACAAAGATTACATCCATAAATCTTCACTGGAAAAGGTCTTGCACAGTAGGCCATTCATTCAAATTTGTAGACTTTCTCAAGCACATGCAAAAATGTGCCATATATCCTACTCCCTTCCCCCTTCATGAACAGTCAACAACAGGGGAATTCTTTGGGATTATAATCAAATCAAAATGGATTTGTTGCATACACATGGTTAGCAGATGTTAATGCGAGTGTAGCGAAATGCTTGTGCTTCTAGTTCCGACAGTGCAGTAACATCTAACAAGTAATCTAACAGTTCCCCAACAACTACCTAATACACACAAATCTAAAGGGGTGAATGAGAATATGTACATATATGGATGAGCGGCATAGGCATGTGCAGTAGATTGTATAAAATACAGTATATACATAATGTAAGATATGTAAACATTATTAAAGTGACTAGTGATACATTTATTAAAGTGGCCAGTGATTGGGTCTCAATCTATGCAGCAGCCTGTCTGAGTTAGTGATTGCTGTTTAGCAGTCTGATGGCCTCTAGCTTTGATGCACCTGTACTGACATCACCTTTTGGATGATAGCTGTGTGAACAGGCATTGGCTCGGGTGGTTGTTGTCCTTGATGGCCTTCCTGTGACATCGGGTGCTGTAGGTGTGGAGGGCAGGCAGTTTTCCCCTGTAATGTGTTGTGCAGACCGCACCACCCTCTGGAGAGCCTTGCGGTTGAGAGCGGTGCAGTTGCCGTGATACAGCCTGACAGGATGCTCTCGATTGTGTATCTTTATTTTTTTACCGTTATTTAACTAGGCAAGTCAGTTCAGAACAAATTCTTATTTTCCATGACGGCCTAGGAACAGTGGGTTAACTGCCTTGTTCAGGGGCAGAACAACAGATTTGTACCTTGTCAGCTTGGGGATTTGATCTTGCGACCTTTCTGTTACTAGTCCAACGCTCTAACCACTAGGCTACATGCCGCCCCATCTGTAAAAGTTGGTAAGGGTTTTGGGTCACAAGCCAAATTTCTTCAGCCTCCCGAGGTTGAAGAAGCGCTGCTGCGCCTTCTTCACCACACTGTCTGTGTGGGTGGACCATTTCAGTTTGTCTGTGATGTGTACGCAGAGGAACTTAATTCTTTCCACCTTCTCCACTGCTGTCCCTTTGATGTGGATAGGGGGGTGCTCCCCCTGCTGTTTCCTGAAGTCCACAAACATCTCCTTTGTTTTGTTGACGTTGAGTGAGGTTGTTTTCCTGACACCACACTCCGAGTGCCCTCACCTCTTCCCTGTAGCCTGTCTCGTTGTTGTTGGTAATCAAGCCTACTACTGTTGTGTCGTCTGCAAACTTGAGGATTTAGTTGAAGGCGTGCATGGCCGTGGGACACAGTCGTGGGTGAACAGGGAATACGGGAGGGGGCTGAGCATGCACCCTTTTTGGTGCCCCAGTGTTGTTTCCTACATTCACCACCTAGGGGTGGCCCATCAGAAAGTCCAGGACCCAATTGCAGAGGTTGGGGTTGAGACCCAGGGCCTCCAGCTTGATTATGAACTTGGAGGGTATTATGGTGTTGAATGCTGAGCTATAGTCAATGAACAGCATTCTTACATAGGGCAGTGTGATGGTGATTGCATTGTCTGTGGACCTGTTGGGGCGGTATGCAAACTGAAGTGGGTCTAGAGTGGCCAGTAAAGTGGAGGTGATATGTTCCTTGACTAGTCTCTCAAAGCACTTCATGATGACAGAAGTGAGTGCTACGGGGCGGTAGTCATTTAGTTCAGTTATCTTTGCCTTCTTGGGTACAGGAACAATGGTGGACATCTTAAAGCATGTGGGGACAGCGGACTGGGATAGGGAGCGATTGAATATGTCCATAAACACACCAGCCAGCTGGTCTGCACATGCTCCGAGGACGCGGCTAGGGATGCTGTCTGGGACAGCAGCCTTGCGAGGGTTAACACGTTCAAATGTTTTACTCACGTCGGCCACGGAGAAGGGGGTGGGCAGTCCTTGTTAGCGAGCCACGACGGGGGCACTGTTATTATCCTCAAAGCGGGCAAAGAAGGTGTTTAGTTTGTCTGGAAGTGTGACATTGGTGTCCGTGACGGTTTTCTTTTTGTAATCCGTGATTTCCTGCCACATATGCCTCGTGTCTGAGCCGTGTAATTTCGACTACACTTTGTCCTTGTACCGGCATTTCGCTTGTTTGAATGCCTTGCGGAGGGAATCGCTACACTGTTTATATTCAGCCATATTCCCAGACCTCTTTCCATGGTTAAAAGCGGTGGTTTGCGCTTTTCAGTTTTGTGTGAATGCTGCCATCCATCCACGGTTTTAATAGTTACAGTGGGTACAACTTCTCCAATGCACTTCCTTATAAACTCACTCACCGTGTCAGCGTATAGATCGATGTTGTTCTGAGGCTGACCAAAACATATCCCAGTTCGCGTGATCAAAGCAATCTTGAAGTGTGGTCAGACCAGCGTTGAATGGTACATCCTGTTGGAGTTTCTGTTTATAAGATTTCCCGAAGGGAGGGTGGGGGAGGCCTTTGTATGTATCACGGAAGTTAGAGTAGCAGTGATTTTCCCCCCCCACGTGTAGTGCAATCAATATGATGATAGCAAATTTGAGAACAAGGCTACCTAAATTCTTTGTTAAAATCCACAGCTATGATAAATGCAGCCTCAGGATATATGGTTTCCAGTTTACATAGTCCAGTGAAGTTCCTTGAGGGCCACCTTGGTATCTGCTTGAGGGGGAATGTACACCTGTGACGATAACTGACGAGATTTCTCTTGGGAGGAAATATGGCCGGCATTTGATTGTAAGGAATTCTAGGTCGGGTGAGCAGAAGGACTTGAGTTCCTGTATGTTGTTAATGATTAACGACTCATGGTGTAATCATAAGCATACACCCCCGCCCATCCTCTTCCCAGAGAGGTGTTTATTTCTGTCGGCGCGATGCATGGAGAAGCCTGCTGGCTGAACCGATCCCGAAAACATATCCCGAGAGAGCCATGTTAGCCATGTTTCTGTGAAACAGAGAATGTTACAATCTCTGATGTGTCTCTGGAAGGCAACCGTTGCTCGAATTTCGTCTACCTTGTTATCAAGAGACTGGACATTGGTGAGTAGTATAGTCGGAAGAGGTGGGCGATGTGCACGTCTATGGAGCCTGACAAGGCCGCTCCGTCTGCTCCTTCTGCGGTGCTGTTGTTTTTGGTCGGCTTCTAGGATTAGATCCATTGGGTGGTGGTCCAAACAGAGGATTTGCTTTGGGAAAGTCGTATTCCTGGTCGTAATGATGGTAAGTTGATGTCGCTCTTATATCCAATTGGTCTTCCCGGCTGTATGTCATAAGACTTAAGATTTCCTGGTGTAACAATGTAAGAAATAATACATAAAAAATAAAAAATACTGCATAGTTTCCTAAGGACTCGAAGCGAGGCGACCATCTCTGTCGGTGCCATGTTGCTCGCCATCCTGTAATGATGACAGCATTAAGTGAGTTTGTATTTTAGATTTGTGGTTGCAATTACGATTTGCAAATGTGTAATCTTAATTTCGCACGCTTGACGTGTGAATAAATGTAACAACTATCGCAAACTTGTGACTTGAACACATTTTATAAAATTGGCAAGGATAATTTATTTTCAGAATCATAAAAGTTCCATTTATGACCATGAATATTCTGCTGTGAACACACTTGAAGATATTGAATCTACGCGTTCTCAGATTTCTGTCGATACTGTCACACACCCAGAGATTCGTCCATTTATAGACAGTGTTTCGCAAGGAAAAAATTGGGGGCAGGACCTTCAACACCTGACCAATCAGTTCCCTCTGTCAAAAACAATATCATTGGCTGTCTTGTTCCATCAACCAAACCTCATGCAACAACAAGAGCTGACCAGGACGACCTGATGGAGGAAGATGGCAGGCGCTCGACCGTAGGTGAGTTCTGGAAAGTTTGCTTTCACAGTTTGTATGAAGTGATGTTATCACCTTCGTATACGATCATGTGTGTAACCTTAGCACTATATAATGTTCATCCCTATAGTTAGATACATCCCCCAAGTTCATCCATTGGCTCGTCAGCTCCCGTTAGCTAACTAGCTAGTTATTTGTCATTAACAAGTTAGATTATCTTTAGCCAGATCCTACCCCACCACAGTGGTAATTTACGTCAGCTAAATTGTGGCTTTAGCTAGTTAGCTATATGTTTTCAAAATGTCACGTATGAATAAAAGATGGCTAATTGGTGAGTCTGATTTGTCATCCCTAGATGATACCAGATGTAGCTGATCTTCATGTTTGTATGCAGTAACTTTTACAGGAGAATTATGCAAACATAGAAGACTGTGGGCAACACTATCTATCTCTCATTCTAGAGCATAGAACCCTGAGTTAAATGTCATTGTTCATCATTTTTATTACATTACATGTGTTCATGTTGTCTCTTACCTATGATCACAGCGTTGTTTGAAACAGCATATCTAATAGTAAAAGTTCTGGTCTAATTAACTAACCACCAACAATTCCTATTAGCTGAGAAATTTTACAAACTAACAGCAATTACATTTTTTCAAAACCAACCCCTTCCTCTTTCAGGACTACTCTCCAATATGTGGAAAATAATTCTCAAGACATTTCATACAACATCATGAATGTTTCTGTGGTGAAAGGTACAGCTCTTAATGACACTGACATATTGATAATCTGATCGGTTTCTATTTCAATTAGGCTTTTTATTACGTATACAGCATAACACAAAATTCTGTGTTTTTCACGCAGAAAAAAAAGAACTCATAAGAAATATCTTGCTGCGTTTTGTAAATGCAGATGTAAAATGTTTCTTAATGTTATTTATGCTTGGCATCAGACACATTTTTGTGCTTCACTCGGAGGAGAATTCACAAACGGGAATGAAAGTACTATGTCCCTGGTCACTTTATTGAAGCCAAAAAACCTATTGACTTTCAATATAAAACGTAGTTGAAATGGTTGAAAATGCAGATTTCTGAACTCTTTAACACGACCCCAGTGTCAATGATAGTATTGCTTATTCTATTGTCGTTACCATGGATAATATTTTACTACTAAAGAGTTCAAACCGATAAAGTCTGTTTAGTGGTTACATCCTGTCCAAGGTAGTTACAGAGAGCAATAGAGGAAATTATATATTTGTATGTAGGCTGACGTTAAATGTACCGTGCATTCGGAAAGTATTCAGACACCTTCCCTTTTTCCACATTTTGTTACGTTACAGCCTTATTCTAAAATGGCTGAAAATGTTTTTTCCCCTCAATCTACATAAAATACCCCCCAAATTTATTTTGGACATTTTTGCAAATGTATTAAAAGTGGATATCTTAATTACATAAGTATTCAGACCCTTTGCTCTGAGACTTGAAATTGAGCTCAGGTGCATCCTGTTTCCATTGATAATCCTTGAGCTGTTTCTACAACTTGATTGGAGTCCACCTGTGGTAAATTCAAAAGATTGTACATGATTTGGAAAGGCACACAGTTGTCAGAGCAAAAAGTATGCCATGAGGTCAAAGGAATTGTCTGTAGAACTCCGAGACGGGATTGTGTCGGCACAGATCTGGGGAAGGGTACCAAAAAATTCTGCAGCGTTTGAAGGTCTCCAAAAACACAGTGGCCTCCATCATTCTTCAATGGAAGAAGTTTGGAACCACCAAGACTCTTCCTAGAGCTGGCGGCATGGCAAAACAGAGCAATTTTGGGAGAAGGGCATTGGTCAGAGATGACCAAGAACCCAATGGTCACTCTGACTGAGCTCCAGAGTTCCTCTGTGGAGATGGTTGTCCTTCTGGAAGATTCTCCCATCTCTGCAGCACTCCACCAATGAGGCCTTTATGGTAGAGTGGCCAGACGGAAGCCACTCCTCAGAATAAGGCACATGACAGCCCACTTGGAGTTTGTCAAAAGGCACCTAAAGACTCTCACATCATGAGAAACCAGATTCTCTTGACTGATGAAACCAAGATTTTGGCCTGAACGTCAAGTGTCACATCTGGAGGAAACCTGGCACCATCCTTACAGTGAAGCATGGTGGTGGCAGCATCATGCTGTGGGTATGTTTTTTTTAGCGGCAGGGACTGGGAGACTAGTCAGGATCGAGGGAAAGATGAACGGAGCGAAGTACAGTGAGATCCTTGATGAAAACCTGCTCCAGAGCACTCAGGACCTCAGACCTGGATGAAGTTTCACCTTCCAACAACACAATGATGTCCTTGAGTGGCCGGATTTGAACCCGATCGAACATCCTATAGAAAGACCTAAAAATAGCTGTGCAGAGACACTCCCCTTCCAACCTGACTGAGCTTGAGAGGATCTGCAGAGAAGAATGTCAGAAACTCCCCAAATACAGGTGTGCCAAGCTTGTAGGCTGTAATCGCTGCCAAATGTGCTTCAACAAAGTACTGAGTAAAGGGTCTGAATATTTATGTAAATGTGATATTTCAGTTTTTTTGTTTGAATAAATGTGCAACTAAAAAAATATTATGGGGTATTGTGTGGAGATTTGTATTTATTTAATCCATTTGAGAATAAGGCTGTAACGTAACAATGTGGAAAAAGTCAAGGGGTCTGAATACTTTTCGAATGCACTGGTTACCTGTACATGGGTCTTGCATTAGCCAAGGATGATGTATTATCCTTTACTGATGATCATTGATTATCCTGATCTCAAAGAGCTGTAATATTGCATTTATTTTACTTAACCTTGGCACTTTAGTCTCAGATTCACATTATTTCCCTATGGTTTGTCTTTTTTTTTTTTTTTCAGAATGGAAGACAGACAGGTCATCCTTCGAGGGCAGCTGTGCGCTTCAGGAGGATGTTACTCCAGGAGCAAGAAAAAGCTCTAAGTTTCACCATGGACGTTCGTGGCAGTGTTTAGGACAGACGAAAGTTGATAATCTGCTTTTACAAGTCCCATAAAGTCGATTGCGCTAGCACCCTTTGCTGCGTATTAGAAGGTAGACTGCAACGTGTCATTTGCATGTATTTTTTTGGACTCGTCAGTTCTGCAATGTCTGACGAACTGTTTGAACCTATTTCAAAACCTACTTAGGGGATGCTGCCTTCGGAGACGGGGTCAGTCAAGACTTCATAAGTTTCGCTGTGCATACGTCGCAAACAGGCTTCCACATGAACTGTGGTATGTTGATCAATTATATTATTTTAGGCTATAGTTCTCTTGAAAGGACAAATCCGCACACTGCTAGTTTTATTTTACAACATTTTTACGTGTCTGCCTCTGGTGAAGGCCAATAGGCTGACACGTAAGCTTTAATAAAGTGATACTAGCTAGATCAGTGTGTGGGTTTCTCATTTCTTTCCAGATCTCATTGTTATCGGCAACAGGATTGCTCAGGTGTGTGGGCCTTTTTGAATTTTGAGCCTATAGTTTTCTCACATGGTGACACTGAGCTTCAAACCGATCATTCATGTAACAATAAACACTGCATTGATCATTTGAAAAGAATGTGTTCCTGAGTGCAGGTAGATCAGCATTTCTGGAGATACGTGACACGTTTGATTATCTTGACGGAAAACGATTGAGCTTGTATGCATTACAATAAAGATGTAGTGATATCAGCAGGATGGATGTATTAGCTATACAAATTGAAGTGAAAAATAAGTCACTTTTGACATGTGCTGCTGAGCTGTCTGACAAAGGCTGTAATCGGGAGAATGTTTGACAACTTATTTTAATGCAGCCAGTCTAATGCAGTTACCCTGTTTGTATTAATAATTTCTCAATTTAGGATAAGTCCAGGGACAAGCATGTTTATCCATTCATAATTTTTAAAATGTATTTTTACTAGATCAGCTTTGACCATGTTATCTGGCCTGGGGAGACAAATTATGAAGAGGACAATGAAGCGTACCCTGTCTAAACGAGGTGTCACATTGCGGGATATATTTGATATTTCAGTTTCTTCAAAGTATTCACACTTTGCCTTGATGACAGCTTTGTACACTCTTGGCATTCTCTCAACCAGCTTCATGAGGTAGTCACCTGGAATGCCCCTAGGCTCCAAAAGGCTAGTTCGATAGTTATTGACATACAATTTCTTATTTTACTTTGCTTTCTACTACAAACTCCATGAGTAAACATAGTGGGGAAAAGTAACAAGCTGTTTTGAACTTGAACTTGAAAATGACTACAGATGTGACCATCTCACAACATACATCTCTACTCCTTGTCGGTCTCCAGCTTGTTGATGTAAAAACTTAATAGAGAGCTGGTCTGAACCGAACCACTGTTTTGCATCGCACTTGAGGCATGCATAGCCAACTGTTCTCCCTGCCCTGTTTCGGTAAAAAGATGAGGGATGGGTCGAGTAATATAACCTTTTTGAAATACGTAGACCGAGCTATGTATATGCAAGGACTGACCATCCATATCAAAATTATAGTTTTAACCATGTTTTGAGGCAATATAGTGTTTGTTTACATTACTTTGTAGTGTTTGTTTACAAGAATTGGAATAAAACAAGTTTATATTTTGATTTCTGACAGTAAGAGTTGAATTAATGAGGCATTTATAGTTAGTCTTCAAGAATCTATGGGTACCAAAAATCATTAATTTGTAAGCCCAATGTATGTAGCAACTGCAGATTGATCTTTTTAAGTCTGTAAAATGGCATAATGTTTACTTATCACTTGTTTATGGCATTCTGTCACACTGACCTACTGAACTTTATGCTCCTTTGAATTACTATTTTTGTTTAAATGGATAAATCATTTAACAGTGCACCAGGGGTACTTGTGACTGATTCCTGATATTAAGAGCCTGTTGGAGGATTTCATTCATGAATATGATTGCTGCAGGTGTTAAACATTATTAGTATTTTTTTTAAACTAGGCAAGTCAGTTAAGAACAAATTCTTAAAGCATTTTATGTAATGATTTTTTTTTAAAGCACAAGGTTTCAGAATGGTCATGTTAACTGACGGATATCTCATAGAACAAAATGTGTTAGATCTCCTAAGTCTGTATTAACCTGTGACCTTATTTTCGGTATTTATTTCACAAACCCTAATCTTTCCCCAGTCATGTTGTACAATGGCTAAACAAACCAGGTAACTCAAAATGACAATCATTTACAAAAAGCAAATCAATCACATCAAGATTGTCTTCCTCAAATTGGGTTTTGACTTTATCCCATAGCCAAAGCTGCTCTGGACTGCGATTTGTCTCTGTCCGTAGATGATGATTTTTCCAGCCTGCAACAAAAGTTTTGAGGACTGCTTGGAGGTGTGGGAGAAACAAAGTGTAGACCAGAAGAGGTGCAGTGTGTTTTCAGATGTCAAGCAGTCCATTGTATTCAAATGTGTGAAGCAAATAGTAGATACAGGTGACTGCAACCCAGACATCACGCCATAGATGTTCAACTCTGACAAAGTACAGGATTGTTAACATTAATAAATTGGATATGCTATCTGTAGCACATGTTTACCTTTTATGTGGCACATCAAAACTCTGATGACTTCAGAAGCAGGTGTGATAGTAACAAAATGAGGGAAGGGAACATGAAGTAAACATTTCACTTGGAAACAAATGCACCCAAGGACTTTTCCTCATTGTGCACACACAGGTGGAAGACGGCTAAATCAACAAATGATGTTGCAAGATGGCTATTAAAAACATTCTATGCATGTTAGCCTAGTGGTTAGAGCGTTGGACTGGTAACCTGAAGGTTGCAAGTTCAAACCCCCGAGCTGACAAGGTACAAATCTGTCGTTCTGCCCCTGAACAGGCAGTTAACCCACTGTTCCTAGGCCGTCATTGAAATAAAGAATTTGTTCTTAACTGACTTGCCTAGTAAAATAAAAAATATTTATGTAGAAGTGGTAAGTAGAGTTTTAAATTGATGTGATACCTATTTTTTGGGGGGTTTTGTTATTACTGTCACAGCTGTATTAATGGTGATGTATGCTTCATTTGTCTGATAAAAAGACATGCCTTGATTGCACATCGTGGACTGAAAAAGTTTAAAGCCGTTGATGCCCTGTTGTTGGTAGCTGCATCCAAGTACAGAATCTGTATATACCGGTAGACAGAAAACACTCATGGTGTTGATAAATGTAAAATCATGACATTGCATTGATAATCATGAAAAAAATAACTAACTATGCTGAGGCTACTACTCTAAACACATCAAATATACATTATTCAAAGAGTTTTGTAAGGGCTTGCAAATTATAGTATTTGAAATCATATTTCATTGTTCACAAACAGCGTGTCTGACTAGACTAGAAGTTGCCCTGGACTGTAACTACATCAGATGCATGAATGGACATGTGAATTGGCCTACTACCAGTCTGGAGTCTCTGTTTCTATCGGTTACTCTAAGAGTGCTAGAAGTCTCACCCCAGACCAGAGCAGCTAAACAATTGTCCTCTACCCCTCCTTTCCTGTTCTCTCCCTTAGCTCATTAGCGTCGCTATATTTTTCCTGTTCCTTAATTGTTTGTAACTTGTACGTTTACTTCATTATGTGGCATGCATGTCTTCGCTTTCTTGAAAGTAGCCTAAAGCCAAAATCCCATCATAGAAACATGGAGGCAATTGTTTCACAATGATTTACTCATGCGTTCTCCTGTTCTATTGGTTTTCTTTAAACTTTACTCCATTGTCTAGCAGCTAAAGGCATTAAAGGGAATAGGCTTTGTGTGTTTGGACCATGATTGTTTGTTGGTGACGTGGACACCAAGGAACTTGAAGCTCTCAACCAGCTCCACTACAGCCCCATCGATGAGAATGGGGGCATGCTCGGTCCACTTTTCCTGTAGTCCACAATCCTCTCCTTTGTCTTGATCATGTTGAGGGAGAGGTTGTTATCCTGGCACCACACGACCAGGATAACAACCTCCCTATAAGTTGTCCCTATAAGTTGTCTCATCGTTGTCGGTGATCAGGCCTACCACTGTTGTGTCGTCGGCAAACTTAATGGTGTTGGAGTCGTGCCTGGCCATGCAGTTATGGGTGAACAGAGAGTACAGGAGGGGACTGAGCATACATCCCTGAGGGGCCCCCGTGTTGAGGATAAACGTGGCAGATGTGTTGTTACCTACCCGTCAGGATGTCTGGGATCCAGTTGCAGAGAGAGGTGTTTAGTTCCAGGGTCCTTCGCTTAGTAATGAGCTCTGAGGGCACTATGGTGTTGAACGCTGAGCTGTAGTCAATGAATAGCATTCTTACGTAGGTGTTCCTTTTGTCCAGGTGGGAAAGGGAAATGTGGAGTGCAATAGAGATTGCATCATCTGTTGGGGCGGTATGCAAATTGGAGTGGGTCTAGGGTTTCTGGGATGATGGTGTCATGACCAGCCTTTCAAAGCATTTCATGGCTACAGACGTGAGTGCTACGGGGCGGTAGTCCTTTAGCCAGGTTACCTTAGTCCCTGTGCCCAAGAACACTATGGTGGCCTGCTTGTAACATGTTGGTATTAAAAAAGAAGTGAGTATACGCAATGCCCTCTGAAAAATAAGTGGGTATAGACTAGGGATGCACCAATTTACATATTTGACCGATATCCGATATTATCCTTGCCAAAAAAACGATACCGATATTTAAAAACTTTGCGTCCGTTTAAGCATTCTAGTACAGTTAAATAGTTCACACACACACAGAACTAGCGGTCTAAGGCAATGTATCTCAGTGCAACAGGCGTCACTACAGTCCCTGGTTCGAATCCAGGCTGTATCACATCTGGCTGTGATTGGGAGTCCTATAGGGCGGTGCACAATTGGCCCAGTGTCGTCCGGGTTTGGCCATCATTGTAAATAAGAATTTGTTCTTAACTGACTTGCCTAGTTAAACAAAGGTTACAAAGGTAAATTTTTGCATTTACGTATGTCCCCATTACCAGTAAAACATAATCAAAACCTATTTCTTTCACTTACTTGCTGTTTCGTTGTTCATTTGTTCTGTCTCAACCAGGATTTCATCATACATGTCAAGCTGTGAAGTTTCAGCTATATCTGACTGTGGCCTTTCTTTCACGGTGCGCACGGTCACTGTGTCCGTTGAGGGAAAAAAGTATTTGATCCCCTGCTGATTTTGTACGTTTGCCCACTGACAAAGAAATGATCAGTCTATAATTTTAATGATAGGTTTATTTGAACAGTGAGAGACAGAATAGCGCATGTCAAAAATGTTATAAATTGATTTGCATTTTAATGAGGGAAATAAGTATTTGACCCCCTCTCAATCAGAAAGATTTCTGGCTCCCAGGTGTCTTTTATACAGGTAATGAGCTGAGATTAGGAGCACACTCTTAAAGGGAGTGCTCCTAATCTCAGTTTGTTAACTGTATAAAAGACACCTGTCCACAGAAGCAATCAATCAGATTCCAAACTCTCCACCATGGCAAAGACCAAAGAGCTCTCCAAGGAGACTGATCATTTCTTTGTCCGTGGGCAAACGTACAAAATCAGCAGGGGATCAAATACTTTTTTCCCTCACTGTATAACATTTCACGTTAATCCTGTTTCTTATCTGCATCAAAGTAGCAGTCCTTGTACCTAGCATTAAGCATGGTGGCGACACAGTAAAGAGGCTCAGAGAGAATGCCACGGAATCGCTTGTTCACAGCCTCGAGTACTTTTGTAAGTTTTAACCCCATGGTCTGTGTTGGCAGTTTTGTTGAGCAGGCGTTTCAATGCCATGACAGAGGGTATCACGTCTGCTGCAGACACAGTTGATGAGCTTATTTCCCGAGTCAGTTGTTCGAATGGCGCTAGGAATGTGTTCATGTTTTCAAATGCCATTGAAATGGCAGCAGCGGTATGAGAACCAGCACATTCTTGAGCATGCAATGCAGCTTTCCTCAGTATGAAATCCTCGTCCACCCACTGTGCTGTCAGACTCTGCATGCTCATGGGGCTGACTTCGCTGGTCCCAATGTCAGTGATGCCCATAGCACGTAGCTCATAGATGTGCTTTTCAACAATACTGTGTGACTCTGGTAGGGCAACATCTGAAAAATAGCACCTATTTGGTAGTGTGTACCGGGGCTCAAGGTGCTCGACCAGTCGGTGAAAGCCAACATCATCCACATCCGAGAACAGTTGATTGTCAAGGGCAATGAATTCCATTATCTTGGCGTTAATGGATTTCGCCTTTGCGTTGTCTCACTGAAGTGTTCTTACTCTTTCAAATGACTGCTTGACTTTAACTTGTTTTGTTATTGGAAGTGTGCGCTTAGTATTTTTCTGCTTTTGTTCTGTGTAGCGCTTTATTTTTCATGGCATCATTACGTCATCCACCTACGTTATATAGGTATGCACGCCAGCTTTGACATCGGTTTTGCACATCGGCGTTAAACTAGACATCGGGCCGACGTTGGCATTTTTAGCTAATATTGGCCGATTCCGATATGCGTCACCGATATATCGCACATCCCTAGTATAGACGTGACTCAACAAAATCCATAATCAGAGTAATACAGTTTGGCTACCTTTTTCTTAAAAATCCATCAACTCCCCCAAACATGATGATGTTGTACCTTTCAATAAAATAAAACAAGGAGAACTCGCAAAATAATTATTCAATAAAACAGTTTAATATGCTCAATATCTTATCAAAAAAGCATGTACCAGAAAAAGAAAAAAAATCAAGGAAAGGGGGCTTTGCACTGAATAACTTTGTCGCACCACACATCCAAGCCTGGCAAGGTGAGACAGGATCTCAGCTGCATCCACATGATGTATTGACACTCAATCTCCACCACTGAACATGGAAGCCCATTGACACCAACTGTCCCTTGACCATATGATAGCCAGCATTTGGCATCTGGGATTTGATGGTTGTCAGTCTTGTTGAGCTCTTCATCACAAATAGTACTGTATAACCCCCACAGGTAAACCATAATTCATGCCTTCTAAATATGGTACACTCGGAGACCCCCAATAACTCTGCAATGCATGGTACCGGAAGGTAAGTTTTGAGCATATTTACATTTACATTTAAGTCATTTAGCAGACGCTCTTATCCAGAGCGACTTACAAATTGGTGCGTTCACCTTAAGACATCCAGTGGAACAGCCACTTTACAATAGTGCATCTAAATCTTTTAAGGGGGGGGTGAGGAGGATTACTTTATCCTATCCTAGGTATTCCTGAAAGAGGTGGGGTTTCAGGTGTCCCCGGAAGGTGGTGATTGACTCTGCTGTCCTGGCGTCGTGAGGGAGTTTGTTCCACCATTGGGGGGCCAGAGCAGCGAACAGTTTTGACTGGGCTGCGCGGGAACTGTACTTCCTCAGTGGTAGGGAGGCGAGCAGGCCAGAGGTGGATGAACGCAGTGCCCTTGTTTGGGTGTAGGGCCTGATCAGAGCCTGGAGGTACTGAGGTGCCGTTCCCCTCACAGCTCCGTAGGCAAGCACCATGGTCTTGTAGCGGATGCGAGCTTCAACTGGAAGCCAGTGGAGAGAGCGGAGGAGCGGGGTGACGTGAGAGAACTTGGGAAAGTTGAACACCAGACGGGCTGCGGCGTTCTGGATGAGTTGTAGGGGTTTAATGGCACAGGCAGGGAGCCCAGCCAACAGCGAGTTGCAGTAATCCAGACGGGAGATGACAAGTGCCTGGATTAGGACCTGCGCTGCTTCCTGTGTGAGGCAGGGTCGTACTCTGCGGATGTTGTAGAGCATGAACCTACAAGAACGGGCCACCGCCTTGATGTTAGTTGAGAACGACAGGGTGTTGTCCAGGATCACGCCAAGGTTCTTAGCGCTCTGGGAGGAGGACACAATGGAGTTGTCAACCGTGATGGCGAGATCATGGAACGGGCAGTCCTTCCCCGGGAGGAAGAGCAGCTCCGTCTTGCCGAGGTTCAGCTTGAGGTGGTGATCCGTCATCCACACTGATATGTCTGCCAGACATGCAGAGATGCGATTCGCCACCTGGTCATCAGAAGGGGGAAAGGAGAAGAATAATTGTGTGTCGTCTGCATAGCAATGATAGGAGATATATTCTTATACATATTCTTCACTTCTCTTTGAATGACAAGTTTTGGGCTGCCTGTTACCCCAACAACTGCCTCAAACTGAATTGATGTCGTTGGGCGAGCCTCAATTTCAGCTTTGACAAGATTTGATTAATCTCTCAATGTCTCTGTGATCATTGGAGGGAAATCAACCTGCTCGGCAAAGGATTCAACGAGGATATGCTCATTATTGACCAGGAATTCCAGGTAATCCAGATCCAAGGGTTGTATGATGGCTTGCTGCAACCTGGACTGCAACCTCTCCAGGAGCTGGTCTTTCAGAATGTTCTGACAATAGAAAAACACAATTAGCTAAGCATACAGTTCACTTATGTTTTTGTCCATCAAATATTTACCCATGTATTCTTGAATAATGTCTTAGAAATGCCTACTGCCTCTAA
The DNA here is from genome assembly GCF_034236695.1 of Oncorhynchus nerka. Taxonomy (NCBI): domain Eukaryota; kingdom Metazoa; phylum Chordata; class Actinopteri; order Salmoniformes; family Salmonidae; genus Oncorhynchus; species Oncorhynchus nerka. The sequence goes on from NC_088411.1 coordinate 180,838, forward strand.
TGGACTGTTTCACTCTATTGCTTAAGTGTTGCTGTATACAGGTTGCATGGCTGTAATGTGCAGTGGGTAGTTAGCTAGCTCGCTAAAACCAAGATGCCACAACAAGTGTTGCTGAAATGATTACAGCTCTATGGATGCCACTGTGCTGTAAATTGGCTTGCTATCTTTAGTTAACGGTATCTGGCTAACCAATGCATGGATGAACTTGGGGGGGGGGGACTTCAATTTGATGATGATTTTTGAAAACCAGTCACGAACGTTAGCTGCACGTGGGGGGTGTAATTAACTTTATAGCGATGAACAAGATCATAACATCACTTCATACAAACTGTGAAAGCAAACTTTATAGAACTCGCCTCCCGTCTTCCTCCATCACATCATGACGTCCAGGTCAGATCTGGTTGTTGCTTGGGATTTGATCGATGGAACAATCCAGCCAATATTGGTTTTGGTCAGGATTTAAAGATTCTGCCTTCAATTTTCAAAACACTTTTCCTTCCTTACAAATGTACGACTCTCTTTGTGCGTCACGGTGACATAACTCAAGAGTGTGCGCAGATTCAATCTTTAAGTGTATTTTTAATTCACAGCAGAATATTAATTGTCGTAAATGGAATTGTAATAATTCTGGAAATAAATTATCCTTGCAAAATTTATGAAATGTGTTCAAGTAAAAAGTTTGCGATAGTTGTTACATTTATTCACAAATCATGATACAAGCTTGCAAAATTAAATTACACATTTGCAAATTGTAATTGCAACCACAAAATGAAAACAAAAACTCATAGTTCTGTCATCATTATAATCCCATACCCCTCTCCCCATTCACAGGTGAGAAGGAGAGACATGGTGAGATGGAATATACTAGCGAGTGTCATCCACCCTGGCAAACTACTAGGGCATTGCCTCAGCATCTGAGAAGAGTATGAACCGGAGGAATGGCAACAAGGTGGCAGGGGACTGTGACAGCTTCCAGATGGAGAGCAAGGCCCCGGAGCAGGCACCCAGCATGGAGCAGAAGAATGGCGAGATCATGGACTCTGAGGAGGTGGAGAATGGCAAATCGGAACCCATAAACCCTCTGGCTATGGATGGGACTGTCACTGCACCTGATGGGGGTTGGGGCTGGGTGGTGCTGGTGGCCACCATCCTGGTGCTCGCCTTGACTCTGGCCTTCCCCTCCTGCATGGGCATCTTCTACACGGACCTACAAACAGAGTTCCAGGCCAGCAACCAAGAGACCTCCTGGGTGCCTTCTATAATGACATCAGTGCTTCATGCTGGAGGTATTGTAGTTGAGTCACATCCTAGTTTCCATAGATTTCCTTAAGAATTTAAGTAGGATTTTTTTCAGGGTTCTTTTTGCAGTGACACATTCATATACAGTGGGGCAAAAATGTATTTAGTCAGCCACCAATTGTGCAAGTTCTCACACTTAAAAAGATGAGAGAGGCCTGTAATTTTCATCATAGGTACACTTCAACTATGACAGACAAAATGAGAAAAAGAAATCCAGAAAATCACATTGTAGGATTTTTTATGAATTTATTTGCAAATTATGGTGGAAAATAAGTATTTGGTCACCTACAAACAAGCAAGATTTCTGGCTCTCACAGACCTGTAACTTCTTCTTTAAGAGGCTCCTCTGTCCTCCACTCGTTACCTGTATTAATGGCACCTGTTTGAACTTGTTATCAGTATAAAAGACACCTGTCCACAACCTCAAACAGTCACACTCCAAACTCCACTATGGCCAAGACCAAAGAGCTGTCAAAGGACACCAGAAACAAAATTGTAGACCTGCACCAGGCTGGGAAGACAGAATCTGCAATAGGTAAGCAGCTTGGTTTTAAGAAATCAACTGTGGGAGCAATTATTAGGAAATGGAAGACATACAAGACCACTGATAATCTCCCTCGATCTGGGGCTCCACGCAAGATCTCACCCCGTGGGGTCAAAATGATCACAAGAACGGTGAGCAAAAATCCCAGAACCACACGGGGGGACCTAGTGAATGACCTGCAGAGAGCTGGGACCAAAGTAACAAAGCCTACCATCAGGAACACACTACGCCGCCAGGGACTCAAATCCTGCAGTGCCAGACGTGTCCCCCTGCTTAAGCCAGTACATGTCCAGGCCCGTCTGAAGTTTGCTAGAGAGCATTTGGATGATCCAGTAGAAGATTGGGAGAATGTCAGATGAAACCAAAATATAACTTTTTGGTAAAAACTCAACTCGTCGTGTTTGGAGGACAAAGAATGCTGAGTTGCATCCAAAGAACACCATACCTACTGTGAAGCATGGGGGTGGATACATCATGCTTTGGGGCTATTTTTCTGCAAAGGGACCAGGACGACTGATCCGTGTAAAGGAAAGAATGAATGGGGCCATGTATCGTGAGATTTTGAGTGAAAACCTCCTTCCATCAGCAAAGGCATTGAAGATGAAACGTGGCTGGGTCTTTCAGCATGACAATGATCCCAAACACACCACCCGGGCAACGGAGGAGTGGCTTTGTAAGAAGCATTTCAAGGTCCTGGAGTGGCCTAGCCAGTCTCCAGATCTCAACCCCATAGAAAATATTTGGAGGGAGTTGAAAGTCCGTGTTGCCCAGCAACAGCCCCAAAACATCACTGCTCTAGAGGCGATCTGCCTGGAGGAATGGGCCAAAATACCAGTAACAGTGTGTGAAGACTTACATAAAACGTTTGAACTCTGTCATTGCCAACAAAGGGTATATAACAAAGTATTGAGATAAACGTTTGTTATTGACCAAATACTTATTTTCCACCATAATTTGCAAATAAATTCATAAAAAATCCTACAATGTGATTTTCTGGATTTTTCCCTGTCATTTTGTCTGTCATAGTTGAAGTGTACCTATGATGACAATTACAGGCCTCTCTCATCTTTTTAAGTGGGAGAACTTGGACAATTGGTGGCTGACTAAATACTTTTTTTGCCCCACTGTATGCTTGCAGGGAAATGTGCTCAAGTAAGTTCAATGATCACTGACAGTAATTGTAGTACAGTATAAGACTATTAATGTAGGTGTTTCAGTGGCCGAGCCAGTCTAAACATGGTACAGACGTCCTTCCATTTAAAACACTTAAAGCAGAACTTCTAAACCACTCAGCAGACTAGCAGTTCAAAGAGACTCTAAAGGTCCTAAACAGTCATTCTGATTCCCATGTAAAGTTTCCATTTGTGACTAAAATATCACCCATATTAATGCTATTTTTTTGGGTTAAAATTAATTTATCTCATGGCTAACTACCAGGAAGATGGAAAAGACAGGCTGAGTGGGCAGGGAGCTTATATTCATGAGCTCACCTTGACTGACATTTGTTTGAAATGCCTATGTGAAGAAACTTCAATGCAGTGAGCAGTTTTGCAGTAAAATCATCTCAAGCTAATTTCCTGTCTCTTCTGATGCGGTTCCCAGCAGCACTGACGGATGTGTTGACATGCCAATTGCTTCAGAGTTTTGAACGACCCTTCCCCCATTTGTTCCATGCTGGCCGTTGACCTAGCCAGCCATTAACTAGCTGACACCAGACACAGAGGAGACATATAAGTATCTTTGCCATAGATGAATAGTGTAAACTGTTATCTATATTTTCTGACACCCTACAGTTAAATTCTGGCACCATTACAATTGCTATCTAGCTATATAAACCATACCCCTCCGCAATCACGCATTCTCCGATGTTGGTTACAAGACGGTACTTATTTAAATTAGGTAAGAGAATATCATGTAACCAAATAAATACAAAATGTAGGCTTAAACGGAAAATAAAGGTGTTTATTAATAAAACATCATGGTGCCCAAAAAAATCATAAATGAAAGGTAAAAACAAAACACACGTTTCGGCTTTAGGTCATCATCAGTGTGAATGTCGGCACACACATTTGGCTTCTATTTCAAGGATAATTGCATGTCACATGATCAAGCAAGAATACACATAACATCTATGAGTTAGTGCCTAGTAGAATAGAATGCATGACATAGATTATAAACTAAAGTGGACAGAGAGATATCATCAATTATTGCTTTTACATATTCTATGTGAACATTTCCTCAGAATAAATAACACAGGATTGTAAGAGTAGGGAGCTAGAGATACCACTAGATAGCGGTATCGAACACCAACAACAGGCAATATACTGTATATGACATTAGAAGAGCTGCATGTGAGGAAGTGTTTGATAAGGTAATAAACATCTTTATTTTGCATTTAAGCCTCAGTTTTGAATTTATATATATTTTTTGACAGTGTATGGGTCCCCCATCTCTTCCAGTATTCTTATTTGGACTCCTACGCACCTGGAACAGACACTATTTAGTAGTAAGAACCTTTAAAAGAGCGCAGAATGCCGCTTACCATTGGTGTATTAAAATGAGACTTAGGGTGATGTCACCTTATCCTCTTAATAATCCTGCTTGCTGAATCCAGTTGTTTGCCACGGGGGAGGGGACCAATAACTTTATGATCAAACTTTGTCAATGTAGAGGCAGTAGTTATTTTTCATACTTTGCTCATCATACTCTGACCTGGTTTCATCAAAATATCATCACATTTCATGGAAAACATGCTTTTGATTGTTCATGACCTTTAAGATCAAGGTGGAGTGTTTGTCCATCAGGAAATATTATATCAGACCATATGGATGATTTTCTTTCCAATATCTTGTATTTGCAGTATTCATTAGAGAGACAAAGTGGGGCAGCTGATAAATGTGTTTTTATGAGATGTCACTTTGTGTATTTGTTTAACTCTTGAACGACACTGAACAAAAATTATAAATGCAACATGCAATTTCAACAATTTCAAAGAGTTTAATGAATTACAGTTCATATAAGGAAATCAGTCAATATAAATAAATAAATTGGGCCCTAATCTATGGATTTCACATGACTGGGCAGGGGGCCTGGGAGGGCATAGGCCTACCCACTTGGGAGCCAGGCCCACCCATTGGGGAGCCAGGGCCCAACCAATCAGAATGAGTTTCTTTCCCCACAAAAGGGCTATATTAAAGACAGAAACACTCAGTGTATATGACACATGATCATTCATTGTGCAAACATTTGATTTACAGTGAGTGCAGAGGTTTGCGGTCTCAAAGTGACTAGTCAGATCAGACACACAGTCTTGTATAACTAACCTTGTGGGGACACACAATTCAGTCCCATTCAAAATCCTATTTTCCCTAACCTATAAACCTAACCCGTACCTTAACCCTAACCCCAAAACCTAACTTTAAACTTAATTCTAATTTTAACCTTAACCCTAAACCCCCTAGAAAGAGCATTTGTGGGGACGAACAAAGTATCACCAGTTGGTCAAATTTTTGTTTGTTTACTATTCTTGTGGGGACTTCTGGCCGCACACACAAAACCCATGGAAAGTGTGTATGAGAGTCAACACAGCCCCTGTTTGTTTATTTGATAAGGGAGATTTCAAGGGATTGTGTTTCACCCTTACACACCAATGATGTGTAGCGCCACATGAGCTGCCTTCCTTTGTTCAGTCACAGGGGGTCGGTCTGTTTCTGTGTGGATTTCAAGCCCTTAACATCTGGAAAAGTGTGTGTGTGTGTATGTGTGTCAACTGCTTCAAAGCAACAACAAAGAATCACCAGCATTTAATTAAGTTGCTGAGTTAGAAGATTAACTTCCGAGCAATGTGTGGAGAAATCAGTAAGCTGGTGGGCATTTCCATCGAAAAGGACCCATGAGCACCAACATGGAGCATATCAAATTGGGTGTCCAATGAAAGTTATATTTTGGGGAATTGAAAGCATAGATACAGTTGAAGTTGGAAGTTTACATACACCTTAGCCAAATACATTTAAACTCAGTTTTTCACAATTGTCCCTGTCTTAGGTCAGTTAGGATCACCACTTTTTATTTTAAGAATGTGAAATCTCAGAATAAGAGTAGAGAGAATGATTTCTCAGATAGAGTTCAGTGTGTCAAATCGGAGGGCCTGTTGTCCAGACCTCTGGCAGTCTCTATGGGGTTGCCACAGGGTTCAATTCTCGGGCCGACTCTTTTCTCTGTATATATCAATGATGTCGCTCTTGCTGCTGGTAATCTACAAAATTGCTTCCAACACTCTACTCAGCAAACTGGATGCAGTTTATCACAGTGCCATCCTTTTTGTCACTAAAGCACCTTATACCACCCACCACTGCGACCTGTATGCTCTAGTCGGCTGGCCCTCGTTACATATTCGTCGCCAGACCCACTGGCTCCAGGTCATCTACAAGTCCATGCTAGGTAAAGCACCGCCTTATCTCAGTTCACTGGTCACGATGGCAACACCCACCCGTAGCACGCGCTCCAGCAGGTGTATCTCACTGATCATCCCTAAAGCCAACACCTCATTTGGCCGCCTTTCGTTCCAGTTCTCTGCTGCCTGTGACTGGAACAAATTGCAAAAATCGCTGAAGTTGGAGACTTATCTCCCTCACCAACTTCAAACATCTGCTATCTGAGCAGCTAACCGATCGCTGCAGCTGTACATAGTCTATCGGTAAATAGCCCACCCATTTTTACCTACCTCATCCCCATACTGTTTTTATTTATTTACTTTTCTGCTCTTTTGCACACCAATATCTCTACCTGTACATGACCATCTGATCATTTATCACTCCAGTGTTAATCTGCAAAATTGTAATTATTCGCCTACCTCCTCATGCCTTTTGCACACAATGTATATAGACTCTCTTTTTTTTCTACTGTGTTATTGACTTGTTAATTGTTTACTCCATGTGTAACTCTGTGTTGTCTGTTCACACTGCTATGCTTTATCTTGGCCAGGTCGCAGTTGCAAATGAGAACTTGTTCTCAACTAGCCTACCTGGTTAAATAGAGGTGAAATAAATAACATTTTTTTTAAATTCTCTGATCCACCTCTATGCAGACGACACCATTCTGTATACATCTGGCACTTCTTTGGACACTGCTAACAAACCTACAAACAAGCTTACACCACTCCTTCCGTGGCCTCCGACTGCTTTTAAATGCTAGTAAAACTAAGTGCATTCTCTTCAACCGATTGCTGCCCGCACCCCCCCCGCCTGACTAACATCACTACTCTGGACGGTTCTGACCTAGAATATGTGGACAACTACCAGTACCGAGGTGTCTGGTTAGACTGTACACTCTCCTTCCAGACTCACATTAAGCATCTCCAATCCAAAATTAAATCTAGAATTTGCTTCCTATTTCGCAACAAAGCCTCCTCGACTCATGACGCCAAACACCCTCATAAAATTGACTATCCTACTGATCCTTGACTTCTGCGATGTCATTTACAAAATACCCCCAAAACTCTACTCAGCAAATTGAATGTAGTCTATCACAGTGCCATCCGTTTTGTCACCAAAGGCCCATATACTACCCACCTCTGCGACCTGTATGCTCTTGTTGGCTGGCCCTCGCTACATATTAGTCGCCAAACCCACTGGCTCCAGGTCATCTATAAGTCTTTGATAGGTAAAGCCCCACCTTATCTCAGCTCACTGGTCACCATAGCAACACCCACAAATAGCACGTGCTCCAGCAGGTATATTGCACTGGTCATCCCCAAAGCCAACACTTACAGTGGGGCAAAAAAGTATTTAGTCAGCCACCAATTGTGCAAGTTCTTCCACTTAAAAATATGAGAGAGGCCTGTAATTTTCATCATAAGTACATTTCAACTATGACAGACAAAATCCAGAAAATCACATTGTAGGATTTTTTATGGATTTATTTGCAAATTATGGTGGAAAATAATAGTTTTCTGTAAGTCTTCACAAGGTTTTCACACACTGTTGCTGGTATTTTGGCCCATTCCTCCATGCAGATCTCCTCTAGAGCAGTGATGTTTTGGGGCTGTTGCTGGGCAACACAGACTTTCAACTCCCTCCAAAGATTTTCTATGGGGTTGAGATCTGGAGACTGGCTAGGCCACTCCAGTACCTTGAAATGCTTCTTACGAAGCCACTCCTTCGTTGCCCGGGCGGTGTGTTTGGGATCAGTGTCATGCTGAAAGACCCAGCCATGTTTCATCTTCAATGCCCTTGCTGATGGAAGGAGGTTTTCACTCAAAATCTCACGATACATGGCCCCATTCATTCTTTCCTTTACACGGATCAGTCGTCCTGGTCCCATTGCAGAAAAACAGCCCCAAAGCATGATGTATCCACCCCCATGCTTCACAGTAGGTATGATGTTCTTTGGATGCAACTCAGCATTCTTTGTCCTCCAAACACGACAAGTTGAGTTTTTACCAAAAAGTTATATTTTGGTTTCATCTGACCATATGACATTCTCCCAATCTTCTTCTGGATCATCCAAATGCTCTCTAGCAAACTTCAGACGGGCCTGGACATGTACTGGCTTAAGCAGGGGGACACGTCTGGCACTGCAGGATTTGAGTCCCTGGCGGCGTAGTGTGTTACTGATGGTTTTGTTACTTTGGTCCCAGCTCTCTGCAGGTCATTCACTAGGTCCCCCCGTGTGGTTCTGGGATTTTTGCTCACCGTTCTTGTGATCATTTTGATCCCACGGGGTGAGATCTTGCGTGGAGCCCCAGATCGAGGGAGATTATCAGTGGTCTTATATGTCTTCCATTTCCTAATAAATGCTCCCACAGTTGATTTCTTCAAATCAAGCTGCTTACCTATTGCAGATTCAGTCTTCCCAGCCTGGTGCAGGTCTACAATTTTGTTTCTGGTGTCCTTTGACAGCTATTTGGTCTTGGCCATAGTGGAGTTTGGGGTGTGACTGTTTGAGGTTGTGGACAGGTGTCTTTTATACTGATAACAAGTTCAAACAGGTGCCATTAATACAGGTAACGAGTGGAGGGCAGATGAGCCTCTTAAAGAAGAAGTTACAGGTCTGTGAGAGCCAGAAATCTTGCTTGTTTGTAGGTGACCAAATACTTATTTTCCACCATAATTTGCTAATAAATACATTAAAAATCCTACAATGTGATTTTATGGATTTTTTTCTCATTTTGTCTGTCATAGTTGAAGTGTACCTATGATGACAATTACAGGCCTCTCTCATATTTTTAAGTGGGAGAACTTGCACAATTGGTGGCTGACTAAATACTTTTTTGCCCCACTGTACTTTGGCTGCCTTTCCTTCCAGTTCTCTGCTGCCAATGACTGGAACGAATTAGAAAAATCTCTGAAGCTCGAGTCTTATCTTCCTCTCTAACTTTAAGCATCTGCTGTCAGAGCAGCTTACCGATCACTGTACCTGTACACAGCCAATCTGTAAATAGCACACCCAACTACCTCATCTCCATATTATTACTTACGCTCTTGCTCTTTTGAACCCCAGTATCTCTACTTGCACACTCATCATCTGTACATCTATCACTCCAGTATTAATGCTAAATTGTAATTATTTTTTGCCTCTATGGCCTATTTATTGCCTACTTCCCTACTCTTCTACATTTGCCAACATTGTACATAGATTTTTCAATTTTCTTTTCTTTTGTGTTATTGACTGTACGTTTTGTTTATGTGTAACTCTGTTGTTTTTGTCACACCGCTTTGCTTTATCTTGGTCAGGTCACAGTTGTAAATGAGAACTTGTTCTCAACTGGACTACCTGGTTAAATAAAGGTGAAATAAAAAATAAATAAATAACATTTATTTCAGATTTGATTTCTTTCATCACATTCCCAGTGGGTCAGAAGTTTACATACACTCAATTAGTATTTGGTAGCATTGCCTTTAAATTGTTTAACTTGGGTCAAACGTTTTGGGGAGCCTTCTACAAGCTTCCCACAATAAGTTGGGTGAATTTTGGCCCATTCCTCCTGACAGAGCTGGTGTAACTGAGTCAGGTTTGTAGGCCACCTTGCTCGCACACGCTTTTTCAGTTCTGCCTTCAAATTTTCTATACGATTGAGGTCAGGGCTTTGTGATGGCCACTCCAATACCTTGACTTTGTTGTCCTTAAGCCATTTTGCAACAACTGTGGAAGTATGCTTTGGGTCATTGTCCATTTGGAAGACCCATTTGCGACCAAGCTTTAACTTCCTGACTTATGTCTTGATGTTGCTTCAACATATCCAAATAAATTTCCTCCCTCATGATGCCACCTATTTTGTGAAGTGCACCAGTCCCTCCTGCAGCAAAGCACCCCCACAACATGATGCTGCCACCCCCGTGCTTCACGGTTGGGATGATGTTCTTCAGCGTGCAAGCCTCAAATGCAAGACTCAAATGATGTCAATTAGCCTATCAGAAGCTTCTAAAGCCATTACATAATTTTCTGGAATTTTCCAAGCTGTTTAAAGGCACAGTCAACTTAGTGTATATAAACTTCTGACCCACTGCAATTGTGATTCAGTGAATTACAGTGGGCTCCAAAATTACAATACTTAAAAATATATAAACAATATAATTATAGACAAACTCAAAATACCAACATGTGAGAAATAATTTACTTTATGAATGTTTCTATGGAACCCACCAAAATCATACAATTATTTAATACAAAATACATTTCACCAAAATCAAGGTTTCATAATTATCGTCACTCTTCATTCAGTAACCATCTCTGGCAAGGATAACAGCATGGAGTCTTTTCCTGTGATGTTTGACAAGGCTAAGGAACACATTTGGAGGGATTTTGGACCATTCCTCTATGCAGATACTTTCAAGATCCTTCACAATATTGGGTTTGCACTTATCAACTGCCCTCTTTAACTCAGCCCACTGGTTTTCGATTGGATTGAGGTCTGGCGACTGAGATGGCCATGGCAGAACATTGATTTTGTTGCCACAAAACCATTTCTGTGTGGATCTTGAGGTATGTTTTGGGTGATTGTCTTGTTGGAAAGTCCACATACGGCCAAGTCCCAGCCTTCTGGCAGAGGCAACCAGATTGTCAGCCAAAAATGCCTGGTACTTGGTGGAATTCATTATGCCATCAATCTTAACCAGTGCCTCTGGACCTCTGGAATTAAAACAGCCCCAAAACATCACTGACCCACACACCATATTTCACCGTGAGTATGAGGTGCCTCTCCTTGTATGCATCTCTGTTTCGACGCCAAACATGCCGATGCTGTATTTGACCAAAACGTTACATTTTGGTCTCATCTGACCAGAGCACCTTCTTCCGATCATAATTTAAATGACGTTTGGCTAACTCCAAGCGCTTGCGTCTGTGTCTTGGAGTCATAAACTAACATCAAGGCGGTGGCCCGTTCTTGTAGGTTCATGCTCTACAACATCCGCAGAGTACGACCCTGCCTCACACAGGAAGCAGCGCAGGTCCTAATCCAGGCACTTGTCATCTCCCGTCTGGATTACTGCAACTCGCTGTTGGCTGGGCTCCCTGCCTGTGCCATTAAACCCCTACAACTCATCCAGAACGCCGCAGCCCGTCTGGTGTTCAACCTTCCCAAGTTCTCTCACGTCACCCCGCTCCTCCGCTCTCTCCACTGGCTTCCAGTTGAAGCTCGCATCCGCTACAAGACCATGGTGCTTGCCTACGGAGCTGTGAGGGGAACGGCACCTCAGTACCTCCAGGCTCTGATCAGGCCCTACACCCAAACAAGGGCACTGCGTTCATCCACCTCTGGCCTGCTCGCCTCCCTACCACTGAGGAAGTACAGTTCCCGCGCAGCCCAGTCAAAACTGTTCGCTGCTCTGGCCCCCAATGGTGGAACAAACTCCCTCACGACGCCAGGACAGCGGAGTCAATCCCACCTTCCGGGGACACCTGAAACCCCACCTCTTTCAGGAATACCTAGGATAGAATAAAGTAATCCTTCTCACCCCCCTTAAAAGATTTAGATGCACTATTGTAAAGTGGCTGTTCCACTGGATGTCTTAAGGTGAACGCACCAATTTGTAAGTCGCTCTGGATAAGAGCGTCTGCTAAATGACTTAAATGTAAATGTAATAAAGGGCTTTCTTCTGGCAACCCTTCCAAAGAGCCTGTGGTTGTGGAGGTGGCATCTGATGGTGCTTTTTTAAACCTGGTGACCCCAAGATGCCACAAAGGCCTGAAATTCTTTCACAGTGTTTCTGGGGTTTTTGTTGCTTCTCTCACCATCCTCCTCCCTATCCTGGGGGGAAAATGCATTTGCGTCCTCCACCCGTGAGGTTTTCAACTGTTCCGTATCTTTTGAATTTTCTAATAATTGCCCCGACAGTGCTCAGTGGTATATCCAATCGTTTGTGGATCTTCTTGTAGCCATTACCAGATTTATGAAAGTCTACGAACATCTGTCTCTTTTGAACTGCCAGTTCTTTTGTTTTCTTCATGGTGTTGGATGACAGAGGGTTATTGCATGTGTGTTACCTCATTTTTATACCCTAGTGTAAAAGCAAGTGATATAATGGCTCAAAATAGTTCCTTAACACTTAGATAAACTTAAATAAGTGGAATTTAATTCCTGGTTTAATTTTGGTAGATGTTATTTACAATAATATTTAAGGGTGCCATTAATTGTGAAACCTTGATTTGGAAGTCATTGATTTTTTATTTAATCAATGAATGATTTTGTTGGGTTCCATTGAAACATTAATAAAGTACAGTATTTTTCACATGTTTGTATTTTGAGTTTGTCTCTATAGTTATATTGTTTATATTTGTTTGTGCATTGCCAGTCAGGGGTGCCAGTAATTTTGGAGCCCACTGTATAAGTGAAATAATCTGTCTGTAAACAATTGTTGGATAAATTACTTGTGTCTTGCACAAAGTAGATATCCTAACCGACTTGGCAAAACTATAGTTTGTTAACAAGAAATTTGTGGAGTGGTTGAAAAACGAGTTTTAATGACTCCTACCTAAGTGTATGTAAACTTCCTACTTCAACTGTATAACCATAATTATACATTTCTGTGTAGTAGAGATCAGGGACCCATGATGTAATTTGATTACTGTAATTCTATTACCAGGTGTAAATCCACTTCACTTACTGTAGTTTAATAACCAAAATATACAGTTTGGACACACCTACTCTTTCTTGGGTTTTTCTTTATTTTTCTATTGTCTACATTCTACAGCGAAGACATCAAAACTATGAAATAACACATGTGGAATCATGTAGTAACCAAAAAAGTGTTAAAGATTATTCACAGTAGCCAGCCTTTGCATTGATGACAGCTTTGCACACTCTTCGCATTCTCTCAACCAGCTTCATGAGATAGTCACCTGGAATGCATTTAAATTAACAGGTGTGCCTTAATTAGTGGAATTTCTTTCCTTCTAAATGCGTTTGAGCCAACAAGGTAGGGGTGGTATGCAAAAGATATAACTGCTTCAGTGTTAACAGACACATCTCAACGTCAACTTTTCAGAGGAGATTGCGGGAATCAGGTCGAATTGCTGCAAAGAAACTACTACTAAAGGACACCAATAAGAAGAAGAGACTTGCTTGGGCCAACAAACACAAGCAATGGACATTATACAGGTGGAAATTTGTCCTTTGGTCTAGAGTCCAAATTTGAGATTTTTGGTTCCAACCGGCGTGTCTTTATGAGACGCAGAGTAGGTGAACGGCTGATCTCTGCATGTGTGGTTCCCACCGTGAATCATGGAGGAGGAGGTGTAATGGTGTTAGGGTGCTTTGCTGGTTACACTGTCAGTGAGTTATTTAGAATTCAAGGCACACTTAACCAGCATGGCTACCACAGTATTCTGCAGCGATACGCCATCCCATTTGGTTTGCGTTTAGTGGGACTCTCATTTGTATTTCAATAGGACAATGACCCAAAACACACCTCCAGGCTGTGTACGGCTATTTGACCAAGAATGAGAGTGATGGTGCTGCGTCAGATGACCTGGCCTCCACAATCACCCGATCTCAACCCAATTGAGATGGTTTGGAATGAGTTGGACCGCAGAGTGAAGGAAAAGATAACAACAAATGCTCAGCATATGTGGGAACTCCTTCAAGACCGTTGGAAAAGCATTCCTCAGGAAGCTGGTTGAGAGAATGCCAAGAGTGAGCAAAGCTGTCATCAAGGCAAAGGGTGGCTACTTTGAAGAAAATAGCAAAAATAAAGAACAACCCTTGAATGAGTGGGTGTGGCCAAACGTTTGACTAGTACTGTATTTAGTCTTAATTCGAAGCATATTTAACCGTTTTAGGAAAACGTTTTCGCATTAAAAACCGAGGGAGATTTGACTGTAATTCCGTTACCAAAGTTTGCACAGTTCTTCCACTAAATTAGGTTTTGTACATTTTTCAGTGGATATTTTTAAAAGCTGTCCTTGTGCATAGAGTTGTATGGTTTGTAAAGGGGGGAAAAGCGTTTGTTTGGCATACATGTTAAAGTGACGGCGCGGTCTCAGGGTGTACTTGCCATCTATCTAATCAGTTTTTACTACTTGTTACCCTTAAGTTCCCTTTGGTGCACCACATGGCTCTACTAAGTATATCTCTATAATATCTAACTGGGCATCTTACTGAGAACTCCATATTGCTGATATTGCTGCCAATGCTTGTTTAAATATTAATTCCCAACAACTGAACATAGACACATAGCCGCAGGAAGTATGGGTGCTAATGGTGCTGCAGCTTCCCCTGAAAAATTGGAAATGAAAATCTATCTGAATAATAAAAAAATAAACTTTTTTAAAATGTTTTTTCACAAAAGTACTGGGCCTTTACTAGTTATTTTATTAACAGACTGATATAGCCATCTGTGGTGCAGGCAAATTATTTTTTTTAGTATGTGTATAAAAAAAAGTTTTAAAAATGAAGCAGATGCTGAATATCCCTTTGAGCATGGTGAAGTTATTAATTAGGCTTTGGATGGTGTATCCAGTCACTATAAAGAAACAGGCATCCTTTTGAAACCGAGTTGAATGGTTGTCATAGGAGAACTGAGGATGGATCAACAACATTACTCCACAATACTAACCTAAACAGCAGAGTGAAAGGAAGAAAGCCTGTACAGAATAAAATGATTCCAAAACATGCATCCTTCTTGGTGGTAGCTGCATCATGTTATAGGTATGCTTGTCATCGGCAAGGACTAGTGAGTTTTTTTAGGATTAAAAAGAAACAGAATACAGCTATAATCATTCCTGGAGGAAATCCTGCTTCAGTCTGCTTTCCAACAGACACTGAGAGACAAATTCCCCTTTCAGCAGAGCAATAACCTAAAACACAAGGCCAAATCTACACTGGAGTTGCTTAGCAAGAAGACATTGAATGTTTCTCAGTGGCCTTGTTACAGTTTTGACTTAAATCGGCTTGAAAATCTATGGCAAGACTTGAAATGGCTTTCTAGCAATGATCAACAATCAACTTGACAGAGCTTGAAGAATTGTAAAAATAATGGGCAAATATTGTACAATCCAGGTGTGCAAAGCTCTTAGAGACTTACCCAAAAATACTCACAGCTGTAATCATGTTCAAATCATCTAGAAGTAACATAATTGAGTTACACAATACATTTTTTAAATCATTTAAGATGATTTGAACATGCGTGAAAATGCTAATATAGGTACCATTGACTTGCATTGGATTTGTGCCACAAATTCTAAAAAGTTAGCATTTCAAACAGTGGCCAACCAAACCAAAGCATGGGTTGCTGTCATAGCCTGCTTACAGGGTAAGGAAACTTGTGTAATTTTGTAATTTGGGTGAACTATCTCATTAACATTGAGGGGGGTTTTCCAACTTTTTTCACCTAATAGCAGTAACACCACAATCAAATGGTCAGAATCTGGTAATATCAGGATGTAGGATGGGACATAAACATAACTTGTTAAGTTTTTCTCTGAACAGGGGGAAAAAACATCACCAAATTCACTGGGAATATATTACATAGGATGGAGAAACAATATTCCAGGCTGCAGCTCCATACTACTAATGAAACACAGAGAACTGATACTATATCCTCGTTGTTGGGGTGGGATTGGCATGAGGTGTGTGGGGTCCATGGGTGGCTTTTGACCATTCCTTTGGATAACTCATGTCTAATTCATTGTTAGAAAAAAACAGAACAAACTGATATAGTGGGTGTCAATCCTCTTCCGTGTGCTTTTTGAGGTGGAACGATCTACTTTCTTTTAGGTTTTTGTGTGTTTAACCAATAGCATGTCTCCTTTAGGTCCATTCTGCAGTGTATTGGTGGAGAGGTTTGGTTGCCGGGCGACGGTGATGCTGGGCGGGGTCCTGAGTGGGCTTGGAATGGTGGCCAGCTCGTTCACCCACACCATCACTGAGCTCTACGTCACAGCTGGGATTATCACAGGTCACTGCGCTCCCACATACACACACGGAGTCACTCCACATCAGTGGCGGTCGGAAACGTTTAAGATGAGGGAGGACGATTTTTTTTTTATATGAGCATGTCAGCATATTGGATGTTTGTCATATACAGTGCATTCGTAAAGTATTCAGACCCCTTCCATTTTTCCACATGTTGTTACGTTAGTCTCATTACAATCTATATAAGGTCCCATGGTTGACAGTGCATGTGAGAGCAAAAACCAAGCCATGATGTCAAAGAAATTGTCCGTAGAGCTCCGAGAAAGGATTGTGTCAAGGCACAGATCTAGGGAAGGGTAACAAAAAATTTCCCCAAGAACAGAGTGGCCTCCACCAAATTTGGATCCACCAAGACTCTTCCTAGAGCTGGTCGCCTGGCCAAACTGATCAATCAGGGGAGAAGGGCCTTGGTCAGAGAGGTGACCAAGAACCCGATGGTCACTCTGACAGAGCTCCAGAGTTCCTCTGTGGAGTTGGGAGAACCTTCCAGAAGGACAACCATCTCTGCAGCACTCCACCAATCAGGTCTTTATGGTAGAGTAGCCAGACGGTAGCCACTTCTCAGTAAAAGGCACATGACAGCCTGCTTGGAGTTTGCCAAAAGGCACCCAAAGGACTCTGACCATGAGATACAAGATTCTCTGGTCCGATGAAACCAAGATTGAACTCTTTGGCCTGAATGCCAAGAGTCACGTCTAGAGGAAACCTGGCACCATCCCTACGGTGAAGCATGGTGGTGGCAGCATCGGACTTGACCCCGATCTAACATCACTGGAGAGACCTGAAAATAGCTGTGCAGCGACGCTCCCCATCCAACCTGACAGAGCTTGAGAGGATCTGCAGAGAAGAAAGTGTGCCAAGATTGTAGCATCATACCCAAGAAGTCTCGAGGCTGTGATCGCTGCCAAAGGCACTTCAACAAAGTAGTGGGTAAAGGGTCTGAATACATATGTAAATGTGATACATATATATACAGTATATCACAAAAGTGAGTACACCCCTCACATTTTTGTAAATATTTGAGTATATATTTTCATGTGACAACACTGAACAAATGACACCTTGCTACAATGTAAAGATGTGAGTGTACAGCTTGTATAACAGTGTAAATTTGCTGTCCCCCCAAAATAACTCAACACACAGCCATTAATGTCTAAACCGCTGGTAACAAAAGTGAGTACACCCCTAAGTGAAAATGTCCAAATTGGGCCCAAAGTGTCAATATATTGTGTGGCTACCATCATTTTCCAGCACTGCCTTAACCCTCTTGGGCATGGAGTTCACCAGAGCTTCATAGGTTGCCACTGGAGTCCTCTTCCACTCCTGACGACATCACGGAGCTGGTGGATGTTAGAGACCTTGCACTCCTCCACCTTCCATTTGAGGATGCCCCACAGATGCTCAATAGGGTTTAGGTCCGGAGACATGCTTGGCCAGTCCATCACCTTTACTCTCAGCTTCTTTGGCAAGGCAGTGGTCGTCTTGGAGGTGTGTTTGGGGTTGTTATCATGTTGGAATACTGCCCTGCGGCCCAGTCACCGAAGGGAGGGGATCATGCTCTGCTTCAGTATGTCACAGTACATGTTGGCATTCATGGTTCCCTCAATGAACTGTAGCTCCCCAGTGCCGGCAGCACTCATGCAGCCCCAGACCATGACACTCCCACCACCATGATTGACTGTAGGCAAGACACACATGTCTTTGTACTCCTCACCTGGTTGCCGCCACACACACTTGACACCATCTGAACCAAATAAGTTTATCTTGGTCTCATCAGACCACAGGACATGGTTCCAGTATTCCATGTCCTTAGTCTGCTTGTCTTCAGCAAACTGTTTGCGGGCTTTCTTGTGCATCATCTTTAGAAGAGGCTTCCTTCTGGAACGACAGCCATGCAGACCAATTTGATGCAGTGTACGGCGTATGGTCTGAGCACTGACAGGCTGACCCCCCACCCTTTCAACCTCTGCAGCAATGCTGGCAGCACTCATACGTCTATTTCCCAAAGACAACCTCTGGATATGACGCTGAGCACGTGCACTCAACTTCTTTGGTCGACCATGGCGAGGCCTGTTCTGAGTGGAACCTGTCCAGTTAAACCGCTGTATGGTCTTGGCCACCGTGCTGCAGCTCAGTTTCAGGGTCTTGGCAATGTTCTTATAGCCCAGGCCATCTTTATGTAGAGCAACAATTCTTTTTTTCAGATCCTCAGAGAGTTCTTTGCCATGAGGTGCCATGTTGAACTGACCAGTCAGTATGAGGGAGTGTGAAAGTGATGACACCAAATTTAACACACCTGCTCCCCATTCACACCTGAGACCTTGTAACACTAACGAGTCACATGACACCGGGAGGGAAAATGGCTAATTGGGCCCAATTTGGACATTTTCCCTTAGGGGTGTACTCACTTTTGTTGCCAGCGGTTTAGACATTAATGGCTGTGTGTTGAGTTATTTTGAGGGGACAAATTTACACTGTTATACAAGCTGTACACTCACTACTTTACATTGTAGCAAAGTGTCATTTCTTCAGTGTTGTCACATGAAAAGATATACTCAAAATATTTACAAAAATGTGAGGCGTGTACTCACGTTTGTGATATACTGGGTGTATATATATATATTTTTTTTTAAATGTATTTATTTACTTTATACATTTTATACAAAAATGTCTAAATATTTGTTTTGGTATTGTGTGTAGATTGATGAGGGGGGGGAAACTATTTAATACGTTTTAGAATAAGACTGTAACGTAACAAAATGTGGAAAAAATCAAGGGGTCTGAATACTTTCCGAATGCACTGTATATTCCATTCCCCAGCTCAATGTAACTTCGAAAGGTTTAGGCTACTACATGATACTAGAATTTTCCATCATGAGGTTTCTACAACCCTAGCCTATGAATGAACATTTACAAGGTAGGTGCACAGGTCGAGAGAAAAAGGAGAGTGATCAAGGTGACAGACAGTGACACATTCAATATCGCTTTGCACACTCTTGCCTACCTCTAGCTGATCGAGGGTGTAATCATTAGTCAAATTCAGGTATGTTTATCCCCGTTTTGTTCCATTTGCTTCTGTTAAAAAAAAAACGTTTTTTAAACAGAATAGCGGAATGAATAACCCCCTGATCACACGCAAACACAGTTCAGCCACATCCAAATAGAAAAAAATGTTGCTTGTTGTATAATTCCTTCTCGCATCTACATGCTCTCCTCCTCTCACCTTTTCCCTTCGCTTGTGGACTTCAGTGCACAACACGTCAGCTGTCTGTGACCAGGCAAAAAAAAACTTTCCAAGCCAAACCTTCATATCATAACCGCTAACTGCTACACACAGCTTACGTCGTTGTCACCATATTAGCTAAGGATGTTAGTAATGTCATAGTCAACATAGCCTCTACAACTAACGTGTTAGTAACCCGCTACAATCATGCAGTACAGTGAGCAAGCAGTTTAGTAGTTACACCGGCAGGCCCCGGTGGCAATAAATTAGCTTATTTAGCTGTAGCTTATGCTTTCAGTACTAGATTAATTCTCAAATCATTTGATTGGCTGGACAACATGTCAGTTCATGCTGCAATATCTCTGATAGGTTGAGGACGTCCTCCGGAAGTTGTCATAATTACTGTGTAAGTCTATGGAAGGGGGTGAGAACCATGAGCCTCCTATGTTTTATATTGAAGTCAATGTACACAGTGGAGGACGGAAACTATCTGTCCTCCGGCTACACCATGGTGCTGCCCTACAGAGTGCTGTTGAGGTTACTGTAGACCTTCATTGCAAAACAGTGTGGTTTAATTAATTATTTGGTGACGTGCAAATATTTTGTGTAGTATTATCTAAAAAGGATCAAGTTTTTCAATATTGCACTATTTACATTTTTTTATTCACTGAGGAGGATAGTCCTCCCCATCCTCCTCCACACAGCAGTTAACCCCTAACCACAGATCTAGAATCAGATAACCCTACATTCCAATCCTTCCCATGATTATTAGGGCAGGTGAAAAAATCTGACCCTGTATCAGTGGATGGGGGCAACCTCTCATGCATTCAGCCATGTGCCTTACTCATTGTCTTCTTGTTTGATAGGACTTGGATTCTGCTTCAGCTTCCAGCCTGCAGTGACTATCCTCGGGCACTATTTTGTACGGCGGCGGGCTTTCGCCAACGCCATTTCGTCCACGGGCACGGCTCTGGGCCTGTGCACTCTGCCCCTCCTGGGCAACTACCTCCACACTGAGCTGGGCTGGCGTGGGAGTTTCCTGGTACTGGGGGCTGTCTTGCTTAACTGCTGCGTATGCGGAGCTGTGATGAGGCCCCTGGGGGGCCCCAGACACCGTGGCCAGCCCCTGATAAACCACAGGCCTCTTCAGCTGAAGGAGGAGAAGCTAAAGGGGAGAATGAGGGCCTTGTGGGCCGGTCTGATGACTGCCCTGCGTCGTCACATGGCCTTTGATCTCTTACGTAACAACCTGCGCTATCGTATGTACGCTGTGGGCATCACCTGGATGATGCTAGGCTTCGTGGTGCCGCTGATCTACTTGGTTCCCTACGCCACGGCCCACAACATAGAGCAGAGCCAGGCCGCCCTCCTCCTCTCCATCCTGGGTATCGTTAACATCGTGGTGCGGCCTCCTATCGGCCTGCTCTTCAGCCTGCCCTGGTTCAAGGGGTGCCACACCTATGTGTTCTCTGCTGCTCTGCTGGTGAATGGGCTGAGTAATAGTATCTGCTGCATCGATGCCAGCTTCCCCGTGCTGCTGGCGTACGTGGTGACCTACGGCCTGTCCATGAGCGTGGTGGGCTCGCTGATGTTCACCGTCCTCATGGATACGTTGGACATGAGTCGATTCCCCGCTGCCCTGGGCCTGCTCGCCATCATGGAGAGTGTCACGCTGCTGATCGGTCCCCCGCTCGCAGGTACCGAACTCACTGAGGCATGGTGTGTGTGTGTGTGTGTGTGTGTGTCTGCCTCCCCGAGAAGATGTACTATTCAATTAATAATTACATTTTATATTTAATGAATCAAGTAAGTGCTGTAGTGTAACTTGGAGTGCTAGACATGCCAACAAAACCCTCATCTACAAATAACAACACACACAACGCTGTGGTCGAAGGCAAGCAGCATATCCTGTTGCTTGGATCCCATGGTCATCCAACCAATCATGTGTTTCCAAGGGAAACAGATTGTGTGCGTGTGTGTGTACATCCGTACATGCCTGTGTGCTCATGCCTGTGTGTGCATGTTGCGGGGGGGTCTCTGAATAAGTAATCGCGGAAAGTACACATCTGACTTGAATTAGAATGTAATGTTCAGCCCACAGTGTAGGTCTGGGCTCCGTGTTTCCTGGGGGGGCACTGAAATAGACAGGGGGGCTCTCTTATTTCAGAGCTATTTTAGGCTGCATACATGACATTTGAGCTAAGTTTTATTTTTACTGCTTTATGTGGTTGGCTGAGTTTGCCTGTGCCATGGCAATACTGTATGTTATTGGTGTAGTTATGTCATCATGATCTGTCTTTCATGCACTGCTAGGGCCCTACTAATGCTGAGATTGGCTCCTGTTATTGTTGTTGTTTATGTTGTTGCCGTTGCAGGAATCCTAGTGGACAGAACAGGGGAGTATTTCTACGTCTTCTTTGCCTGCAGTGCCACTGTTGCCTCATCGGCTGTATTCCTCATGGTGTCTTTCTACTGGCTGGACAGAAGGGACAGGGGGGCGTTAAAGGGGCAGCAGGTGCCACCCCAGGTCCCCCCAGCAAAGCCTGCCAGTGGTAACAATTTGATCCCCCAGTGCCAGTACCGCAGTGTGCCCACAGAGGGGGACAAAGACAAGGCCCCAGACTCCGAGACGGGGGACGTCACCCGCCTGTGAACATCGTCACTGTCCAAACACACAAACCAAACTCACAGATGTGTACTTCCCGCGATTCTGTATATCGATTGTATATCCTGTGTTGCTAATATTAAAGTAGAAGTGTGATAATTTATATCCCAATCTGTTAGGATCTGACATTCCATTTAATCATAGTATACACACTCTTGACTGTTAGAGTATTGATTGCAAAGGGGTTGAGTATTTCATCCAATGGGTGAATATTACATATAGTATAGACATGGATTATTCATTGCTATTACAGTCTACACTGTTTATGCAGACTAGAAAATACTGTTACTGGTGATTGAATGCAGTACTTTTTCACACATGCCATAAACCTTAAACCTGTGCCTTTTCCCTCACACCCTGTTGCACGTACAAGAAGACATGCCACCTTAAGAATCACTCACCACCCTTCAAAAAGCAATGACTGTGCAAAAGACACAGGGCCTTTGTACAGACAATCAATCAAAAGAAGCAAAAGAAACATATTCAATTTCCTATACATACTACACCAGAAGAAACCTCAACTGAATAAGAACTGTACCAGTTTATTTCAACATCAAAGACTGATATCATTGATTGAGCATACCAATGTCAAACTCTTAATCTCAAGGAATCTTACATTTTTTGGCCCTAAACACATTTGTTTATTATTTTCATGTCTTGATATGTTCATTGTGAAACAGAGTTAGACAACTATCAGTAGCCTACTGAGAATGGCTTGTGTAAAAGTACAGGATGAGTCACTAGGACATGGGTGCTTTCCATTGTCAAAGACTGAAGCAAGTACTGTAGCTGTTAGAGATTTATGTTACTGCTCCACCTATGAGTATTTCAAGTATGGACTGTAAATTCATCACAAGATTACTCTAAGGAACATACAGTCACATATGTGGCAACATACTTTAGGCCAGGGTTTTCCTTACACGCCCCTCCCCTGGGTGCACGTTTGTTTTTTTGCCCAAGCACTACACAGCTGATTCAAATAATCAAAGCTTGATGATGAGTTGATTATTTGAATCAGCTGTGTAGTGCTGGGGGGAAAAAACAAAACGTGGACCCAGAGGGGGCCCCAGGACCGAGTTTGGGAAACCCTGCTTTAAGCTATGGCTCCCTTGCAATAGGAATATGAATATATATTTTTATATAAAGGGCTATTGTTTCTTGCACTGGGGCCAAATAATGTTTTTTTTTTTCTCGTGATTCAATACATTATTTATATAAAATAATTATGGAAATTATAATAAATGTAATCCTAAAAAAAACATGTTTTTAATTGTGTGTTTAAAAGAGTGATTAATCGGTTCTCATCAGGAAATGTAGATTGCCAAGTGGCAATGGCAAAATTGGCTATTATTTGTCACATCTACTCCCGCTCCTTCCCTCTGTTGTTCAAAATGTCGATGGTCTACTAACCACCGGTCCTGGCAACCCATCTTCACGCATACCTGGCAACCACAATTACGCATACCTGTGTCTCATCTGTCACACCTGGACTTCAGTACTCCCTGATTACTTACCCTTCATATAGAAGTCTTTCGTTGCTAGTCATCAGGTAGTATTGTTTGTGTTTCCATGTCAAACACTGGTCTTGTTTTGTATTGGTCCATGGTTGTTGTTATTAAACTCACTAACTGCACCTGCTTCCTGACTCCTTGCGTCTACGTTACAGAATACTACCTCACCAAATGGAAGCAGCAGTTAATTTCCCAGATGGTCAGCGAATAGAGATACCTATTTCGCCAACACCACGACCAGCTGGCACAACTGGGGACGGCTATGGAAGAGGTCCTCCGCTTCCTACTTCCTATATTTCACTCATCAAATATCAGCCCCCACCACTGACTGGTTCAAGGTTGCCATGGTTATTTCCATGCTGACCGGATGGGCGTTGGAGTGGGCTATGGCCGTCTGGGAGAGGAGGAGCTGGGTTCCTATGAGGGACTCAGAGGGGCCTTCGACCATCCACTGGAGGGCAGAGAGGGGGTTGAGCGCCTACTCCAACTACGGCAGGATGGCCAGACCACGGCGGAGTACACGCTCACCTTTCAGATAGTTGCCGCATCCAGCGTATGGAACGAGCCGGCGGTCTGCACCCTTTCCATAAAAGGATTGGGCGAAGAGGTCCAGACAGTGTCATCTTGGCATGCCAAATCTAACCTTGGACTAACTCATTGCGATGGCCATCCATCTGAATAACCTTCGGGAGCATCGACTCTCTCCCTCCTTCGTTGACCGTTCTGAATCAGAGCCTGAACCCATGGAGGTGGTGGCCACACACCTTTCCGCGGCTTCGCTGGAGATAGCTGTGGCTCTGTCCCAGCCGGCCAGGAGGGGCTTCAGTGGTGTCCGGTGTGCCATAACCAGGGCAAGTCTCGTGGGGGTCGTAGACCAAAACAGAGAACACCATTGTGAGAGTAGTCTTTCCATAGTGGTCATATTAGTTTGTAGTCCACATAGGCGGATGTGGTGGATTGAGACTCAGCCCATGCAAAAAAATATATCTCTAGCTTAAACCAAAGTCTCTCCGCCCTAAAAATGGGAGTTGTTGTCCACGAAGCGGCAAGGCGGGCTGTCTAGCTCCCGCCTATCATTTCTTTGGATTGGTTGATACATCTCATTATTGTAATTTATTTTTGAGTATTCAATAAGGGTTGTTTATGTCAACCGCCAGTATTCAAGGGAGAGAGCTGTTATGCTACTAGCCTCATGATATGAATATGCGTAGCCATCTCGAGACAACTCCGATATAAAGTGTTTTTTCTCAAAGTAGCCGGGATGTCACGTGTCCTTACTTATATCCATGCACTCGTAACAACTTAAGCATTACGAAACTTCTATTCAATCAAATAAACCTCATGTAGCAAATAAGCCATACATTTTTGGGGGTTTACATTTTACATCATTTACATTTAAGTCATTTAGCAGACGCTCTTATCCAGAGCGACTTACAAATTGGACCAAATTCGACTCTCTCATTGACCTCCATACATATACTCCTTGCTTGGTGGGCCAAACAACAACAAAAACTGCACCTGCCGAGATGGGCCTTTCTCTACCTATTCTTCTCTGCTAAAACTGACAGATTTTGATGGGGATTTTTTTATTATGCTACTTAGATTGATGCACAGGTGCAATATGCAACTTTTTGGCCGACCCGACCAAATTCATAGAAATGTGAGTTATGGGGCCTCCCGAGTGGCGCAGCAGTCTAAGGCACTGCATCGCAGGTCACCTGGGTTCATTCCCGGCTTTATTACAACCTGCTGTGATCGGGTGTCCCATAGGGCAACGCACAATTGGTCCAGCGTTTTCCGTGATAGGGGAGGATTTGTACGGGGGTGCTTTACTTGGCTCATTGCGCTCTAGCGACTCCTTGTGGCGGGCCGGGCGCCTGCAGGCTGATCTCTGTCGTCAGTTGAACAGTGTTTCCTCTGACACATTGGTGCAGCTGGCTTACGGGTTAAGCGGATTGTTGTTAAGAAGTGTGGTTTGGCGGGTCATTGTTTCAGAGTACACATGACTCGAACTTTGCCTCCCGAGCCCTTTAGGGAGTTGCAGTGATAAGACAAGATGGAAATTGGGGAGTTAAAGGGGATAAAATACAACAAAAAATATCAAAATCTGCATTACCAGTCAAAGTTGGGACACACCTACGATTCAAGAGTTTATAATTTTACTATTTTCTACATTGTAGAATAGTGAAGACATCAAAACATGAAATAACACATGGAATCATGTAGTTACCAAAAAAGTGTTAAAGAAATCTAAATATATTTTAGATTCTTCAAAGTAGCCACCCTTGGCCTTGACAGCTTTGCACACTCTTGGCATTCTCTCAACTAGCTTCACCTGGAAGGCTTTTCCAACAGTCCTGAAGGTGTTCCTACATACGCTGAGCACTTGTTGGCTGCTTTTCCTTCACACTGCGGTCCAACTCATCCCAAACCATCTCGATTGGGTTGAGGTTGGGTGATTGTGGAAGCCAGGTAATCTGATGCAGCACTCCATCACTCTCCTTCGTGGTCAAATAGCCCTTACACAGCCTGGAGGTGTGTTGGGTCATTGTCCTGTTGATAACCAAATGATAGTCCCACTAAGCGCAAACCAGATGGGGTGGCATATCGCTGCAGAATGGTGTGGTAGCCATGGTGGTTAAGTGTGCCTTGAATTCTAAATAAATCACAGACCGTGTCACCAGCAAATCACCCCAACACCATCACACCTCCACCATGCTTCACGGTGGGAACGACACTAAATCAAATTTGGATGAGCAATGACAGAGCGGTATAGGCAAAAGTTCAAAAGTTTGGGGTCACTTAGAAATGCCCTTATTTTCCTTGAAAACAAACACGAAATAAGTCGCAATATGAATAGGAAATACAGTCAAGATGTTGACAAGGTTATAAATAATGATTTATAATTGAAAAAATAATTGTGTCCTTCAAACTTTGCTTTCGTCAAGGAATCATCCATTTGCAGCAATTACAGCCTTGCAGACCTTTACCATTTTAGTTGTCAATTTGTTGAGGTCATCTGAAAATGTTGCCGTACCAGGTGTTGATACAGCCTGACAGGAAGCTCTCAATTGTGCATCTGTAAAAGTGTGAGGGTTTTAGGTGTCAAGCCAAAGAAGGCTGGACCATTTCAGTTTGTCCGTGATGTGTACGCCGAGGAACCTAACTTTCCACCTTCTCCGCTGCTGACCCGTCTGTGGATATGGGGGTGCTCCTTCTGCTGTTTCCTGAAGTCCACGATCATCTCCTTTGTTTTATTGACTTTGAGTGAGAGGTTGTTTTCCTGACACCACACTCCGAGTGCCCTCACCTCCTCCCTGTAGGCCGTCTCGTTGTTGTTGGTAATCAAGCCTACTACTGTTGTGACGTCGGCAAGATTGATGATTGAGTTGGAGGCGTGCATGGCCGTGCAGTCATGGGTGAACAAGGAGTACAGGAGAGGGCTGAGCACGCACCCTTGTGCGGCCCCAGATTTTGAGGATCAGCGAAGTGGAGGTGTTGTTTCCTACCTTCACCACCTAGAGGCGGCCCATCAGGAAGTCCAGTACCCAATTGCACAGGATGTGGTCTTGTCCAGATGGGATAGGGCAGTGTGCAGTGTGATGGTGATTGCATCGTCTGTGGACCTATTGGGGCGTTAAGCAAATTAAAGTGGATCTAGGGTGTCAGGTAAGGTGGAGGTGATATGATCCTTGACTAGTCTCTCGGCGCACTTCATGATGACAGAAGTGAGTGCTTACGGAGCGATAGTTGTTTAGCTCAGTTACCTTTGCCTTGCTTAGTACAGGAACAATGGTGGCCATCTTGAATTATATGGGGACAGCAGACTGGGATAGGGAAAGATTGTACATGTCTGTAAACACCAGCCAGCTGGTCTGTGCATGCTCTGAAGATGCAGCTAGGGATGCCGCTTTGCGAGGGTTATCACGTTTAAATGTCTTACTCACGTCAGCCTCGGCGAAGGAGAGCCCACAGTCCATGGTAGCGGGCCGCGTCTATGGCACTGTATTATCCTCAAAGCGGTTAAAGGTGTTTAGTTTGTCTGGAAGCAAGACGTCGGTGTCCGTGACGTGGCTTGTTTTCCCTTGTAGTCCGTGATTGTCTGTAGACGCTGCCACATACGTCTCGTGTCTGAGCCTTTAAATTGCGACTCCACTTTGTTTCTATACTGACATTTCGCTTTGATTGCCTTGCGGAGGGAATAACTACGCTGTTTGTATTCGGCCATATTCCCAGTCACCTTTCCATTCTTAAATGCGGTGGTTTGCACTTTCAGTTTTACACGAATGCCGCCATCTATCCACCTTTTCTGGTTAGAGTAGGTTTTAATAGTCACAGTAGGTACATCTCCTATACACTTGCTAATAAACTCTCTCACCGAATCAACGTATATGTCGATATTGTTCTCTGAGGCTACCCGGAACATGTCCCAGTCCTCGTGATCAAAACAATCTTGAAGTTTGGATTCCGATTGGTCAGACCAGCTTTGAATAGTCCTTAGCACGGGTACATCCTGTTTGAGTTTCTGCCTGTAGGAAGGGAAGAGCAACATGGAGTCGTGGTCAGATTTGCCCAAAGGAGGGCGGGGGAGGGCCTTGTATGCATTGCGGAAGTTAGAGTAGCAGTGATCCAGCGTTTTTCCAGCGAGAGTGCTACAGTCAATATGCTGATAGAATTTAGGTAGCCATGTTCTCAAATTTGCTTTGTTAAAATCCCCAGCTACATCAAATGCAGCATTGGGATATATGGTTTCCAGTTTACATAAAGTCCATTGAAGTTCCTTGGGGGCCGTCATGGTATCGGCTTGAGGGGGGATATACACAGTTGTGACAATAACCGAGCAGAATTCTCTTGGGAGATAATACGGTCGGCATTTGATTGTAAGGAATTCTTGGTCAGGTGAACAAAAGAACTTGAGTTCCTGTATGTTGTTACAATTACACCACGTTAATCATGAAACATACACCCCCACCCTTCTTCTTCCCGGAGAGATGTTCTGTCGACATAATGCACAAAAAAATCCAGGTGGCTGTACCGACTCCGACAGCATATCCCGAGAGAACTAATCCCTGATGTCTCCCTGGAAAGTAACTCTTGCCCTAATTTTGTCTACCTTGTTATCTAGAAACTGGACATTAGAGAGTAATATACTCGGAAGCGGTGGGTGGTGAGCGCACCTCCAAAGTCTGACCAGAAGACCGCACAGTCTACCTCTTCTCCGGCAGCGTTGTTTTGGGTCAGCCTCTGGAATCAGTTCAAATACCCTGGGTGGTTCGGACAAAAGGATCCGCTTCGGGAAAGTTTGTATTCCTGGTCGTAGTACCAGCAAGTTAACTTCGCCTGATATCCAATAGTTCTTCCCGGCTGTATATAATAACACTTAAGATTTTCTGGGCTAACAATGTAAGAAATAAGAAAAAGAAAACACTACCTTTAGTAGTGGTTTCATTGCAGCAATTCCACCATGAAGGCCTGATTCCCGTAGTCTCCTCTGAACAGTTGATGTTGAGATGTGTTCATTGTACTTGAACTCTGTGAAGAATTTATTTGGGCTGCAATTTCTGAGGCTGGTGACTCTAATGAACTTATCCTCTACAGTAAATCTGGATTTTCCTTTCCTGTGGCAGTCCTCATGAGAGCCAGCTTCATCATAGCACTTGATGTTTTTTGCAACTGCACTTGAAGAAACTTTAAAAGTTCTTGAAATTTTCCAAATTTACTGACCTTCATGTCTTAAATTAACGATGGACTGTCATTTCTCTTTGCTTATTTGACCTGTTCTTGCCATAATATGGACTTGGTATTTTACCAAATAGGGCAATCTTCTGTATACCACCCCTGCCTTTTCACAACACAACTGATTGGCTCAAACACATAAAAAGGAAAGAAACAGGC
The DNA here is from genome assembly GCF_034236695.1 of Oncorhynchus nerka. Classification (NCBI taxonomy): domain Eukaryota; kingdom Metazoa; phylum Chordata; class Actinopteri; order Salmoniformes; family Salmonidae; genus Oncorhynchus; species Oncorhynchus nerka. The sequence goes on from NC_088411.1 coordinate 210,388, forward strand.
ACTCCTTTTGATTGAAATGCATTCCAGGTGACTACCTCATGAAGCTGGTTGAGAGAATGCCAAGAGTGTGCAAAGATGTCATTAAGGCAAAGGGTGGCTACTTTTTATGGTTACTACATGATTTCATATGTGTTATTTTATAGTTTTGTTGTCTTCACTATTATTCTACAATGTAGAAGATAGTTCAATTAAAACCCTTGAATGAGTAGGTGTCCAAGCGTTTGACTGGTACTGTATATCTAGTTTTTATTGGTCTGCGAGCCTACAAAAGGGGGGCTGGCCTGTGGCCCATCCCTGCTTTATAAGTACTATTTCACTCAAATGTCTCTTTCCATTCCTCTGTCTCTTTCATCAATGCTGTTGTGAATCTATGAATCACTTTCTAGTGTCCAGTTATGCATTGACTGTGTTCCCTTATGGCTCAGGTGGACCAGGCTGCTGCAGGCATCCTGGCCCTGGGTTTGAAGAGGGGGGACAGACTGGGCATGTGGGGACCCAACACATGAGTGGGTCCTGTTCTAGTTTGCCACAGCCAAGGCTGGCATCATACTGGTATACACTGACACTGATGGCACGTAGAAGGAGGAATCTTAATGTGGGAAAAGTGTTAGTTTTTGCACCCTCTACATGTGTACATTAAAGAAGATGTTTTCAGTGGTTATGTTTTGTTCTCTCTGACAGACGTCTGTTAACCCAACCTATCAGGTGCAGCAGTTTCAGTTTGCTTCGAAGAAAGGTGGGTCATTTGAGTTGGCAGTCATTTCATGTCATATATTTTGTTCAATGAGAACAGTACTGGGTGTGGTACGCTTAAGTAGGATGGGCCGCTGATTGCTTTTGAAACATTTTATGATGATGATTATTTTTTATTTTTTTCACCTTTATTTAACCAGGTAGGCTAGTTGAGAACAAGTTGTCATTTGCAACTGCGACCTGGCCAAGATAAAGCATAGCAGTGTGAACAGACAACACAGAGTTACACATGGAGTAAACAATTAACAAGTCAATAACACAGTAGAAAAAAAGAGTCTATATACATTGTGTGCAAAAGGCATGAGGAGTTAGGCGAATAATTACAATTTTGCAGATTAACACTGGAGTGATAAATGATCAGATGGTCATGTACAGGTAGAGATATTGGTGTGCAAAAAAGCAGAAAAGTAAATAAATAAAAACAGTATGGGGATGAGGTAGGTAAAATTGCGTGGGCTATTTACCGATAGACTATGTACAGCTGCAGCAATCTGTTAGCTGCTCAGATAGCAGATGTTTGAAGTTGGTGAGGGAGATAAAAGTCTCCAACTTCAGTGATTTTTGCAATTCGTTCCAGTCACAGGCAGCAGAGAACTGGAACGAAAGGCGGCCAAATGAGGTGTTGGCTTTAGGGATGATCAGTGAGATACACCTGCTGGAGCGCGTGCTACGGGTGGGTGTTGCCATCGTGACCAGTGAACTGAGATAAGGCGGAGCTTTACCTAGCATGGACTTGTAGATGACCTGGAGCCAGTGGGTCTGGCGACGAATATGTAGCGAGGGCCAGCCGACTAGAGCATACAGGTTGCAGTGGTATAAGGTGCTTTAGTAACAAAACGGATGGCACTGTGATAAACTGCATCCAGTTTGCTGAGTAGAGTGTTGGAAGCTATTTTGTAGATGACATCGCCGAAGTCGAGGATCGGTAGGATAGTCAGTTTTACGAGGGTAAGTTTGGCGACGTGAGTGAAGGAGGCTTTGTTGCGGAATAGAAAGCCGACTCTAGATTTGATTTTAGATTGGAGATGTTTGATATGAGTCTGGAAGGAGAGTTTACAGTCTAGCCAGACACCTAGGTACTTATAGATGTCCACATATTCTAGGTCGGAACCATCCAGGGTGGTGATGCTAGTCGGGCGTGCGGGTGCAGGCAGCGAACGGTTGAAAAGCATGCATTTGGTTTTACTAGCGTTTAAGAGCAGTTGGAGGCCACGGAAGGAGTGCTGTATGGCATTGAAGCTCGTTTGGAGGTTAGATAGCAGTGTCCAAGGACGGGCCGGAAGTATACAGAATGGTGTCGTCTGCGTAGAGGTGGATCAGGGAATCGCCCGCAGCAAGAGCAACATCATTGATATATACAGAGAAAAGAGTCGGTCCGAGAATTGAACCCTGTGGCACCCCCATAGAGACTGCCAGAGGACCGGACAGCATGCCCTCCGATTTGACACACTGAACTCTGTCTGCATAGTAATTGGTGAACCAGGCAAGGCAGTCATCAGAAAAACCGAGGCTACTGAGTCTGCCGATAAGAATATGGTGATTGACAGAGTCGAAAGCCTTGGCAAGGTCGATGAAGACGGCTGCACAGTACTGTCTTTTATCGATGGCGGTTATGATATCGTTTAGTACCTTGAGCGTGGCTGAGGTGCACCCGTGACCGGCTCGGAAACCAGGTTGCACAGCGGAGAAGGTACGGTGGGATTCGGGATGGTCAGTGACCTGTTTGTTGACTTTGCTTTCAAAGACCTTAGATAGGCAGGGCAGGATGGATATAGGTCTGTAATAGTTTGGGTCCAGGGTGTCTCCCCCTTTGAAGAGGGGGATGACTGCGGCAGCTTTCCAATCCTTGGGGATCTCAGACGATATGAAAGAGAGGTTGAACAGGCTGGTAATAGGGGTTGCGACAATGGCGGCGGATAGTTTCAGAAATAGAGGGTCCAGATTGTCAAGCCCGGCTGATTTGTACGGGTCCAGGTTTTGCAGCTCTTTCAGAACATTTGCTATCTGGATTTGGGTAAAGGAGAACCTGGAGAGGCTTGGGCGAGTAGCTGCGGGCCGAGGTTGGAGTAGCCAGGAGGAAGACATGGCCAGCCGTTGAGAAATGCTTGTTGAAGTTTTCGATAATCATGGATTTATCGGTGGTGACCGTGTTACCTAGCCTCAGTGCAGTGGGCAGCTGGGAGGAGGTGCTCTTGTTCTCCATGGACTTCACAGTGTCCCAGAACTTTTTGGAGTTAGAGCTACAGGATGCAAATTTCTGCCTGAAGAAGCTGGCCTTTGCTTTCCTGACTGACTGCATGTATTGGTTCCTGACTTCCCTGAACAGTTGCATATCGCGGGGACTATTCGATGCTATTGCAGTCCGCCACAGGATGTTTTTGTGCTGGTCGAGGGCAGTCAGGTCTGGAGTGAACCAAGGGCTATATCTGTTCTTAGTTCTGCATTTTTTGAACAGAGCATGCTTATCTAAAATGGTGAGGAAGTTACTTTTAAAGAATGACCAGGCATTCTCAACTGACGGGATGATGTCAATGTCCTTCCAGGATACCCGGGCCAGGTCGATTAGAAAGGCCTGCTCACAGAAGTGTTTTAGGGAGCGTTTAACAGTGATGAGGGGTGGTCGTTTGACTGCGGGTCCGTAGCGGATACAGGCAATGAGGCAGTGATCGCTGAGATCCTGGTTGAAGACAGCGGAGGTGTATTTGGAGGGCCAGTTGGTCAGGATGACGTCTATGAGGGTGCCCTTATTTACAGGGTTGTACCTGGTGGGTTCCTTGATGATTTGTGTGAGATTGAGGGCATTTAGCTTCGATTGTAGGACTGCCGGGGTGTTAAGCATATCCCAGTTTAGGTCACCTAACAGAACAAACTCTGAAGCTAGTTGGGGGGCAATCAATTCACAAATGGTGTCCAGGGCACAGCTGGGAGCTGAGGGGGGTCGGTAGCAGGCGGCAACAGTGAGAGACTTATTTCTGGAGAGAGTAATTTTTTTAATTAGTAGTTCGAACTGTTTGGGTATGGACCTCTGTTAATGTCTTAATCTGTTAACGCACAGTATGGACCTGGAAAGTATGACATTACTTTACATTTACATTTACTTACATTACTTTTCATGATAATGATGTTGATGTTCATTGGTGGTAATAAGTGTTATGCAGTTGTAATGCAAGCAGGTGAATGTAATATTCTCTTCTTTGCTGGTTTTGACCCAGGTGGGATGCAATGCCATTATGTGCCCGACCCAGTTTAAGACCCAGAAGTACTGTGGCATTCTCAGATAGAGAATCCCTGGATCTATCCCTGGATCTGTCAAGAGTGGTATGACCACACTGATTTCTTCTTTTGATGAATTCTCAACTATCAGTTACATTGAGTGATGGTCAAAGCACAATCCCCACAAAAAAACTGCATCAGGTTCTGGAGGGTACAACACTTTGAACATTGCAGAAAGAAATATCTACAATAGAGCTGGCATGATTCCCTATGCTACACGGTTGAGGCGTGTCTGGGACACGTTGTGTTTTGTGCCTCAATCAAGTTTTTCCACTCTTCCACCCCCCCAGGTGTACCTTTGTCTACGGCAATCCTACTATGTACATCGACATGCTGGGCCAGCCTGACTTGGCCAAGTTCGACTTGTCATCAGTGGAGGGAGGTAAGAGATCCTGTTTAACTGGTTTCTGTTCTAATCATATTCTTGAAATCAAATGTATTGAACATTAGTTAGGATGGTGATTGATTGGGATGAAATTCTGCATACTCGGGGGTCCTAGAGGACCAATATTGGAATCTTGGAATTGATGATAGCAATTAGATGATTGGTAGATGATTTGGTAATTAGATGATTTGGTAATTGATAATTAGTCTTCAATGTTAGTTAGTTTGTTTCTGCATTTTAGGCATCATGGCTGGTTCCCTGTGTCCACCTGAAATAGTGAAAGTAATTTCTACAATGGGCGTTAAAGAACTCTTAGTGAGTAATGTTTTTCTTAAGTTAATTGATTATTTGGATATAAGTGATTGTCCAGAGCATTCACTCACATGGTTTCCCTGTCCTGAGTCAGTCCCTGGTTAGCAGGGAAGGATCAAAACGAACAGTGAACTGGCCCTTCAGGACCGTCACTGCAGTTAATATATTTTTTCGTTAGAGGGAGACATTTTAATGCGCAAACGTCCCTCCAGATTCATCATTGCAGGGTTGTTGGCCGACTGTACTGCATGTGTTTGTTTTAGCCCAGCACTAACACACATGCTTCTACTAATAAGCTACAGATTACGATTTTGATTAGCTGAATCGGGTGTATTAGTGTTACGCTGGGACAAAAGCTTGCAAACCCTGTAGCTCCCCAGGAGCAAGGTTGGCTATCCCTATGATATTGTCTCTCTGTTAATGTCTTAATCTGTTAACGCACAGTAGTTGAAAATGGAATCAAGACAGACAAGGTTACATCTTTATTTCTTAGATGTTTATTGGATGTGAGTTGTTCACTTCCAAAAGTCAAAAAAATACATTTATGATGTTCAATATACATAAAAAAGAAGAGCCAAATCTTAAGAGTTATGATACTCGCAGAGTATGCTTATGCTTATATGATGCTTATAGACAATCCATTGACTTAGCAGTAAAAAATATATTTTTTCAATGTCAATCAATTACTTGAAATGAAATGTAACACAGAGTGTCTGGGTGTGTCCGCTAACAAATGAAGCATTGCCACAGCAGGGTGGATGGAAAAGGCAAAATATTTAGTATATTACTTATTTAGTCAAAGACATGACACCCCTGCCACCTTTTCTCATATCCATTTTGAACTGTACACCATTTCCCCCTGTGATAACAGATTTAAATGCATTGCAAACCCTTTTAAACTTAATTAATGTAAGAATAAAGTATCTTTGTATCTCTAGGGAGATTGTCCTTTGTATGTATTCATTCGTTAAACGAAAGATACTGCTGGAGAACTGGAGTCCTCTCTTTGTTCATGTCGTCTCTGACTGTTCCTTCTCAACTTTGACCTGCCATCGCTCCGTTGTCTCATAAACCCTTTCAGAAAAAGTCCTCAGCCGCCTGCGCTGTGATGTATCGTTTACCTTTGGTCAGAGTTTGAGAGGGGTCACGCTACGTCGACGTCCGTTTTATGGTCACAGTCCTTTTAGGATGTTTTCTCAGTCTGACAGAGAATTTCTCACAGGAGAAGCGAGACAGCGAGACATGACCAACGGAGTGACCCATAGTTGGGGAATTATGTAGGCCATTGCTGTGGCAGTAGGCGGCAGGGTCCTGAAAGGTGAAGGTGTAAAGCTGAAGGTGTGAAGGTGTAAAGCTGGCTTCGAGGAGAGTCAACATGGCTGTTTGTCTATGTGTTGGTTGTAGGACGCTTGACAAATTCCTCAGCCGTTGAAAAGAGAGTGGGATGAAACAAAGGTGTGTGTTTGTATTGATAAAGGTTGTGTGTATGTTGTGTGTGTGTGTGGGTTGTGTGAATGTTGTCTTTTAACTGAACCACACAATTCTTCCACTTGTGTACAAGTGTTTTCTTGAGTCTCTGCTTCGTGTAAGCCTTTTGGTTTTCTGTTTGTGTGTTTTGTGTGCATGTGTTTGTGTCATGTATCACTTCCTGTGTGTACATGTGAAATTGAGATTTGTCAGATAGTGAGTTGGACAGTCTTGAAGTAGCAGTTAGAGTTGCTTTATTTCTTTCTTTCTCTGCACACGTACAGAGCCCGTCACCTGGACAGGCCTTTCCCCTCAGGCAGCGTCTCCTGTAGAAAGACAAACATCAGCAGCCAAATCAAACAGTCTGCCCTCCTACTAGTCAACGCCATGACCGGGACACTTTGTTCTGTTCTGGACAGGACACCAAGGCCAAGATGGAAAAAGAACAGCCAGGGGACAGACTCTGACGAGCAGACAGAGAGTTCTGAGGGAAGGAAGAGGGAAAGGGAAAGATGAACGTCAAGCTAGGCAGGTCCCAAACCATCCCCTGACATTAAGTGCTACTGTCTCAAGCCAAAGTCATTTTGTGTCCTACACACACAAATTCCTTCCTTCATATGAATACAAGCTGTGAGGAAAGCATTGAAGCCTGAAAGGGACCAGCAAAAATATGAAATGTGTAGCACAATCAAAACCCTTTGTCAAGATGTACTTCGGTAAATTCATGACTTTAAACTCTCGTAGGTCTGATACTGAGAAACTCATAACCCGGTGGGCACACCACGTCATTGCAGTATGGATAATTGGGTAATTTTGGTTGAAACATTGATCAATAAGATTTCAACCTACAGTGCATTCGGAAAGTATTCAGACCCCTTCCCTTTTTCCACATTGTGTGACGTTACTGCCTTATTTTAAAATGTATTAAATAAAAAAATCCTCATCAATCTACACACATTACCCCATAATGGCAAAGCAAAAACAGTCCACTTGCGGTAAATTCAATTGATTGGACAATGATTTGGAAAGGCACACACCTGTCTATGAGAGCAAAAACCAAGCCATGAAGTCGAAGGAATTGTCCGTAGAGCTCCGAGACAGGATTGTGTAGAGGCACAGATCTAGTGAAGGGTACCAAAACATTTCCGCAGCATTGACGGTCCCCTAGAACACAATGGTCTCCATCATTCTTAAGTGGAAGAAGTTTGGAACCGCCAAGAGTCTTCCTAGTGCTGCTCGCCTGGCGAAACAGATCAATTGGGGAGAAGGGCCTTGGTCAGGGAGGCGACCAAGAACCAGAAGGTCACTCTGACAGAGCTCCAGAGTTCCTCTTTGGAGATGGGAGAACCTTCCAAAAAGACAACCATCTCTGCAGCACTAAACCAATCAGGCCTTTATGGTAGAGTGTCCAGGTGGAAGCCACTCCTCAGTAAAAGGCACATGGCAGCCCGCTTGGAGTTTGCCAGAAGAAACAAGATTCTCTGGTCTGATGAAACTAATATTGAACTCTTTGGCCTAAGTGCCAAGGGTCATGTCTGGAGGAAACATGGCACCATCCCTATGGTGAAGCATGGTGGTGGCAGCATCCTGCTGTGGGGATGTTTTTCAACGGCAGGGAATGGGAGACTTTTCAGGATCAAGGGAAAGATGAACGGTGCAAAGTACGGACAGATCCTTGAGGAAAACCTCCTCCAGAGCGCTCAGACTGGGGCAAATGATTACCTTCCAACAGGAAAATGACCCTAAGCACACAGCCAAGACAACGCAGGAGTGGATTCGGGACGAGTCTCTAAATGTCCTTGAATGAACCCGATCTAACATCTCTGGAGAGACCTGAAAATAGCTGTGCAGCGACGCTCCCCATCCAACCTGACAGAGCTTGAGAGGATCTGCAGAGAAGAATGGGAGAAACTCCCCAAATACAGGTGTGCCAAGCTTGTAGCGTCATACCCAAGAAGACTCGAGGCTGTAATCGCTGCCAAAGGTGCTTCAACAAAGTAGTGAGTAAAGGGTCTGAATACTTATATATAATGTAATATTTCAGTTACATATACATTTGCAAAAATTTCTAAACACTGTTTTTACTTTGTCATTATGGGGTATTGTGTGTAGGTTGATGAGGGGGGAAAACGATTTAATCCATTTTAGAACAAAGGGGCTGAATACTTTCCTTATGCCCTGTACATTCACTCACTCAAATGTCTTTACTCTCAAATGTCTTTACATTTACATGTGAAACGTAAATTGAATTTCTAAAAGCACAACCAAATTACAAAGGAAAAACAATGTCTGATTTTTGGTTTAGTTGTCAATTCAAATGTCTATCACTGCGCTTTCAACCCATTAAAAGCACAGCAAAGTTCAAATGGTAATACAATGTCAGATGTTAGGTTTATTTATACAACAGATTCATTTGTTATCATTGTGCTTAGTTTTATAGCAGAACCAAATGACCTGGATTGCAGTTGAGATTACATTAAAAGTGCATATTGCAAGTGATCAATGGCAGTCAAGATTCTGAGCAGATCTCCGCAGACCTTGAACATACATGCTTTATATGATTACAATAGAAGAAATGTATAGTTACAGTAACCTCAAATGTGGCCATGGTTGTGTGACTCATTTTAAGGTTCAATTTTACATTAGTTTGTAAGATACTATTTACTGTATTACAAAAGTAATATTGAATTGTTTGGTTGACAACACAACCAAATATCAACATTTAAAGGTGATGTATCTACTGCTTGGAAAGTTCCATCTAAGCCACTGGCTTAATCCTATTCTTTAACCTTCATTTTTGGTTGCGTTGGAGACGTGAATCCAACATATCATTTGTTACCTTGTTGAAAAGTTAATAGGTTATTTATTGTATTTCAAAAGTGATATTGAATTCTATTGGTTGTCAACGCAACCAAACAACATTTGAAGGAGATTTATCTCCTGCTTGGATAGTTCCATCTGTGCCACTGATTTAGTATGGCTTTAATTTCAGTTTGTTGACAAGTTAATAATTGATATGTTGGATTCAAGTCTCCATCTCAAAATAAAATTGAAGAATAGGACTAAATCAAACTTTAAAGCACTTTAAAGTGGCAATATGTACATTTTTAGGCAACGTGGCCAAAATCACATAGAAATATGAGTTATAAATCTATCATTCAACTTGAAAGCAAATCTAAAGCGGTAGATCAGTTCTATATAAGCCATTTCTATGCTTCCCATTCTTAATTTTTGTTTGTACACCAGCTTCAAACACCTGAAACAACAATATTTTTTGATTATGGAAAATATATTTCACAGCGGTTTAGATGGTACAATAGTTCTCTACACTATACTAGCTTATTTTGTCACACAAACTGAAATTAGGCAAATTATTAGAGACTTAGCAACCAGGGAATGGGGCAGTGATTTCTGCTCAGTGCAACATTAAATAAAGTTTGATTTGATTTAGTCCTATTCTTTAACTTCGATTTTTTTGGTTGGATGGAGGAGTGAATCCAACATATGAATTATTCATTTGTAGGCCAACTGGAATTAAAGCCAGACTAAGTCCAGTGGCACAGATTAAACTTTCCAAGCAGAAGATGCATCTCCTGCAAATGTTGATATTTGGTTGCATTGACAACCAAATAAAATTCAGCGTCACTAAATATAATATCATACCATTTTAAATCAGCAAGGGCCTGAAATCGTAAGTCTATTGTGTTGTCTTTTTTTGTTGAATTCGGGGTTGAATTTAAACAATAGCTGTTAGGGTTGCAAATGATATATATGCCTAAATAGCATGATTGATGATATACAGTGCCTTCAGGAAGTATTCACAGCTCTTGACCTTTCCACATTGTCTTGTCTTAGTGCCTGAATTTAAAATGTATTAAATGTAGATTTTTTTTGTCACTGGCCTAAACACAACACCCCCATAATGTCAATGTTTTTCAAAGTATTCAACCCGTTTGTTATGGCAAGCCTAAATAAGTTCAGGAGTGAACATTTGCTGATAAGTTGCATGGACTCTGTGTGCAATAATAGTGTTTAACATGTTTAACATGATTTGTGGATGACTACCTCATCTCTGTACCCCACATATACAATTATCTGTGAAGTCCCTCAGTCAAGCAGTGCACAGATTCAACCACCAAGAATAGGGAGGTTTGCCAATGGCACCTATTGGTAGATGGATAAAAATGAAAAAAAAGCAGATATTGTTGTTGTTGGATATATATTGAGCATAGTGATTAATGACACTTTGGATGGTGTATCAATACACACAGTCACTACAAAGACACAGGTGTGCCTCCTAACTCTGTTGCCGGAGAGGAAGGAAACCGCTCAGGGATTTCAACAATGGTGACTTTAAAACTGAGGATGGCTCAACAACATTGTAGTTACTTTACAATACTAACCTAATTGACGGATTGAAAATGAGGAAGCTTGTACAGAATAAAAACATTCCAAAACATAAATCTGGTTTGCAATAAGTAAAGTACAGTAATATTGCAAAAAATGTGGCAAAACAATATATTTCTGTCCTGAATACAAAGTGTTATGTTTGGGGCAAACCCAACACAACACATTACTGAGTACCACTCTCCATATTTTCAAGAATAGTGGTGGCTGCATCATGTTATGGGTAATGCTTATAATTGTTAAGGACTGGGGAGTTTTACAGGATCAAAAATAAACAGAATGGAGCTAAGCACATGCATAATCCTAAAGGAAAACCTGACTCAGTCTGCCTTCCACCAGGCACTGGGAGATTAATTCACCTTTTAGCAGGGCAATAACCTAAAGCCTAAGGCCCTCTCTGGAGTTGCTTACCAAGAAGACAGTGAATGTCCCTGAGTGGCCGAGATACAATTTTGACTTAAATCTACTTGAATAATCTATGGCAAGACCTGAAAATGGTTGTCTAGCAATGATCAACAACCAATTTGACAGAGCTTGATTTATTTGATTTTCTTAAACATAATGGGCAAATGTTGCACAATCCAAGTGTGGAAGGCTCTTTAGAGACTTACCCAGAAAGACTCACAGCTGCAATTGCTGCCAAAGATGCTTCTACAAAGTATTGACTCGGGGGTATGAATACTTGTATAAATAAGATATTTCTGCGTTTCATATTCAATAAATAGGCAAACATTTTCTACAGACATGTTTTCACTTTGTCATTATGGGGTATTAAGTATAGATGGCTGAATTTTTGTTGTTGTTGATTTAATCCATTTTGAATTCCGGCTGTAACACAACAAAATGTGGAATGAGTGAAGGGGTATGAATATTTTCTCAAGGCACTGAGTGTTAAAGTATGGTCACATTTCATTTCCTCTGTTAAACCACCCTTTGGAATGATTTTTTCTCACCAATTTCGTGATACGATCTTGTCTCATCACTGCAAGGACTAGAGAGAGGTGAAGGTCGAGACTCATACGTCCTATGACACATGACCTGCCAAGCCGCGCTGCTTCTTAACACACTGCTTGCTTTAACCCGGAAGCCTGCTGCACCAATGTGTCGGCGAAAACACCATCCAACTGACAACCAAGTTCAGCTTGCAGGCACCCGGCCGCCACAAGCAGTCACCAGAGCACGATGAACCAAGAAAATCCCCCCCGGCCAAACCCTCCGCTAACGACACCTTGCCAATTGTGCACCACCCCATGGGGCTTCCGGTCATGGCCGTCTGTGACACAGCCTGGGATCAAACCCGAGGCTGTTGTGGCACATCAGCACTGCGATGCAGTGCCTTAGACTGCTGCTTCACTCGGGGCTGGTCAAATGTATTTTATTTTTAAGTGGAGATCTCTCAACTATCATTCTCACAATAGCACATTGGTAATAGCCAGTGAAAATATCATAGCTGGGCTGTGCTTGGTTAAAACCCTGGATGGGAGACCATAGGTTAGCTGTAGATAAATCAATTATCCAGGAGGTGCTGCCCAGCCCATAGTATTTTTCTGATAGTGGATATAACGTTGAAGATCTGGCATGGTTTTAACGGTACAAATTCAACATATTTTATAGGGTTTTCTATGTTGAAATTTGGTTAACATGATGACAATCCTGTGCTTGAAATGTCACCCTCAAAACAACAGTTTAGGTTGAAGACCTTTTTCAAATCCAATGTATTTTCCACATGAATTCCACTACACAATACGATGACAAATTACATTGAAACAATGTTGATTCAACCAGTTTGTGTCCAGTGGGAAGCTTGCTAGCTTCAGCTCATAAATTCACTTAACTGAGGTTTACTTTCCTATTTGCGGACTAGTTTTGTAATTTGTAGAGTCATCGACAGTCAGATTACCTCTTTTAATGGCGCGTGCCCTTCTTGGCTCTCTTTGTCTTGACTTTGCAGCTGCTGAAGGCAGAACTGTCTCTAATCTGCTTTCCTCTCTGTGAGGATGGAGATGCACAGAGCGCATCAGGGCGCTGGCGGCTAGAGTCCATCCACCTAGTGGGGGGAAACAGAGAGAATTTGACACAGGGTCTCGGAAAAGGAGAGAGCATTTTCCAATTACTGAAGGAAAAGTGTGGTACATTATGGCTACCACGTTTGTCTTGTTAGCCAGGTTAAATATGAGCTCCTTACTTGCGCAGAGGGGCAAGCATGCAGGTGCAGCTCCAGGGGTTGTTGGAGAGCGTGAGGTTGGTGATAGTAGTGAACTCCAGGCTGTTGGGGAGGGACTTGAGCTTGTTGTTGTCCAGGTGCAGAGACTTGATGGCCGTCACTCCATTGAATGCAGCGTCAGAGAACTAGAGGCAGAGATACAGACACAGTATAAGAGGCTTTTTAGTTTCATTTGAAAAAATAGACTTTGACAAGATATTCCAAAACATAACCCAGAACAGTCTTGTCCTTCAAATCCAAAAGTAATTTATGTATAATAGCTTCCCACGGCTCATTTGACATCCGTGAATTCAACTATTGAAGTCCCCAAAATCAACCAATATGTCAGGTAAATCTCCCCTTTCATTTAGCAGAAGCTTTTCTCCAAAGCGACTTACAGTAGTGAGTGCATACATTTTCATACTGGTCCCCCATGGGAATCGAACACACAACCCTTGTATTGTAAACACCATGCTCTACCAACTGAGACACTCTCACAGGGCATTGAGATCACACCAAGCCTGCTGATAGATGGATGTAGAATTTGTTCTACCCTTGCAGTTAGACCTCATCCTTAATATCTGTCAGAGGGCAGACCGAGATGTTTGGTAGAGGGAATCCTTTTTTTCTTCTTCCTACAGAAGAGTCACTCTGTCATGAAAGCCTCCACTCATAACTGGTTCCTGCAGCGTTGCTTATGTAAACTTGACTGTCTCACCCCTCTCTTCTCCTAAACTTCATATGTGTTTGTGAGGCCGCTAAAAACTTCACAGAGGTGCAAGATGAACTGATGCTCACCATGTCAAGTTTGGCTCTTCTAGCAGGAGGAGAGAGGGAAGGAGGTCCGGGGGCAGCTGTGAGAGGAGGGTGGACTTTGCTTTGGGTGGGATGAGTTATGTATGTCTATAAGAGATGAAGCTATTGATTGAGGCGTCCTTTTGGAAATTTCCACTGCGGAGGGTCGTGAGCACCGAGGTGGATGTTTCTGGTAATTTGAGGCAATGGAAGATGGATGACTTCCAGCATGGTCAGGTTTCTCTCTCTCTCTCTCTCTCTCTCTCTCTCTCTCTCTCTCTCTCTCTCTCTCTCTTTTCTCTCTCTCTCTCTTTTCTCTCTCTCTCGGAGCCACTCCTCTGCCAGGAAGGCTTGCAAAGGGCCCAATTGTCCATTCAATTCAGGGGCGATGTACAAGCTAAAAATACCTGTCCTTCATGGGCCACGGAACACCCTGCCTCTATTTACCTCTCTCCTAAACCTTACTGACCTGTTTGCAGGATCCTCGTGCTGAGGGCAAAAAAAAATCACAAAGCGGAAAATAACACTTGTGTAAGAATTAGGCTGGGACATGCTTGGATATGGCCAAGCAAAAACAAAACACCTTAAAAATAATGTCCCCCGCCACCCCAAAAACCTCAACATCTCCCGCTGCTTTCCCCTCACTCTAACTCACAGGTATACAGTCTGCCAGAGAGATGTCTTCATACTGTAGCATGGATACTGTGCACTCAAACATTAGATTCACTTCTAGTATTGAATGAACTTTGAGTTTGGAATGTATGCAGCAAGGTAGTCCCTCCATCAGTATATGGAGTTATAACGGGCAGTGTGTTCATTGGGAATTAGGCAGAAAAGCTCTCATCGGAGTCTCTCTCAAGGTCTTCTCATCTCTCCACTCAGGCCTGGATTGGGGTTGGTCAGTCGAGGGAGATAGCGATCGTGCAACCTCGTTACATTTTACATTGTTACGCTATGAGTTACTAGATGAAGGGTTGGCTGTGTTATCTCTAGATAGGAAACAATTTCCAGTGATACCTGGACTGTGCCTGCTGTTGTTCCATGAACTCTTTTGCCTTGGGGTGTCTGTATGATAGTTCAAACTTCTCTGCCATAGACTGGAGCGATTATAGGGGACATCTATGCATCACTCTATTTGTAAATAGTGACTCCCCAAAGGATGGAAACTAGCCAGATCTTAAAAGCCTCTTCAGATTGCACTTAAGTGTAATGAGGCAATCACCCACCTCAAACACCAACGTGAACCTCAGGAATGATCAATCACTGCGTCAACACCGCCCCCTCACTGTATGGTCAATGATATCTTGGGCTATCCGTATGTGCCTTGGGGAACCCCTATGTGATGGTGTGTTTGGGTTTACAGTACATGCTGAAGAGTTTGGTCCATACCAGCGGTTTGTTATGATGCTACTAGGTGATTGTTTGATTGTTTGTATGTTTGATGTACATTCCCATGTATTTCCTTAATGTAAAGAGCAGGGACCTCAGCACTCCAACTCCACTTCTTGTCCTCACAAAGCTAGATTGGACCCCCAATCTTCAACACCAACTGTCCACCAACCAACTACATATGGGAATGGAGCTACACAATACTAAAACACCAATGCTCTTTTACCACTGTGCAAAACTCCAGACCCACACAATCTCAGATGCAGAGTAAACTAAAACGAAAACTAATCAAGAAAAAAATATGTTGTAAACTGATAGAAAATAATTAACCCATTTGAAAAACTAACACTATACTGAAACTATGTTTGCCTCCAAAGAAAAGTTCAAAGTTAAATAAAACCATTATGAATTATGTTGTATAGTTAATATTTGCATTTTTGTATGGGGGGGTCACATCTTGCATCTGAGGGGCAGTAATACGTAAGGTCATAGATTAGGGGTTCTGTTAAATCCACATCACATAAGATCAGCTTTACAGCGTGATTAAAATTTAAAGGCAATGTTTCCACTTTAGCGGAGACACCATTCGCGGTAACCGCTGCATACTGTATGTCAGCTCAATCGGAAATTACCTTAAAATTTCAATCGCAGAATTTCTAATGCTGAAGCGTTGAATAGAGCCCTAGATTTAAAAGGAATAGCGCCGAGACTGGTGCAAAAAATATGGTGAAAGGGGACTCTCTCGCCCATGTTTACACCAATCCAATGCTTTTTCACTTAGTACATGTAAGAACAATCAAGTTAGCTCCCTAGCAGATTGTTTCCATGTTAGCTAGGGATAGTGATGCACAAGCTAGGCCTATTTGTAACATCACCATCTCCTAGCCATATTTACCCGCTAGATTCAGTAGCTTGAAAACCCCAGCCTCCCAGGCAATGCATTCTGTCCAACACTGCAACTAAATAATATAAAACTATATAGAAATATTTTTACTAAATAAAAACTAGGAATAACACAAAACTATAATAACCTTGACTTTTGAAAGATGCTCTCTTTTCACCACACCATACCCCAAGCAGAGCAATCAGGATCAAAGAACACAATCAACTGTTTTTTTTGTCAAATAAAATAAAATTTTATTTGTCACATACACATGGTTAGCAGATGTTAATGCGAGTGTAGCGAAATGCTTGTGCTTCTAGTTCCGACAATGCAGTAATAACCAACAAGTAATCTAACTAACAATTCCAAAACTACTGTCTTATACACAGTGTAAGGGGATAAAGAATATGTACATAAAGATATATGAATGAGTGATGGTACAGAGCAGCATAGGCAAGATACAGTAGATGGTATCGAGTACAGTATATACATATGAGATGAGTATGTAAACAAAGTGGCATAGTTAAAGTGGCTAGTGATACATGTATTACATAAGGATGCAGTAGATGATATAGAGTACAGTATATAAGTATACATATGAGATGAATAATGTAGGGTATGTAAACATTATATATTAGGTAGCATTGTTTAAAGTGGCTAGTGATATATTTTACATCATTTCCCATCAATTCCCATTATTAATGTGGCTGGAGTTGAGTCAGTGTGTTGGCAGCAGCCACTCAATGTTAGTGGTTGCTGTTTAACAGTCTGATGGCCTTGAGATAGAAGCTGTTTTTCAGTCTCTCGGTCCCAGCTTTGATGCACCTGTACTGACCTCGCCTTCTGGATGATAGCGGGGCGAACAGGCAGTGGCTCGGGTGGTTGTTGTCCTTGATGATCTTTATGGCCTTCCTGACATCGGGTGGTGTAGGTGTCCTGGAGGGCAGGTAGTTTGCCCCGGTGATGCGTTGTGCAGACCTCACTACCCTCTGGAGAGCCTTACGGTTGTGGGTGGAGCAGTTGCCGTACCAGGCGGTGATACAGCCAGCCAGGATGCTCTCGATTGTGCATCTGTAGAAGTTTGTGAGTGCTTTTGGTGACAAGCCGAATTTCTTCAGCCTCCTGAGGTTGAAGAGGCGCTGCTGCGCCTTCTTCACGATGCTGTCTGTGTAAGTGGACCAATTCAGTTTGTCTGTGATGTGTATGCCGAGGAACTTAAAACTTACTACCCTCTCTACTACTGTTCCATCGATGTGGATAGGGGGGTGTTCCCTCTGCTGTTTCCTGAAGTCCACAATCATCTCCTTAGTTTTGTTGACGTTGAGTGTGAGGGCCCTCACCTCCTCCCTGTAGGCCGTCTCGTCGTTGTTGGTAATCAAGCCTACCACTGTTGTGTCGTCCGCAAACTTGATGATTGAGTTGGAGGCGTGCGTGGCCACGCAGTCGTGGGTGAACAGGGAGTACAGGAGAGGGCTCAGAACGCACCCTTGTGGGGCCCCAGTGTTGAGGATCAGCGGGGTGGAGATGTTGTTGCCTACCCTCACCACCTGGGGGCGGCCCGTCAGGAAGTCCAGTACCCAGTTGCACAGGGCGGGGTCGAGACCCAGGGTCTCGAGCTTGATGACGAGCTTGGAGGGCACTATGGTGTTAAATGCCGAGCTGTAGTCGATGAACAGCATTCTCACATAGGTATTCCTCTTGTCCAGATGGGTTAGGGCAGTGTGCAGTGTGGTTGAGATTGCATCGTCTGTGGACCTATTTGGGCGGTAAGCACATTGGAGTGGGTCTAGGGTGTCAGGTTGGGTGGAGATATGGTCCTTGACTAGTCTCTCAAAGCACTTCATGATGACGGTAGTCGTTTAGCTCAGTTACCTTAGCTTTCTTGGGAACAGGAACAATGGTGGCCCTCTTGAAGCATGTGGGAACAGCAGACTGGTATAGGGATTGATTGAATATGTCCGTAAACACACCCGCCAGCTGGTCTGCGCATGCTCTGAGGGCGCGGCTGGGGATGCCGTCTGGGCCTGCAGCCTTGCGAAGGTTAAATGTTTTACTCACCTCAGCTGCAGTGAAGGAGAGTCCGCATGTTTTCGTTGCAGGCCGTGTCAGTGGCACTGTATGGTCCTCAAAGCAGGCAAAAAAGTTATTTAGTCTGCCTGGGAGCAAGACATCCTGGTCCGTGACTGGGCTGGTTTTCTTCTTGTAGTCCTTGATTGACTGTAGACCCTGCCACATACCTCTTGTGTCTGAGCCGTTGAATTGAGATTCTACTTTGTCTCTATACTGACGCTTAGCTTGTTTGATAGCCTTGCGGAGGGAATAGCTGCACTGTTTGTATTCGGTCATGTTACCAGTTGTGTGTTTTTATTTCCCAACCGGGAGTCATGCTGAGACCAAGTCTCTTTCTCAGATGAACCCTGCATACACATCAATACACATCAAAAACATCAATATACACTATACACATTAATAATACACATCAATACAGTAAAAGCAAAACACAACCTTAGAAAATAAACAATTTGTTCAGTAAAAAGGTCCTCAATCAGCCTTTTGAATTGCCCTAGAGGCACCAATTCATCCAATTTTAGAGAGCCTTGGAGAGAAAGGTGCACAAAATCTAAAAGCAGATCTGTCACGTTCTGACCTTTATTTCCTTTGTTTTGTCTGTATTTAGTATGGTCAGGGCGTGAGTTGGGGTGGGCAGTCTGTTTGTTTTTCTATGATTTGGGTATTTCTATGTTTCGGCCTAGTATGGTTCTCAATCAGAGGCAGGTGTCATTAGTTGTCTCTGATTGAGAATCATACTTAGGTAGCCTGGGTTTCACTGTGTGTTTGTGGGTGATTGTTCCTGTCTCTGTGTTTGCACAAGATAGGACTGTTTTGGGTTTTCACGTTTCTTGTTTTTTTTTTTGTTAGTTTGTTCATGTGAAGTGATTTATTAAAACACGAATCAAAATAACCCGCCTCTCCGTCAATGGAAGAAATCCCTTACAAGATGACCTAACTCAATAGAGATGGAAGGGATCTCCAGAGTTTGCCATCCCTGAGACCGGGTCTGGTATCTCGTACGTCTATAAGTTAACAATGAAGTAAGGTACGACGGATGTTTATGCAGGAGGCTTTATAAAGAAAGAGTGCAATGCATCGATCTACAAGATTTTAAAGAGGGCCAGCCTACTTTCTGATACAGAGTATAGTGATGTGTACAGAACCTATTGCCTGTAATAAAGTATAGTGCGCTATGATAAACTGCGCCCAATGGCTTCAATACAGTAGCAGCTACATTCATATAGACAATATCCCCATAGTTTATGAACAGTATGAATGTTGACTGAATGATTTGTTTTGTGTTATTTAATGAAAGGCATGACCTATTCATATAAAATAAGCCCATTTTAATTCTTAACTACTGTAGCTCATCAACATGCTTTTTGAAAGATAGCTTTTCATCAATCCAGATGCAGGGACATGATCAATGAGGGCACCATACAATGTAAATCATCAGATACATTTTTAAGTGGTTTGAAGAATAACATATATACTTGGTTTTACCTGCATTAAGTACCAATTTCAGTTCAACAAAGGCTTTCGGCAAAGCAATGAAGGCAGATTGAAGCTCCAAAAAAAGAGGCTGGTCAACCATGGATGAAATAGCACACACAACAGTGTCATCTGCATACAGGTTTATGTTAATTGATTTTGCAGATATACCAACATTGTTTATATAGACAGTAAAATGTACAGGACCTAAAATCGATCCCTGTGGGATACCTTTTGTAATATCAAGGAAGCCTGACTGACAGGACTCAATGTGTTTTTTTCTGATGATGTTATTGATATTTATTGGAAAGGAGCTTATCACCTTCACCACATCTTATTTCATCTGTAGCCTAATAAACTGCATTTAAAAAAATTTTTTTTACTTAACCTTTATTTAAATTGGCAAGTCGGTTAAGAACAAATTCTTATTTACAATGATGGCCTACACCGGCCAAACCTGGACGACACTGGGCCAATTGTGCGCCGCCCTATGGGACTCCCAATCACGGCCGGTTGTGATACAGCCTGGATTTGAACCAGGGTGTAGGTAGAGACGACACTAGCACTGACATGCAGTGCCTTACAGCTACGCCACTTGGGAGCCCCTTTCCTGATTTCGTAGTGGGAAGACCATACAATATATCATTGCGTGACTCCAAATCGACTTCGATAAAATATTTCCACTACCATTTATCGCATAATTCATTTTACAGACAAAAAGATCCCACCATATCGAACGAATTGTACCGGCATTTCATATTTCCATCAGCCCGATCGTATCTTTTTCATGCACTAGCTAATTTATCCGCATCAAATGGTTGGATGATCACCTGGTTAATGATTCCGCAATCAGGGAAGCAGAAAAAAAAACTATTTTAAGCAAGGCATCTACAGTACAGTGGCACATCACAAGTAGAACGTTTTTCATCAACCAGACACAGAGATCCCGCTGGTCTCATCCTGACCACGTGTGGCCTGCTTTCTTCCCATATGGGTGCTTCCCATATGGGTGGATGTCATCATAAGGATTTTATTACCATACAATGAGACAGATGGGTAGAAAGCACAACAACCAAAGCATAAATATTGTCTTCGTATCCCACACTCTCGTAAACCTGAAAGGTCAGTCAAAATATGATGAATGGTAGAGATCGGCTTAACCACCTCCCATTACCACCTGCCCTTGGCCTACGGTATGTGACCACGGAACTGGGAGAAGAAAAACAACTTTTGACTACTGGAAAATGGGGAGTTGGCCAGTGTCAAGCCAGAATGTACATGTACATAAGCAAATGAAATATGGCAAGCCAGAACCAAAACAAACAAACAACAAGCCTCCCTAATCTGCAGGGCTGCTAGAATTTTTAGGACAAGAATATAGCTTTTTATATCATGGTGCCTCTAATCGTTGAGACCTGTGTTGCATGAAATTAAACTTGCAATGCTCTATCATAGTAATAGAATCATATACTGCTTCTACGCCATCCTACTATTGCATTGCCCTACTCTTAATCCAGGGCTGCCCAACCCTCTTCCTGGAGATCTACCGTCCAGTGGGTTTTCAGTCCAACCCTAATTTAAACACAACTGATTCTGCTAATTAGCTGCCTGTCAACAAGACCTTAACTATCTGAATCAGATATGCTAAATTAGGGTTGGACTGAAAACCTACAGGACAGTAGATCTCCAGGAAGAGGGTTGGGTAGCCCTGTCTTAAACTCTCAATTGCCAAACTCACCCTTCCAAACTCAATAAGCTCTTTGTGCAGCCATAAAAGTACCCCCCTCCCCTTAAACAATATTAGACTGACCTTTTCCAGCCCCATGCCATCCAGGTTCAGCTTCTCCATGTAGCGTCCGAAGCTCTGGAAGGCGTTGTCGGGGATGCTCCTCAGGGGGTTCTTGGCCAGGCTCAGTTCCTCCACCACTCTCAGCTTGCTCATGGCCAGGCCAGGATAGGTGGACAGCCTGTTCCTGTCCAGGTGCAGGATGGCCAGGTTCTCCACGTCGTCCAGAGAGCCCGGCTGCAGCGAGTTCATCTCATTGCCACTCATGTGCAGCCAGCGCAGGTCTTTGGCTCCGGCGAAGGTGCCTGGCTTGATGTCACGCAGCTTGTTGTCGTTGAGCTGCAGGATGAACAGGTTTATCATGGGTGAGAAGATTCCCTTGGGCAGGTCGCTGATGTGGTTGCCATCCAGGTAGAGGTAAGTGAGCTCGGTGAGGTCCTCGAAGGCACCTGGCTTGATGCTGGTGATCTCGTTGTTGGACAGGTAGAGGTAGATTAGCTTCTTGAGTCCCTTGAAGGCCTGGCCGCCAATCTCATGGAGCTGGCAGTGCTGCATGTGCAATGAGATGAGACCCTTGCTGCTGGCGAAGGAGCCAGTGGGCAGGCTGCCCAGGTTGTTCCTTTGCAGGTTGAGCAGACGGGTGGCCTCGGACACCTGCGGGATCTTCTTCAGCCCCACGTTGTCACAGATGACATGCTGCAGGTCCCCATGGCAGTGACACTGAGCCGGGCACTGGCTGGGAGCGCCCCAAACAGCCGGGCCGAGGACCAGCAGGCAAGTCCCCACCAACAGGAAGCTCACACACGGCATACTGACGCCACTACTCTGCTCAGTCTCTCCACCTGGTCTGTCTTCTGTCTTCTTGAGAGCTTCTTCTTACTGCTTGACAGGCACTCTAAGCTAGAAATTCCTCCAGAAAGCCTCAGGGAGATAGAAAGAGAGAGCAAAACGATTCAGAGAGGGAAGGCAAGAGGTGAATGGTGTGAAAGAGGGGGAGAGTGAGAGTGCACGTGACTGAGAGAGGAGGGCAGTGCAAAAAATATTCACTCCGGGCTTTGAGAGGAGGATGGAACGGCAGTCAACAGAACACAGCACTATTTATAACATTTATTTAAGGAAAAAATTGAGAAGGGCTTGCCAGGGTGTTACGTGGAGACCGCGGGGCTGCAAGAGGAAATCAAGTGTCTTTGACAGTTTAACCCTGCACATGCCGGAGGACAGGTCGGGGATCTTCCACTGACCATAGTCAGTCAATTTGACTAACTTCTGGTTAAACTTTGTAAAAAGCTTTCAGATCTTCTGCATGAGACATTTAAGCAAATAGTGTGTGTGCGTGCATACTTTTCTGTTGCTTGTTATGTTAAGCACGCAAACGATCTCTAGTTAATACTTGGTCATTTTAGTAATATAAGCAGAACAATTGTGTAAACATTGCACTCTCAAGAAGAAATCAAATACAGTGTCTTGGTGGTTCAGGCACTTTTGACTGCCACTATACAGTAGCAATGGTCTGTATACCTGTACAGGTTACCAGGGTTTTTGTTGGGTAGATAAGGAGCCCTCCACTGGTCGTAGTCATTGTCAGTCATTTCTAAAATATTTGCCTGAGTGAGTTAGTGAGTGTGCAGTCAGACGGCAGGTAAGAGGTTAAGGTGGCAGTGTTTAGGGTTCCAGATGTCTATTGTTTTTCAGTCTGTGGTCAGAGGAAAAGGAGCCCGTAATCGTCCCCAGATGGTTGGCAAGAGGCTGGACTCCTTTTCAATTCACAACAATGGGTGCGTTTATGAATCCGATGGACACTCTCATGATAAGTGAAATCTTGAGTTTACTCAACAAAACTAGCGGTTTATCGGGAACATCTTTCTCCTGGCTGTCCAAGTGAATTTCTCACCGTCCCCATCCCCAAACAGCTCCTGCAATGCTTCTTTGTTCACCAGTCATGACCCTACTCAGCCACTCTATCACTACTGGACTTACACCTGTGAGTTGAACATTTCACCCCCAGAGGGATGGGTTCATGTGGCAGCAGATCAATCATCTAGCAAGCGCTTCAAAGGCTGTTACCGATGGTGACTCTGTTGGTCCAGATGCCATGTCTTTGTCTTCACTTCCCTCTATTTACAAGTTGACCTAGTTAAAATGTGTCAATTTAAAAGCAGTTATCAAGAAAAGGTTATCAGGAAGACTCAGTCAGGGATGTAAACAGTGACACCTCACTGAGCTCCCATGCCCTGGCCTGCTGATTCCCCTCCTGCTCTTAGCTGACTCAGCTGGGCCCGGTGTGTGAACTGTGAAGTGCAGCGCTGACAGGGAACTCTCCACCAGACACTGGGCACTGGCATACAGGCATACTTTTCCATGCACCCTCAGTCACCTTATCCGACTACCTCTGCAAATAACATAACTTTTGACAGGGTTGTAGATAGTCATGAATAGTGGTGTGGTGATACTGTATGTTTAATTGTACTCTAACAGTGTGGTTTATTTTTTGATTGACAGATTGCCTATGGAACTATGGAGAACAGACATTCTGTGGCTTCCCATGAGACAACTTGGTGAGAAAGTCACAAACTTGGATGCATTACCAATAACTTAGAGGTACGTCTCATCTACCTGAGTCAATTTATGTGCATATGTTTGAATGTCTTAAACTTAAATATACTTCTTGTATATTGTAAAGTTGTATTGTCACGTGCACGAGTACAGTGAAATGCCTTTCTTCAAAGCTATGTCTATTAAGTATGCCTACACATGTACATGTCTTATCAACAAACATAGAACTGCTGAGAGCATGATTTTATTACCATGTGGTAAATGATTGCGGTAGAGTAGAGTAGACCCTAACCCTGTTGTTCTTACCACTGCTGTTTCTCAGGCTAAGGTAGTTGACCCTGGCTCTGGAGAGCTCAAGCCTCTTCAGGGACTACTGTATGATGCTGGAGTACTGGGAAGGCCGTTGCCAAGACAGACGAATGCATCACCAAAGAATCAAAGCCATTGTGTTGAACTCAATTGTACCAACATTTTTGCAGAACCCGTTGGACCAATGTTATGTTTTAGCAGGCACAGGTTAACAGGAAAGGGAGGCCATGTACAGCAAAGTGCCTTACACAGCACAGTCAGCTAAACAACGACAGCCAAAAGATTTTGCACTATTTTTAGGACCAACCCTGATTATCTTGTGACAGCCTTGAAAACCACCTCATCAATCTGTGACTGTGACAAGCTGTGACAATCTGTGACAAGCTGCTTTTTACACCAAATAAAGGTTTTACACTTTTTACCCATGTTACCAAATCTCTAGGGACCAAGAGTTGAGAGTTGAAGGACCTCTACCTGCCTTTTTACAGTGCATTCGGAAAGTATTCAGACCCT
Organism: Oncorhynchus nerka; assembly: GCF_034236695.1. Taxonomy (NCBI): domain Eukaryota; kingdom Metazoa; phylum Chordata; class Actinopteri; order Salmoniformes; family Salmonidae; genus Oncorhynchus; species Oncorhynchus nerka. The sequence goes on from NC_088411.1 coordinate 234,959, forward strand.
TTCACTTTCTCCTAATGCTAATCTTATTCTAAAATGTATTAAATAGTTTTTTTCTACACACAAAAGCCCATAATGACAAAGCAAAAACAGATTTTTAGAAATGTTAGCAAATGTCTAAAAAAAACGTAAATATTACATTTACATAAGTATTCAGACTCTCTACTCTACTTTGTCGAAGAACCTTTGGCAGCGATTGCAGCCTCGAGTCTTATTGGGTATGACGCTACAAGCTTGACACACCTGTATTTGGGGAGTTTCTCCCATTCTTCCCCAGGCCAGGTGATGAGCTGTGCCTGGTTTCCTCCAGACATGACGCTTGGCATTCAGGCCAAAGGGTTCAATCTTGGTTTCGTCAGACCAGAGAATCTTGTTACTCATGGTCTGAGAGTCATTTAGGTAACTTTTGGCAAACTCCAAGCGGGCTATCATGTGCCTTTTACTGAGGAGAGGCTTCCTTCTGGCCACCATTAAGGCTTCCTTCTACTATTCACCATGGCTTCCTTCTACCATTAAGGTGGTGGAGTGCTACAAAGATGATTGTCCTTCTGGAAGGTTCTCCCATCTCCACAGAGGAACTCTGGTTCTGTCAGAGTGACCATCGGGTCCTTGGTCACCTCCCTGACCAAGGCCCTACTCCCCAATTGCTCAGTTTGGCCAGGTGGCCAGCCCTAGGAAGAATCTTGGTGGTTCCAAACCACTTCCATTTCAGAATGATGGAGGCCACTGTGTTCTTGGGACCTTCAATGCTACAGAAATGTTTGGTACCCTTCCCCAGATCTGTGCCTCGACACAATCCTGTCTCTGAGGTCTACAGACAATTCCTTAGACCTCAAAGGCTTGTTTTTGTTCTCTGACATGCACTGACAAATGTGGGACCTTGTATAGACAGGTGTGTGCCTTTCCAAATCATGTCCAATCAATTGAATTTACCACAGTTGGACTCCAATCAAATTGTGCAAACATCTCAATGGATCAATGGAAGCAGGATGCACCTGAGCTCAATTTCGAGTCTCATAGCAAAGGGTCTGAATGCTTTCTAAAAACCTGTTCTCACTTTGGCATTATGGGATATTGTGTGTAGACTAACCCATTTTAGAATAAGGCTGTAACAAAATGTGAAAAAAGTGAAGGGATCTGTATACTTTCTTAAAATAAAACAAACTGCACCATTAAATGTTAGGCGTAGGTGTGTATGTTTTTATTTGGAGGACAGACGTTTTTTGCTTTTCCATTGAGCTCAGTGGAAGGTGGACGGCTGTTAAGCCTGTGGGACACCTCTCGAACATTCCTATAGAGGCATGCAGACATACAGCTGGTTAGGATTTCCTCTCAGGTTCATTTTTTCCACAATACATATGCTCTGCACATGACACTTGTCTGAGTCAGGTCTGCAATTCTTCTAGATGAGAGACCCAGACCCTGCCCTGGAACAGATCAGAGGGCCAAAAAGATCACAGGTGCCTTTGAGGCCTGCTGAGGGTTAGTCAAATACTTGAAAGTCAAATGGAAAATACATGTGGGTGTATCTCAGGAATGCATTGTTTTACAAATATTGAGATTTGTTTACTGAATGCAGAGACTTTTCTTTGGGACCATACTGTATGTCAATACTGTATGTCACTGACCAGCAAAGTACTGGATCACAGACATGACTGCTGGAGATTTTGGCCCAATATTAACCAGCTTTGGTGATATTGACTGATCCAAAATATATTTTATGAACACTTTTGACTATGACCAGGCCAACAATATCTGTCATTCTCCACCACAACTTGGATGTGGAGCACCAGAACAGCCCAAACCACCCAGTCAGTATGACACTGCAGTACCTGTGATATTCAGACAACCCCCACATTCCAGAGGACCACTAACAAAGCTATTCTTCAGAAGCTGTTTGGGATACATTGTGATTTGTAGATCACTGATTCTGTGCAGTGCCTTGCTTAGTCCAATCCCCTTGAACATGCTGAGTAAATCCAATCAAAGGGACATAATAGCTTATGTCATCTCTAAATCAGCAATGACTAACTGGGATGAAGAGTCTAAAGTCTATATTGTCAGTAGCTGAGAGCAACAGAGCCAGCTCACTTCACAGCCTTCAATGTGGCAAAGCAAACCAGTGGTACTGGTCTCCCTCATGTGGCATTGAAGTGTAAAGCAATTTTAAATCTTGGAAAGTATGTTTGCTACAAAGTCCTGCATAATGTGTGATTCTATGTGATTCTCTGTCCCTCTCATAAAGAGCATAATATAATTTCAAATATCCAGGCACCCCGAGTGGCACTGCGGTCTAAGGTTAGTGCAGTGCGTGAGGCATCACTACAGACCCGGGTTCGATCCCAGGCTTTGTCACAGTTGGCTGTGACTCGGTAGACCCATGAGGCAATGCACAATTGTCTCAGCGTCATGTGGGAAGGGTTTGGCCGGCTGGGATTCCCTTGTCCCATTGGGCTCTAGCAACCCCTTGTGGCAGGCCAGGTGCCTGCCAGCTGGACGGTGTTCCCTCCGACACATTGGTGCGGCTAGCTTCCGGGTTAAGTGAGTAGTGTGTCAAGAAGCAGTGCGGCTTGGCAGGGTCGTGTTTCAGGGGACGCATGGCACTCGACCTTCGCCTCTTCCGAGTGGGAAGGGGAGTTGCAGCGATGGGACAAGACTGTAACTATGAATTGTATATCATGAAAAAGGGGTAAATGTAAAATTCTATATATATTCAAATGTCCTGTTTTATTAGATCAGACATCTGATCTAGCTATCGTGTCTCCAGACTTAGTGCAGCAGTCCTGGAGGAACACAGAGGCCAAGTTACGCAGGCGTGGGCTATGGGAGATGGAGAAGAACAGCATGCATTGTAGCAGTGCGGCGTTGGTGGTTTGGGAGCGTGAGGCGGCCATGGTAAGGTTCAGTCTCCTCACATAAGCACAGTCTCCTCACGTAAGCACAGTCTCCTCACGCCGGCTTAATAGACAACCCTTTACCCAAGGGATGGCTTCCCTTTGTAGGATCTGGCCACTGTACTCCTGATCGGGTTACATAGACCCCTAGAAATACACAGAAGTATTCAGTGATGGAGTGATGGAGAGCAGTGGTGGTCGGTGCCATTGATAAGGATGATTTTTTTTTAATGAGCATCAAATCAAATGTATTTCTATAGCCCTTCTTACATCAGCTGATATCTCAAAGTGCTGTTCAGAAACCCAGTCTAAAACCCCAAACAGCAAGCAATGCAGGTGTATAAGCATGGCCTTATTTCTATTGCAGCATATTGGATTCAACCAGTTCAATGTAACATCGATAGATTTCGGCTACTACATGATACTCACATTTTCTCCATAACCATCATGAGGTTGCTACAACCTAGCATATGAATGAAAGTTTACAACATATGTGCACAGGTCAAGATACATTTTTGTAATCAAGGTGAAACACATTGACACATTCAATTCCGCCTTGCACACTCTCGCCTGCATCGAGCTGATCTAGCGTGTAATCATTAGTCCAACAGTTGCAAACGAGTAAATTAATACACCCCTGATCACACGCAAACACAGTTCACTTTCAAAGCAGCGAGATCGTTGTATAATTCCTTCTCGCATATATGCGCTCTCCTCCCCTTTTGAACATCTGGACTAAGGTATGTAGATACAGTTCAAGTCGGAAGTTTACACACACATAGGTTGCAGTCAATAAAACACGTTTTTCAACCACTCCACAAATCTTCTGTTAACAAACTATAGTTTTGGCAAGTCGGTTAGGACATCTACTTTGTGCATGACACAAGTAATGTTTCCAACAATTGTTTAGAGACAGATTATTTCACTTCACTGTATCACAATTCCAGTGGGTCAGAAGTTAACATACAAATTGACTGTGCCTTTAAACAGCTTGGAAAATTCCAGAAAAGGATTTCATGGCTTTAGAAGCTTCCGATAGGCTAATTGACATAATGTGAGTCAATCGGAGGTTGTATTTCAAGGCCTACCTTCAAACTCATTGCCTCTTTGCTTGACATCATGGGAAAATCAAAAGAAATCAGCCAAGACCTCAGAAAACAAACTGTAGACCTCCACAAGTCTAGTTCATCCTTGGGAGCAATTTCCAAATGCCTGAAGGTACCACATAGATCTGTACAAACTATAGTACGCAAGTATAAACACCATGGGACCACGCAGCCATCATACCGCTCAGGAAGGAGACACGTTGTCTCCTAGAGATGAACATACTTTGGTGCGAAAAGTGCAAATCAATCCCAGAACAACACTAAAGAAACTTGCTGGAGGAAACAGGTACAAAAGTATCTATATCCACAGTAAAACTAGTCCTATATCAACATAACCTGAAAGGTCGCTCAGCAAGGAAGAAGCCACTGCTCCAAAACCGCCATAAAAAAGCCAGACTACGGTTTGCAACTGCACATGGGGACAAAGATCGTACTTTTTGGAGAAATGTCCTCTGATCTGATGTTTGGAGGAAAAAGGGGAAGGCTTGCAAGCCGAAGAATACCATCCCAACCGTGAAGCACGGGGGCGACAGCATCATGTTGTGTGGGTGTTTTACTGCAGGAGGGACTGGTGCACTTCACAAAATAGATGGCATGATGAGGATGAAAAATTATGTGGATATATTGAAGCAACATCTCAAGACATCAGTCAGGAAGTTAAAGCTTGGTCGCAAATGGTTCTTCCAAATGGACAATGACCCCAAGCATACTTCCAAAGTTGTGGCAAAATGGCTTAAGGACAACAAAGTCAAGGCATTGGAGTGGCCATCACAAAGCCCTGACCTCATCCTATAGAACATTTGTGGGCAGAACTGAAAAGGTGTGTGCGAGCAAGGAGGCCTACAAACCTGACTTAGTTACACCAGCACTGTCAGGAGGAATGGGCCAAAATTCACCCAACCTATTGTGGGAAGCTTGTGGACGGCTACCTGAAACGTTTAACCCAAGTTAAATCATTTAAAAGCAACGCTACCAAATACTAATTGAGTGTATGTAAACTACTGACCCACTGGGAATGTGATGAAAGAAACAAAAGCTGAAATAAATAATTATCTCAACTATTATTCTGACATTTCACATTCTGAAAATAAAGTGGTGATCCTAAAGGGAATTTTTACTAGGATTAAATATCAGGAATTGTGAAAAACTGAGTTTAAATGTATTTGGCTAAGGTGTATGTAAACTTCCGACTTCAAATGTATGTATCATTTAAACGTTCTCTCTATATTTATCACAACATGTGTCACTTGTGCCACACTCAGCCATTCTCATTCTCCTCTGTGAGCATGTCCAAGAAGAGTTCAGTCAACTGAAGGGTTCTCAGGTCCTCCAGGTTCCTCGGATTGTAGGCGAAGTTTGCCAACACTTGCTCTTTCTTGTAGTTACACCAATATTTACACATTCTATTAACCACATGGCCGCCTGCATAACTAAGCTAGAAACGTACCGTCACTGTCTGTGTCCCGAAACTCAGTGAACCGATCAGATCTCGTCACAGAACGTCCTTTTCCCGACATCATGTCACAGGTACTATGAGTAAACGATTGACTAATTTATTTACAATGACAAACGTTCATTCCAGATAAATTAAACATCTTTGAATTTTTCACTTAGGTGTTGTTGCTGGATGCTTGGGATGCATTGGTCTGTCTTAGAATTGTTCCCCTACGTCCTTAAAGTGGCAATCAGCAGTTGAAACAATAACAAAGCCGTTCCCCGCCCCTGGTTCGGTGAAAGATAATGGATGGTGCTGGGGAAATGGAACCACTCTCAAATTCATAGCGCTATGGATGCAAGGACTGACCAACCATGATACACAAATTATGGTTTTAACCATGTTTTGAGGCTATAGTGTTTACATTTTGTTTGTTTACAAATGTTGGAGGAAAACAAGTGTATGTTTTGGGGTTCTGATGAGGTACGACAGTTGAACTAAGCTCATGAGGCAATTTCTAAGTTATATTCTTCAAGAATCAATGGGTACAAATAATTAATTTCTAAGTCCATAAATGTATGTAGCAACTGCTGATTGCCCCTTTAATGGTTTTGTGGAGGAGGATATTACTGTGTTTTACTTTATTGGTGAATAGGTGGCAACTATATTAATGTGTATGCTTTATCATTTAAATAGTTTAAATAAACTATCACAAGATTAAATCGTTTTAACCAATGTATTTCGTGATGAAGGGGGCGTATCCGGATAAAGTCACTGTAAGTGCAGCTTTTGCATGCTTGGAGAGGTACCGTTATTATACCTCAGTGGGGGAGGTCACTATAGATGTTTCCCATGTTTTTGCAAGATACTAGTGGGACGAGAACATTTGGCAAAATTTCGTGGCCCGTGGTTGTTGTCTACCATGAAACAACATCAACTGTCTGTCGTAAATAGGGAGACCACATTTATGATACCCAAATGCGGGACAACAGGATGATTTGCTGAGGAGTATTTTTTTCTGCTCTTAAAAAAACATATATACACACAGTACAGTACATGTCAAAAGTTTGGACACACCTACTCATTCAAGGGGTTTTCTTTATTTTTACTATTTTCTACATTGAAGAATAATAGTGAAGACATAAAGAAGAAATAACACATATGGAATCATGTAGTAACCATAAAAGTGTGAAACAAGTCAAAATATGTTTTATATTTGAGATTCTTTAAAGTAGCCACTCTTTGCCTTGTTGACAGCTTTGCACACTCTTGGCATTCTCTCAACCAGCTTCATCAGGAATGCTTTTCCAGCAGTCTTGAAGGAGTTCCCACATATGCTGAGCACTTGTTGGCTGCTTTTCCTTCCCTCTGCGGTCCAACTCATCCCAAACCATCTCAATTGGGTTGAGGTCGGATGATTGTGGGGGCCAGGTCATCTGATGCAGCACTCCATCACTCTCTTTGGTCAAATAGCCCTTACACAGCCTGGAGGTGTGTTTTGGGTCATTGTCCTGTTGGAGAAAAAAAATCACAGTGTCACCAGCAAAGCACCCCCCACACCATTACACCTCCTCCTCCATGCTTCCCGTTGGGAACCAAACTCTGTGAAGCATTTATTTGGGCTGCAATCTGAGGTGCAGTTAACTTTTATGAACTTATCGTCTGCAGCAGAGGTAACTCTTGGTCTTTTTGTCTTGTGGCGGTCGTCATGAGAGCCAGATTGACTGACCTTCATGTCTTAAAGTAATGATGGACTGTCGTTTCTCTTTGCTTATTTGAGCTGTTCTTGCCATAATATGGACTTGGTCTTTTACCAAATAGGGCTATCTTCTGTATACCACCCCTACCTTGTCACAACACAACTGATTGGCTCAAACGCATTAAGAAGGAAAGAAATTCCACAAATGAACTTAACAAGGCACACCTGTTAATTGAAATGCATTACAGGTGATAACCTCATGAAGCTGGTTGAGAGAATGCTAAGAGTGTGCAAAGCTGTCAAGGCAAAGGGTGGCTACTTTGAATAATATTTAGATTTGTTTAACACTTTTATGGTTCCTACATGATTTCATGTGTTATTTCATAGTTTTGATGTCTTCACTATTATTCTACAATATAGAGAATAGTTCAAATTTTAAAAAAAAACTTGAATGTGTCCTCCCTCCCTCAGACAATCCCACAGGTGAAAAGCCTGATGTGGAGGTCCTGGGCTGGCGTGGTTACACGTGGTCTGCAGTTGTGAGCCCAGTTGGACGTATTGCCAAATTCTCTAAAACTACATTGCAGACAGCTTATGGTAGAGAAATTAATTAACATTCAATTCTCTGGCAACAGCTCTGGTAGACATTCCTGCAGTCAGCATAACAATTGCATGCTCCCTCAAAACTTGAAACATATGTGGCATTGCGTAACAAAACTGCACATTTTAAAGTGGCCTTTTATTGTTCCCAACACAAGGTGTTGTAATGATCATGCTGTTTAATCAGCTCCTTGATATGCCACACCTGTCAGGTGAATGGATTATATTGGCAAATTAGAAATGCTCACTAACAGGAATATAAACACATTTTTGCACCAAATTTGAGAGAAATAAGCATTTTGTGCATATGAAAAATGTCAGAGATTTTTTATTTCAGCTCATGGAACATGGGACCAAAACTTTACGTGCTGGGTTTATATTTTTGTTATAAAACTATTTATTTTGAGATATTGTCTGTGTATATTTGATACATCTAATTGTATATGTTGTATGATATGGCACTATCACCATTTTGAGCACCAAGGCCTGTAAATAAATCTACACTGAGCATGTCAACCTGCCTTGCCTGCTGCTGACATGCCCTTATGACTACTACAAGGTTCCTATTTTACAATTACATAGGCTAATCAAAATGTGTTGTAGACAAAATCATAAAAAGGGCTGTAGCCTCAATAAATAGACAAAGATTTGTAGTTGAACAAGTATATATATATTTGTTACTTGACTTGAGACTTGACTTGCTTTTAGAATGCACAGGACTTGACTCGAGTCTCGACCCGTTCTACTTGGGACTCGACTTGAGATTCAGATCTTGTGACTTGAGACTTGCTTGTGACTCAAATAATAGTGACTTGGTCCCACCTCTGTATCACAACCAGCCATGATTGAGAATCCCATAGGGCGGCACACAATTGGCCCAGTGTCGTCCGGGTTTGGCCGGTGTAGGCCGTCATTGTAAATATGAATTTGTTCTTAACTGACTTGCCTAGTTAAAGGTTCAATAAAATAAAACATTAAAATAAAGCTCTGGATGGAGGCGCTTGCAGAGAAGAATGCATGATGACCATTGACCCAATGGTCATAACAGACACTGGGCTAGGAAGACAAAACGACAACCTCCCTTTGGTGGGGGGCCGGGGGTTGTGCCATACAGGCCTTTTGTGGTGAGGGAATCTTCCAACAAACAAACGTACAGTGAGCAAAAAGTAATGTCAAGAGCATCGTTATTGTTTAGGTTTTCAATGTGGAAAGTTCACCTAACTGAAGTGTTTCATGGCCCTCTAAATCATTGTCAAAGAAAGGCAATAAGGTACTTGGGTTGTGGGTAGAATTTAAAACGTTTGCTGCTGGCTGCTGAAACATCACTACTAGACTTGTTAAATGAGCAAAGCATCATATTGTTTTGGACCCTTTTCCTTCGTATGATAATAAGTTACAGCTGTGAAGAAACCAACTGTAAACACAGGCAAAACATAATGTGCACCCAGAATGAATGATCTTCTCCTGTTAGTTCTACCCACTGAGAGGGACTGTTTCAGTATATGCAACTAATTTAGAAACGTATGATATGAATGTGATTAAATGCCAATAATTGAAAGGGAATTTGTGTTGTTCACACCATTGGTTCGTTATTTTCTTGCCAGCTATGTCAAAATAACAGGGGACCTCAAATGGTTATTTAAGAGTCTAGACAAAATGATCATGATTCTACATGTTTCATGCATAGCTTCGAAACATGTAGAATCCTGAACATTTTGTCTAGACTCTTAAATAACAATTTGAGGTCCCCTGATCTTTTGACAGTGGTTAAACTGGATTAGATGGGCAGATGGACTACTTTTAAAATAGATTGGTTTAGATCATTGTCACTGCCAATGTATGCGAGTGCTGGTTTCCTTTCTGTTTGAATGAACACATGATAATGTTGGGGGGAATTATTTTGTGTGATCCCTTCTACATATAAAATAATATGAATCTACATCCTAATTTAGAAAGAAAACTATTTGGAATAGTTTTCGTGTAGTTTTATTTCATTTACATGTACAAAGGTCATCCACCAGGTGGCAGTGTGGATTTAAGGTTCCGTGGAGTTTCTCATTCAGTCTTGTTCCTAGTCAAATCAAATTATATTTGGCACATACACGTGTTTTGCAGATGTTATTGCGGGTGTCGCGAAATGCTTTCGTCAGAACTGTTTTGAGGGCAGAACAAATGTGACTGAACAGTCAGTGGGCAGAGTTTACACTTAACGGCGATTTCATTATTTAATCTTACTCTTTCTCAATGCATATTCCCTCGTTTCCTTGCACAGTCTCTCCTCACTTCTTCAAACCGCAATGGAGAAGGTCCAAGTGGGGTCCTTCGACCTTGCTCACTCCACAGTTAGCTTGAAATGTTGCCAATGGTGCTATCGAATTGGTTTGTACTTGTACGTTGTCAATCGGGCGGTCATGTGTGTTGGCGAGGCAGCAGACCCTGGTTCAAGCCATAGGGCAGCGCATTTGAGGGGTTCCCCCATTTTAATGTAGTCATAGCAAGATAGACCAGAGTCTGACGTTTCCAACGGGAACTAATTAATCATAGCGGGTAAAACAAGCAATGTGGGCAGAGCGCGTTCTAGCATGTATTTGCACTCTGAAATGTGTGTGTGCAATTACGCAATTCGACCTTGCACTCCTAAACAATGGCAAATAAACTTTGGCAAAGGGTAAAGTCTACTAAACGTAGTCCAATCTGTTTGTTACTGATTGTAGTTTTGGAAACAGAAAACTGTATGGAGATCAAATGTTTCATCGATGAGAAAATTGGCAGAATGTAGGCCAAAATCCATCTCGCCCCATTTCCTAACACTGCCGGCCACTGGGCTTCCTATCATTACCATATTTGTTAATGAGTGGAAATGCCAACCGGATGCATCACAGTTACAGGTGCTTCAACCAAGTACTGAGTAAAATGTCTGAAGACTTAAATGTGATATTTCAGTAAATGTTTAGATTTTTTATTTGCTAAAATTTCTAAAAACCTGTTTTTGCTTTGTCATTATGGGGTATTGTGTGTAGATTGATGAGCATGATTATATAGTTTTAAATTAATTTTAGAATAAGGCTGTAACGTAACCAAATGTTGAACAAGTCAAGGGGTCTAAATTATTTCCGAATTTACAGTGCACTCGGAAATAAGTTTTTACTCAGTACTTGGTTGAAGCACCTTTGGCAGCGATTACAGCCTCCTGTCTTCTTGGGTATGACACTACAAGCTTGGCACACCTATACATGGGGAGTTTCTCCCATTCTTCTCACCTCCCTGACCAAAGCCCTTCTCCTCCGATTGGTCAGTTTAGTCAGGCAGCCAGCTCTAGGAAGAGTCTTGGTGGTTCCAAACTTCTTCAATTTATGAATGATGAGACACCCAAGTCATAGACAGTTCTCTCTGCTACCGCACAGCAAGCGGTACCGATGCACCAAGTCTGGAACCAACAGACTGACTCAGTACTGGTTCCCCTTGTATAGCCAAGTTATTGTTTCTCATTGTGTATCTATTATTAAATGTTTTATATTATTTCTCTATTTTCTTTCTCTCTGCATTGTTGGGAAGGGGCTGTAAGTAAGCATTTCAATGTTAGTCTACACCTGTTGTGACAAATACAACTTGATATCATACTAATTTGATTTTCGTTTACTATGTTACGTCTACCCCAGAGTCCAGGTTGTTCAGGCAGAGCTGCCCTCAAAACTAGGGCCAGATTATATCCAAGCTGCCCTGTAGCGCAACTGCACTAGACAGCCAACAGCTGTATTAAATATAATTAAAAGGCACATTTGTGTCTGTCTATAGTGTGGATCGGATTGAAACCTGGCCTAGATCAAAGGAAAACTCCAATATACAATCTGTATTTAGCTCGTCATAAGACGCTAGGATTGAATTTCTGTTATTTGGATTGTGGACTCATATGACAATATGACTAATAGACTGATGTATAATCAAAATGTTTTTGAATCTAAAATCATCCCATAAAATAAGTCTGAAATAAATTAAAACTAGGTACATTAAAACATACAAACAGGCAATATTGCAATTGAATAAAACTGATAAAATAAATGTGAAAATAAGGGGAAAATATTTGCACAGGATGACATGCTACTTACTTCAAATATAGGTTGCCAATACACAATTGTGTGATATACAGTGCATTCGGAAAGTATTCAGACCCCGTGACTTTTTACACATTGTTACGTTAGTCTATTCTAAAATGCATTACTTTTTTTTTTTTTATCCTCAAAGCTACACACAATATCCCATGACAAAGCGAAAACAGGTTTTTAGTTTTTTTTGCAAATGTATAAAAAAATATATAAAAAAACAGAAACCTTATTTAAACCTTAAGTATTCAGACTCTTTGCTATGAGACTCAATTGAGCTCAGGTGCATCCTGTTTCCATTGATCATCCTTGAGATGTTTCTACAACTTGATTGGAGTTCACCTGTTGTAAAATTCAATTGATTGGACATGATTTGGAAAGGCACAGACCTGTCTATATAAAGATCCCACAAGTGCATGTCAGAGCAAAAACCAAGCCATGAGGTCAAAGGAATATTCCGTAGTGCTCCGAGACAGGATTTAGTCAAGGCACAGATCTGGGGAAAGACAACAAAAAATGTCTGCAGCATTGAAGGTCCCCATGAACACAGTGGCCATCACTCTTAAATGGAAGAAGTTTGGAACCACCGAGACTTCCTAGAGCTGGCTGCCCGGCCAAACTGAGGGAGAAGGACCTTGATCAGGGAGGTGACCCCGATGGTCACTGTGACAGAGCTTCAGAGTTCCTCTGTGGAGTTGGTTGTCCTTCTGGAAGGTTCTCCCATCTCTGCAGCACTCCACCAATCAGGCCTTTATGGTAGAGTGGCCAGACGGAAGACAGTCCTGGTTTGCCAAAAGGCACCTAAAGGACTCTCAGACCATGAGAAACAAGATTCTCTGGTCTGATGAAACCAAGATTGAACTCTTTGGCCTGAATGCCAAGTGTCATGTTTGGAGGAAACCTCGCACCATCCCTACGGTGAAGCATGTTGGTGGCAGCATCATAGGTTAGGTTGTTTTTCAGCGGCAGGGACTGGGAGACTACTCAGGATTGAGGTAAAGATGAATGGAGTACAGAGACCCTTGATGAAAACCTGCTCCAGAGCACAACAGGACAACAACCCTAAGCACGAAGCCAAGACAACGCAGGAGTGACTTTGGAACAAGTCTCTGAATGTCCTTGAGTGGCCCAGCCAGAGCCCGTACTTGAACCTGATCTAACATCTCTGGAGAAACCTGAAAGTAGCTGTTAGCAACGTTTCCCATCCAACCTGACAGAGCTTGAGAGGATCTGCAGCGAATGGGAGAAACTCCCCAAATACAGGTGTGCCAAGGTTGCAGCTTCATACCAAAGAAGACTCAAGGCTTCAACAAAGTACTGAATAAAGGGTCTGAATACTTGTGCAAATGTGATTTCATTTTTTATTTTATGTTTCATTTTTTAAAAACCTCTAAAAACCTGTTTTTCCTTAGTCATTATGGGGTATTGATGAGGGAAAAAAACAATTGAATCCCTTTTAGATTAAGGCTGTAACGTAACAAAATATGGAAAATGTCAAGGGGTCTGAATACTTTCCGAATACACTGTATAAACATTTTTTTTCTTCTTCAATAAGATAACACTGAAAATTAAGAAAAACTTTCAGTTAAAATCCCAAAACTGAAAACTGGCAAAAGTGGTCTAAAACACCATGACAACACCACTCAAGTGGACAACTTTAAATATGTGATCAATATGACCAATACTGTGCACCATATGGTTAACAGGGCAGGAAGCCCAGAATACTCACCACAACAAGACAAGAAGGATTTCCGTCATCATCCCTTCTGAACATGTTAAAGCCAACACGTTTCCGGTTTCCATTCAATTTTAACACAGACCACACAAACAAAACTGTAAAATATTAGATTCTTCAAATGGTTACTGGAATTAAACTCAAGGTCAGAAAGGCAGATGAGATTGACATAGGATATTTAAACCACCATCAATTATCGATGGGCAATATGTCAGCCTGTTAGGAGCAGGTCCATGTGGTGAACGATCATTCCAGGCTATTAAACACATCTACACCGCTGTGCCAGCTGCCAAGTCATTAACCGTAGTGTTCCATTCATAAATGGAAAATAACAGATGGAAAGTTGCAGGAGATAGGGTCTCTCCACAGCTTGAGGCAAAGCTGCTAGATACAGTAATACAGACATGTGCATCTTATTTCTTCTGACTCTGGCTAATCTATAGTCTCTCACCTGCTACAGTATCAGTTGCCACGCACTGACAAATCGTAACAGTTAAATAAAATAGACGGAGTGTACAAAACATTATGAACACCCGCTCCTTCCACGACAGACTGACCAGGTGAATTCAGGTGAAAGCTATGATCCCTTATTGATGTCACTTGTTAAATCCACTTCAAATCAGTGTAGATGAAGGGTTAAATACGTTTTTTCAAGCCTCGAGAAAAGTGACACATTGGTTGTGTATGTGTGCCATTCAGAGGGTGAATGGGAAGACAAGATTTAAGTGCCTTTGAATGGGGTATGGCAGTAGGTGCCAGGCGCACCGGTTTGTGTCAAGAACTGCAACCCTGCTGGGTTTTTCACGCTCAATAGTTTCCCGTGTGTATCAAGAATGGTCCACCACCCAAAGGACATCCAGCCAACTTGACAACTCTGGGAAGCATTGGAGTCAACATGGGCCAGAATCCCTGTGTAACGCTTTCGACACCTTGTAGAGTCCATGCCCTGACGAATTGTGGCTGTTCTGAGGGCAAAAGGGAGGGGTAAAACTGAATATTAGGAAGTGTTCTTAATGTTTTATACACTCGATGTATATTTGAATCCCTCACCGTTTCCTCTATAATAGTCCCACAAGCACTAAAGGGTCAGAATGACACAAAGATAGCCTGTTAATATGTAGTGACTGCAAAGAGGGGCCAGTATTACAGTATGTGAAAAGTGTTTAATCGTGCGGGCCATTTTTATGTCCTCATTTGAAAGTCAACACAAATGCTTTCTGTTTTAAGACATAGTCTTGTCCATTGGCAAGGAAGGTGTTGGGGGGGCTTGGCAGTGGGGACTGTCTGTCGCCGTCACACAATGAGAGGCAGTAGGTCAGGGGGGGAGGGAGAGGGGGGGTGCTGTGATGGCTGTCAGTGTGCCGGGGTCCAGGCCATTCACCGCCCTGCTGTAAACACAAACACAACACACAAACACAACATGGGTTAGTCTGGTCTACTGACGGCAACATCTCACTTATTGCTACTTACAAAATTAACCTTGCTGGATTCATATTATGGGGTGGTAAAACAGGTATATTAGCATAGCAAACATAAAATCTGCCTAGCCTAATACCTAGGTATTGCCAGTCAAATGTAAAACCATACACATGCTCCCTCCCCTCTCTTTTAATACCTAGTGGAGTTTGTTCAACCTAGTTTTGACCATATAAAAAAAGTTAATTCCAGAGTCGGCATGGGTTCGAATCCGGCCCAATGCCCTTTGGCTCCCCCATCTTTCCACTGTAATCTCTCTACAATAGAGCTAAAAAAAATGACGAAAGGAGTGGGCAAAAGAAGTGGGACTGTCCCACTCCTTAAAAAAAAGTGAATTCTAAAAAGGTGTGTTGTGTATTAATGTATTCCATTTCAAACACCCGTATGTGGAATCTGATTCCTTCTTATCTATTTAGCTAGCTAGTAATATGAATAGTATGGCACAGTGGTGAGTGTGCTCTTTAGTAAAGAGCTATTTTTATAACTTCTCTGCTCCTCCCTGCGGTGAAACCCAAACCATGTCCTTGTGAGCATGTCCTGCTCAACATGCTCAGTCAAGCTCATATCTAAAGTTCCTCACACAGTAGAAACAACGCCATGGCACTATAACCTCTACACACAGTCACACCACTTCTACAGGGGACATAATATTCATACCTTGAAAGACAACCTCAATAAGGAAAAACAGAAGGACAGCACCGGCTACATAAGAACAGGAAAAGGTTACTTTTTACTTTAGAATCAGCTGCAAAAATGTATTGTTCACATCCAGTAGTTTGTAGTTAATTGACAATAATTGAGCACACAATTCAAAAAGTGTACCACAACCAACTTTCCATTGCACTACAGTACATGCTTTCTCCTACACACCACGAAATTGACAATCAATATCCCCCCAAAATGATTATTGATCCAAAGACCATAAAAGCTACCAACACACCAGCAGACCTACAGATATATTCAATGGGAAGGAGATATATCTACTGTACAGCAGTGTTAAGAAGCAGAGAAATGTACCGCCACCCAGAGCAGATATCTAGCCCCACAGTGAGTGAGTCTACCCCAGCGCTATAAGAGAAAAGTAGGGAGGCTTGTTAATCAAACAGCATGCAGGTGACCCACACATCATGAGAGGAGGAAGATCATTACCTAGAATTAATGCAGGGAATATGACCCTCTCTCTCCTGCTGGGGAAAAACACAAGGGTCTGAGAGACCTTGTCAACCTCCATAACTCCTCCAACGTCAATACAATTCCATGTACTCTCAACACTAAACAAACATTTCAAATACACATTTCTACTGTCAAATGGATCAACATCAGCATTGAGAAATCTAACTGTAAAGCCAGAGGGGTCTTAACAGAGCAAACAATACATCGAGAAAATGACTAATGCATTAGGCTTATAACCAAAACAAAGATTTGACATCTAAGAAATGTTGTTGTCCTTTACAAAGTGGCTTTCTCGGAAAACCATATCTTCAATCTCCTGTACCTCACAAATGAGTAATGTGTGTGTGTGTGAGAGAGTCAGAGAGGGTGTAGTTGAATCTGGCTTCGACTTACGTTTTGTCGTAGTATGACGACGTCGTGTGTAGTATATGGTTGAACTTGGCTGTGTTGCCGTTGATCACGTTCCCATTTTCCGTGATGGCATAAGAGTTCCTGGCTTTCTGGTCCTTGGCAAAGTTCCTGCAGGCTGTCAGCTTAGACTCCAGAGTCTGAGATGGACGTAGAGAACGCAAAAAGATAGAGACGTTCCACTATTAGCAAGAGGCCGATATATGGTATAAGATACCGTCTTAGTGTACCAGAGTATACAGTGAATAGCGAATGTGTGCAAATAGAAAAATGTATGTCTCACCCCCACTTTCTGTAGCAAGTCACTGACGATGTTGAGGGCTGATATTCTAGCAGAGGGAGTCAGTGAGTTACCAAGGCCATTGGACAACTCTGGAAAATGAATACAATATACAAATCAAAATCACATTTTATTAGTCATATGCTTTGTAAACAACAAGTGTAGACTAACAGTGAAATGCTTACTTACGGACCTTTCCTAACAATGCAGAGAGAAAGAAAATAGCTAAATATTAGAAAAGTAGAACACGTAATAATAAATACACAATGACTAACGATAACTTGGCTATATGGCCAGTACCAAGTCGTATAGTACCAGTCAAAAGTTTGGACACACCTACTCATTCAAGGGTTTTTCTTTATTTTTTTCTTTATTTTTTCTACATTGTAGAATAATAGCAAAGACATCAAAACTATGAAATAGCACATATGGAGTCATGTAGTAACCAAAAAAAAAAGTGTGAAACAAATCAAAATATATTTTACATTTTAGATTCTTCAAAGTAGCTACCCTTTGCCTTGATGACAGCTTTGCACACTTGGCATTCTCTCAACCAGCTTCATGAGATAGTCACCTGGAATTCATTTCAATTAACAGGTGTGCCTTAAATGTTAATTTGTGGAATTTCTTTCCTTCTAAATGCGTTTGAGCCAAACAGTTGTGTTGTGACAAGGTACAGGTAGTATACAGAATATAGTCCTATTTGGTAAAATACCAAGTCCATATTATGGCAAGAACAGCTCAAATAAGCAAAGAGAAATGACAGTCCATCATTACTTTAGGACATGAAGGTCAGTCAATACGGAACATTTCAAGTGCAGTCGCAAAAACCATCAAGGGCTCTCATGAGGACTGCCACAAGAAAGGAAGACCCAAAGTTACCTCTGCTGCAGAGGATAAGTTCATTAGCGTTACCAGCCAAATAAATGCTTCAGAGTTCAAGTAACAGACACATCTGAACATCAACTGTTCAGAGAAGACTGCGTGAATCAAGCCTTCATGGTTGAATTACTGCAAAGAAGCAACTACTAAAAGGACACCAATAAGAAGAAGAGAGTTGCCTGGGCAAAGAAACACAAGCAATGGACATTAGACCGGTGGAAATCTATTTTTTATTTTATTTTTTTATTTCACCTTTATTTAACCAGGTAGGCTAGTTGAGAACAAGTTCTCATTTGCAACTGCGACCTGGCCAAGATAAAGCATAGCAGTGTGAACAGACAACACAGAGTTACACATGGAGTAAACAATTAACAAGTCAATAACACAGTAGAAAAAAAAAGGGGAGTCTATATACATTGTGTGCAAAAAGGCATGAGGAGGTAGGCGAATAATTACAATTTTGCAGATTAACACTGGAGTGATAAATGATCAGATGGTCATGTACAGGTAGAGATATTGGTGTGCAAA
This sequence comes from Oncorhynchus nerka, assembly GCF_034236695.1. Classification (NCBI taxonomy): domain Eukaryota; kingdom Metazoa; phylum Chordata; class Actinopteri; order Salmoniformes; family Salmonidae; genus Oncorhynchus; species Oncorhynchus nerka. The sequence goes on from NC_088411.1 coordinate 253,272, forward strand.
AGAGCAGAAAAGTAAATAAATAAAAACAGTATGGGGATGAGGTAGGTGAAAATGGGTGGGCTATTTACCAATAGACTATGTACAGCTGCAGCGATCGGTTAGCTGCTCAGATAGCAGATGTTTGAAGTTGGTGAGGGAGATAAAAGTCTCCAACTTCAGCGATTTTTGCAATTCGTTCCAGTCACAGGCAGCAGAATACTGGAACGAAAGGCGGCCAAATGAGGTGTTGGCTTTAGGGATGATCAGTGAGATACACCTGCTGTAGCGCGTGCTACGGATGGGTGTTGCCATCGTGACCAGTGAACTGAGATAAGGCGGAGCTTTACCTAGCATGGATTTGTAGATGACCTGGAGCCAGTGGGTCTGGCGACGAATATGTAGCGAGGGCCAGCCGACTAGAGCATACAAGTCGCAGTGGTGGGTGGTATAAGGTGCTTTAGTGACAAAACGGATGGCACTGTGATAAACTGCATCCAGTTTGCTGAGTAGAGTGTTGGAAGCAATTTTGTAGATGACATCGCCAAAGTCGAGGATCGGTAGGATAGTCAGTTTTACTAGGGTAAGTTTGGCGGCGTGAGTGAAGGAGGCTTTGTTGCGGAATAGAAAGCCGACTCTTGATTTGATTTTCGATTGGAGATGTTTGATATGAGTCTGGAAGGAGAGTTTACAGTCTAGCCAGACACCTAGGTACTTATAGATGTCCACATATTCAAGGTCGGAACCATCCAGGGTGGTGATGCTAGTCGGGCATGCGGGTGCAGGCAGCGATCGGTTGAAAAGCATGCATTTGGTTTTACTAGCGTTTAAGAGCAGTTGGAGGCCACGGAAGGAGTGTTGTATGGCATTGAAGCTCGTTTGGAGGTTAGATAGCACAGTGTCCAAGGACGGGCCGGAAGTATATAGAATGGTGTCGTCTGCGTAGAGGTGGATCAGGGAATCGCCCGCAGCAAGAGCAACATCATTGATATATACAAAGAAAAGAGTCGGCCCGAGAATTGAACCCTGTGGCACCCCCATAGAGACTGCCAGAGGACCGGACAGCATGCCCTCCGATTTGACACACTGAACTCTGTCTGCAAAGTAATTGGTGAACCAGGCAAGGTAGTCATCCGAAAAACCGAGGCTACTGAGTCTGCCGATAAGAATATGGTGATTGACAGAGTTGAAAGCCTTGGCAAGGTCGATGAAGACGGCTGCACAGTACTGTCTTTTATCGATGGCGGTTATGATATCGTTTAGTACCTTGAGTGTGGCTGAGGTGCACCCGTGACCGGCTCGGAAACCAGATTGCACAGCGGAGAAGGTGCGGTGGGATTCGAGATGGTCAGTGACCTGTTTGTTGACTTGGCTTTCGAAGACCTTAGATAGGCAGGGCAGGATGGATATAGGTCTGTAACAGTTTGGGTCCAGGGTGTCTCCCCCTTTGAAGAGGGGGATGACTGTGGCAGCTTTCCAATCCTTGAACAGTTGAACAGGCTGGTAATAGGGGTTGCGACAATGGCGGCGGATAGTTTCAGAAATAGAGGGTCCAGATTGTCAAGCCCAGCTGATTTGTACGGGTCCAGGTTTTGCAGCTCTTTCAGAACATCTGCTATCTGGATTTGGATAAAGGAGAACCTGGAGAGGCTTGGGCGAGTAGCTGCGGGGGGGGGCGGAGCTGTTGGCCGAGGTTGGAGTAGCCAGGCGGAAGGCATGGCCAGCCGTTGAGAAATGCTTGTTGAAGTTTTCGATAATCATGGATTTATCGGTGGTGACCGTGTTACCTAGCCTCAGTGCAGTGGGCAGCTGGGAGGAGGTGCTCTTGTTCTCCATGGACTTCACAGTGTCCCAGAACTTTTTGGAGTTGGAGCTACAGGATGCAAACTTCTGCCTGAAGAAGCTGGCCTTAGCTTTCCTGACTGACTGCGTGTATTGGTTCCTGACTTCCCTGAACAGTTGCATATATCGCGGGGACTATTCGATGCTATTGCAGTCCGCCACAGGATGTTTTTGTGCTGGTCGAGGGCAGTCAGGTCTGGAGTAAACCAAGGGCTGTATCTGTTCTTAGTTCTGCATTTTTTGAACGGAGCATGCTTATCTAAAATGGTGAGGAAGTTACTTTTAAAGACTGACCAAGCATCCTCAACTGACGGGATGAGGTCAATGTCCTTCCAAGATACCCGGGCCAGGTCGATTAGAAAGGCCTGCTCACAGAAGTGTTTTAGGGAGCGTTTGACAGTGATGAGGGGTGGTCGTTTGACTGCGGCTCCGTAGCGGATACAGGCAATGAGGCAGTGATTGCTGAGATCCTGGTTGAAGACAGCGGAGGTGTATTTGGAGGGCCAGTTGGTCAGGATGACATCTATGAGGGTGCCCTTGTTTACAGAGTTAGGGTTGTACCTGGTGGGTTCCTCGATGATTTGTGTGAGATTGAGGGCATCTAGCTTACATTGTAGGACTGCCGGGGTGTTAAGCATATCCCAGTTTAGGTCACCTAACAGAACAAACTCTGAAGCTAGATGGGGGGCGATCAATTCACAAATGGTGTCCAGGGCACAGCTGGGAGCTGAGGGGGGTCGGTAGCAGGCGGCAACAGTGAGAGACTTATTTCTGGAGAGAGTAATTTTCAAAATTAGTAGTTCGAACTGTTTGGGTATGGACCTGGAAAGTATGACATTACTTTGCAGGCTATCTCTGCAGTAGACTGCAACTCCTCCCCCTTTGGCAGTTCTATCTTGACGGAAGATGTTATAGTTGGGTATGGAAATCTCAGAATTTTTGGTGGCCTTCCTGAGCCAGGATTCAGACACGGCAAGGACATCAGGGTTAGCAGAGTGTGCTAAAGCAGTGAGTAAAACAAACTTAGGGAGGAGGCTTCTGATGTTGACATGCATGAAACCAAGGCTTTTTCGATCACAGAAGTCAACAAATGAGGGTGCCTGGGGACATGCAGGGCCTATCCTTTGGTCTGATGAGTCCAAATGTAAGACTTTAGGTTCCAACCGCCGTGTCTTTGTGAGACACAGAGTAGGTGAAAGGAAGATGGTGTGCATGGTGTGTTTCCTACCGTGAAGCATGGAGGTGGTGTGATGGTGCTTTCTGGTTACACTGTCAATTATTTAGAATTTAAGGCACACTTAACCAACATGGCTACCACAGCATACGCCATCCCTGTCAATCACCACCTTCCGGAGACACCTGAAACCCCACCTCTTTAAGGAATACCTAGGATAGGATAAAGTAATCCCATCTGCACTACTGTTCCACTGGATGTCTTAAGGTGAATGCAATTTGTAGTCGCTCTGGATGGGCTAAAATAAATAATGTTGTTTTCTTAGTGGGAATATAATTTGTTTTCAACAGGACAATGACCCAACACCTCCAGGATGTGTAAGGGCTATTTGACCAAGAAGAAGAGTGATGGAGTGCTGCATCAGATGACCTGGACTCCACAACCAACTGACCTCAACCCAATGGAGATGGTTTGGGACGAGTTGGACCTCAGCGCGAAGGAAAAGCAGCAAATAAGTGCTTAGCATATGTGGGAACTCCTTCAAAACTTCCAGGTGAAGCTGGTTGAGAGAATGCCAAGAGTGTGCAAAGCTGTCATCAAGGCAAAGGGTGGCTACTTTTAAGAATCAAAAATCTAAAATATATTTTCATTTGTTAGGCCTGTTATCAGCAACCATCACTCCTGTATTCCAATGGCACGTTGTGTTAGCTAATCCAAGTTTATCATTTTAAAAGGCCAATTGAGCATTAGAAAACCCTTTTGCAATTATGTTAGCACAGCTGAAAAATGTTATTCTGATTAAAGAAGCAACAAAACTGGCCTTCTTTAGACTAGTTGAGTATCTGTAACATCAGCATTTGTGGGTTCGATTACATGTTCAAAATAGCCAGCAACAAAGAACTTTCTTCTGAAACTCGTCAGTCTATTCTTGTTCTGAGAAATGAAGGCTATTCCATGCGAGAAATTGCCAAGAAACTGAAGATCTCGTACAACGCTGTGTACTACTCCCTTCACAGAACAGCGCAAACTGGCTCTAGCCAGAATAGAAAGAGGAGGGGAGGTCCGGTGCACAACTGAGCAAGAGGACAAGTACATTAGAGTGTCTGGCTTGAGAAACAGACGCCTCAAGTCCTCAACTGGCAGCTTCATTAAATAGTACCCGCAAAACACCAGTCTCAACGTCAACAGTGAAGAGGCGACTCCGGGATGCTGGCCTTCTAGGCAGAGTTGCAAAGAAAAAGCCACATCTCAGACTGGCCAATAAAAAGTAGATGGGCAAAAGAACACAGACACTGGACAGAAGAAATCTGCCTAGAAGGCCAGCATCCTGGAAGAGAGAGAGAGTGGTGTGTGTGTGTGTTTATGAGAGAGAGGGAGACGGAGTGTGTGTGTGTGTGTAAGAGAAGGAGAGTGTGTGCGCTGGTGTTAACTGAAAAGTAAAGGTTTCATGCAGCGTTTTCCCCTGACTGCCACAATGGCATGCAGACCATTATTCATGTACATTCCTTCCTCCCATTTCTCCAGCGATCAGTAGCCCACGATCAGCTCCTTTGTGTTGCTGACGTTGAGGAAGAGGTTGTTGTCCTGGCATCTCTGATCTCCTCCCTATAGGCTGCCCAATTGTCTTTGGTCATCAGGCCTCCCACCGTTGTGTTGTCGGGAAACTTATCAGCCCCCCCCCCCGTGTTGAGGGTCAGCGTGGCAGATGTGTTTTTTGCCTGCCCTCGCCACCTAGGGGCGGCCCATCAGGAAGTCCAGGATCCAGTTGTATTGGAAGGTATTCAGGTAATTAGCTTAGTGATGAGCTTGGAGGGTACTATGGTGTTGAACGCTGAGCTATAGTCAATTATTTTGGCCCATTCCTCCATGCAGATCTCTCGAGCAGTGATGTTTTGGGGCTGTTGCTGGGCAACACGGAATTTCAACTCCCTCCAAAGATTTTCTATGGGGTTGAGATCTGGAGACTGGCTAGGCCACTCCAGGACCTTGAAATGCTTCTTACGAAGCCACTCCTTCGTTGCCAGGGCGGTGTGTTTGGGATCATTGTCACGCTGAAAGACCCAGCCACGTTTCATCTTCAATGCCCTTGCTGATGGAAGGAGGTTTTCACTCAAAATCTCACGATACATGGCCCCATTCATTCTTTCCTTTACACAGATCAGTCGTCCTGGTCCCTTTGCAGAAAAACAGCCCCAAAGCATGATGTTTCCACCCCCATGCTTCACAGTAGGTATGGTGTTCTTTGGATGCAACTCAGCATTCTTTGTCCTCCAAACACGACAAGTTGAGTTTTTACCAAAAAGTTATATTTTGGTTTCATCTGACCATATGACATTCTCCCAATCTTCTTCTGGATCATCCAAATGCTCTCTAGCAAACTTCAGACGGGCCTGGACATGTACTGGCTTAAGCAGGGGGACACGTCTGGCACTGCAGGATTTGAGTCCCTGGCGGCATAGTGTGTTACTGATGGTAGGCTTTGTTACTTTGGTCCCAGCTCTCTGCAGGTCATTCACTAGGTCCCCCCGTGTGGTTCTGGGATTTTTGCTCACCGTTCTTGTGATCATTTTGACCCCACGGGGTGAGATCTTGCGTGGAGCCCCAGATCGAGGGAGATTATCAGTGGTCTTGTATGTCTTCCATTTCCTAATAATTGCTCCCACAGTTGATTTCTTCAAACCAAGCTGTTTACCTATTGCAGATTCAGTCTTCCCAGCCTGGTGCAGGTCTACAATTTTGTTTCTGGTGTCCTTTGACAGCTCTTTGGCCTTGGCCATAGTGGAGTTTGGAGTGTGACTGTTTGAGGTTGTGGACAGGTGTCTTTTATACTGATAACAACTTCAAACAGGTGCCATTAATACAGGTAACGAGTGGAGGACAGAGGATCCTCTTAAAGAAGAAGTCTGTGAGAGCCAGAAATCTTGCTTGTTTGTAGGTGACCAAATACTTATTTTCCACCATAATTTGCTAATAAATACATTAAAAATCCTACAATGTGATTTTCTGGATTTTTCCCCTCATTTTGTCTGTCATAGTTGAAGTGTACCTATGATGAAAATTACAGGCCTCTCATCTTTTTAAGTGGGAGAACTTGCACAATTGGTGGTTGACTAAATACTTTTTGCCCCACTGTAATAGTGTATCTTATCCATGTCCTTGTTCAGCCACGACTCCGAGAAACGTGGATATTATAGTTCTTCAGGTCCCATTTATAGGATAGTCTCGAACGGAGCTGGTCCATTTTGTTATCCAGTGATTGTACGTTCGCCAATAGAACAGTCATTGTCATACAGTATACTTCACATAAAAAAGGAGACAGTGTTGAGGTCAGAGCAAAAGGGTACCTGTGGGGTTGGCGAAGGCATTGTCCAGACTCTTCGCGAGCGGCGTTGCAGGGAGAGACAGTGAGGCCTGGACAGAGTAATCCATCTTGTCATTGTCCTCCTGGGTGGGCGCGGTGGGCGCCGACATCCTGGTTACGTCCGTATTTCGCTCTCGGACAGCAAGCTCCTGGCGTAGGTCTGACAGACAAGCAGACAGACAGACTATTTAAGGCTAAGTCAGACCAGACAATCAGATTGAGGTTAATGGTGTGATAGTCTCTCCCAACAATAAATTGTGTCTGTAAGCAATGCTAATGCTGTGAGTACATGGGTTCTATTCATTTCACACATATCACTGAGAAGATGAAAGAGAAAAAGGGAACATCTAATTTTTTAATGAGTCAAAACGGATCAATAAGCACCTCTGGCCTCGTCTTTCAATCTCTGCACTGAGACCAGGACAAATTCCTTCTCATCCAGCTCGCTCTCCAGGAAGGCGTTCCTCTCGATAGCCTGGTTCAGACGCTGCTCAAAGTCCTCCAGGGACACAATTGTAGCCCTGCAGAAATAAATAAATAATTTAATTCAAAGGAAAACACTGTTCAGTGGACTCTTTGCTTCTGCACACAAAGGCACATGCTGAAACATACACTGATACCCGTGTTTCACCGTGATGCATTACTGTTATTTAGTGCTAAATTAATCTCTTCTGGACAAACTGCGCAAACATAAATCGAGCCTCTGACTAAATTATGGATGATTTTTGTCAGTGCTAAATTAACATTTCAATTAACATGTTTGCTGAAAGGACATATTCTTTCCACAGCTTACCAGCTTCCACATATCATATTCCATTCCATGTCGATGATGCTTAATAAGCATTGTTTGAACCAAAAGATGACATGAAATGAAATCAATGAAACAAAAATGAAATGAAACAATGACTCATACAATGCATCATACAATAATGAATCATTTTGAAATATGATGTAAATAGTCCCATATATTCAACATGCTGTTGTTTTTTTAAACAGTTAAACTTTTTAATCCATTATTAACTCTAATTAGAATGACCTATGCTATGTTCATTGGTTGCACTGATTGTCTACATACCCTGGTTCAAGCGTTCATGATGTATGGCACTGAGTTGCTAAAAGTTGTTAGGTTTACCCGTTAAATAGTTGGGAGCATACGCAGTGCATTCGGAATGTATTCAGACCCCTAGACTTTTTCCACATTGTTACGTTATAGCCTTATTCTAAAATATATATATTTTTTACATTTTAGTTCCTCATCAATCTACGCACAATACCACATAACGCTGTACAACATCACAGTACCAAAAAGTCACGATACTTATGATACCAACATTTTATAATACCATTTCATATGATACTGACACTTTGCTTATAAATTCAGTAAAACTTTAAGCAACAGCAACTAGCATTCGCCAGTTCAATAATGTCACTTTCATGCGCGTATCACGTGTGGCAGCTGTAATCAGCCAGCCCCATCCAGCCCTCACTAGCTTCTCTCCAGCCTATTCTTCCTGCTCGTCTATTCCTCCATCAGGTTTTAAAAATATAATTTATCTGTGAAGGAGAGCAGGGATTCAGATACTAATCAGTCTACTGTTGTTACATTTGTACATTTCATACATTGGAGCAAGCAAAGTTGATACATTGTATATAATTTCATCCCAGATATAACCAGTTTGTGTCAGCCTTGCAAGTTCACTGTCATGCAGCAGAGCCAGAGAGGAAAAACAGCTTTTCAACAGGCATGCTGGTAGCTTTACATCAAAGAAAACAGCTCTTCCCTAGTTAAAATTATTTAAGAAATATGAGCCATACAACTGGAGCTACCTTTTTTACTTCCTGCGCGATATCATTTTAAAACCAATCCTGGGGTGATAATTACTGGTTTGATAAAGAACAACATTAAATCAGTCATTTTACCTAGCTAGCAAACAACCTGGTAACTTGACAGTAGGTCTAGGCAAATTTGATTGGCACTGGAAGAAAGGAAAAGGGTCTGCTACTCATGAGACGTGTTTCAAAGGATTCATATAGGCCTAATGTAAGCCTAAACTATATCAAAGAGTGGTGTGTGTGTGTTTATAAGAGAGAGAGTGTGTAAGGAAGGGAGTGTGTGTGTGTGTTCCAACTGAAGAGTAAAGAAGATTTCATGCAGCGTTTTCCACTTATTGCCACAATGACATGCAGATCATTAGGTGGTGAGGGTAGGTAGCAACACATCTGCCACGCTGATCCTCAACACTGGAGCCCCTCAGAGGTGCGTGCTCAGTCCTCTCCTGTACTCCCTGTTCACCTTACGACTGCATGGCCAGGCACGACTCCAACACCATCATTAAGTTTGCAGACGGCACAAAAATGGTAGGCCTGATCAACGACAACGACGAGACAGCCTTTAGGGAGGTCAGAGACTTGGCCGGGTGGTGCCAGAATAACATCCTATCCCTCAATGTAACCAAGACTAAGGAGATGATTGTGGACTACAGGAAAAGGAGGACCGAGCATGCCCCCATTCTCATCAACGGGACTGTAGTGGAGCAGGTTGAGAGCGTCAAGTTCCTTGGTGTCCACGTCACCAACAAACTAGAATGGTCCAAACACACCAAGACGGTTGGGAAGAGGGCACGACAAAGCCTATTTCCCTCAGGAAACTAAAAAGATTTGGCATGGGTCCATGCCATTCTATGCAGTAATGAATTATACAGTGTGAAGTTAAATGCTCTATGTGTTGTATTGAGTAGAAGTGTGAATATCAGTGACAGCTTTTTTTGTGTAGCACATGCACATAACGTTTAGAAAACGGGAACAATTGTCAAACAGGACAAGAGGCCACTAAATTTTCCCCCTTGTGGTATTACGAAATTACTTTGCATTGTAATACTTGGTCTGGTATCGTTAGTAAAATGTTGGTATCGTGACAACACTACTCTCATTAACAAGCTCCTTTTGCCCACAGGACTGCCGCTGACTGGTTGTTTCTCGGTAAACCGTAGACAATGTAGTGCGTGAAATGCCCAGGAGGGTGGCCGTTTCTTAGATACTGGATCCGGCGCGCCTGGCACTGACGATCATAACACGCTCAGTTGCTTAGGTCACTCGTTTGCCCATTCTAACGTTCAATCAAACAGTAACCGAACGCCTTGATGCCCGTCTGCCTGCTTTATATAGCAAGCCACGGCCACGTGACTCACGGTCTGTAGGAGCGATCCAATTTCGTGAACGGGGTGGGGTGGTGTACCTAATAAACTGGTTGGGGAATTTACAGCAATCAGACCCATTTGGGCCAGAGGCATGTTTTAATTGGAATGGGGATTTTCCATCAGTCATCTGATTACACCCAATGAAGAGCACAGTGGGGAATTAATAAGAAAACATGCAACAAGCATCTCAGCCTCCAGCATTCATCAGCACCTCTCTGCATGGGGTTAATGTATGAGTTTGTGTTCTGAAAGAGGATGAATACTTTTGCATCAACTGTTAAATTAGTACTACTGGTAGATAGTCTCTACTACTGCCTTTTTCATCCAAAACAAACATCCTGAAGAATACAGTAAATATCAGGTTATGACGACTTCTACAGCTCCTCTTCTAATGCTGTATCCAGTATCTGTCTGTTAGATACTGTTTAGTGGTCTGGTCTCTTTCCTGACCTCTTGGCTCTTTCTAGGTCGTCGTTGGACTGCTCTAGCTCCCGCACGTATTTGTGGAGCTGCTCCTTTATGCCCCGGGTCTGTCCCAGGTCATCCTCCAGCATGTTGATCTGTTTGTAGCTCTGGGCATACTGCTGCTCCAGTTTTTCCTGGGGAGATGGGAGAGAGAAGAGGGGGGGACCATTTTAAATAGGACGTTAAAAGCTTTATTTTCCTAAGACCTCGCAGTCACACGCATACCCAAACAAGTGGAGGGAACCACCGTGGTAACCTACATTCTGTCATCTATTTTACAGAGCACTCCGTTATGATCTGTTTACTCCAGCGTTCTCAGGGTATGGGATGATGATGTGACCCTCTATCTTCTCCTGGAGCTCAGCTCAAAAATGTGTCTGGGTCTGCCAGTCTTTCTGACCTATATCTTCTGGATATGTCACGTCTGAATCAATGAACCACTAACCTGGGCCAGACAAATCCTGCTTTGTCCTGAAATGCCACTACATATTCATCAGCACATACATTCTAGCCTACGTCAAGTAGCTCATAACAAGGCGTTAATCAAGGTGACAGACACCGTCTCTGGCATCAGAATGAGAAAACCAGTCATTGCTGTGGTATTTTCCATAAACAAATGCATGAAAGCAATAATTGTTTATTGCCTGGAATAACCACCAAACAGCAAACAGTTGAAAAAAAAGCAGAACAGAAGACAATCTCACCATCACCGGTGGGGTGACTCGCATGGCTTGAGTCGTAATGTGAACATGGACAAGGGAACCACACTCATCCCAGCGCTAATTACGGCATGAGAATGAATGTGCTGCTGATGCATTGTGTATGAGAATGATGAGTTTCATGCAAATGAACCACAGCTGGATATAACAGGATGTCAAGGGGCAGTAAAACACAGGTGCCGATTCCCCATAGTAGTGATCAGAGCATGATTGGGAAAGAGAGTTCCTTGTCTGCCTGACTGATACGATTTCTGTCTAAGAACCCTGTCTCCTTTACTGTTGAACATGCCTGATACGTCATTAAGAACTTCTATTAGGTTGGAATACTGACAGACACATGCTAACGAAACATGCCTCCTCCCTGGAGACCGCAATAAAAAACAAGCCATGATGATATCAAGCAGCTTCAAATAGTCATCAATAGTTTATTATGTCAAGGGTATGGAGTGTTTCTTAGGTTGTCAAAAGAGGAGCATGAATGCTAAACTCACATTCCAATAACAATACGTTTTTTTTTTACTTGAGCCGATCTAGTGTATTGTGTCCCTCTTGTGTACCTTGAGTGAGTCCACCTCTTTCTTGAGCCTGCTGTTTTCAGAGTGCAGGACTCTCGTGCGGTGCTCGGCCTGGCCCAGCTGGGTCTCCAGCTCTGCCTCCAGCTCTCTGCTGCCCTCCTGAAACTCCAGCAGCTCCTCCTGGGCCTCCTGGCAACTGACAGGGCAGATACCACCGGAGGACATGGTTAGTACAACAGTCCATTAGTATTTATTTGGTTTTTACTATGAAATATAAGTACCCAGGTTAAGTATATAAGACTTAAAGAAACTCTCCTGCACTTTCGTATACTTTTTAACCAGTAGTTCTGAAAGTAGAGCTCACGAGCCAAAAGTGGTTCCCGAAAATTGAGTACAACGTCACACATGTGCAGCTATGTGCACCACATCATTGCCCTCTCACTCTCTTGCTCTGCTGTGGGTGCATGATGTGACTTTTGCTAGCTGTCACTCATATGGTGAGGGGCTGAAGCTCATTGGTTGAACTGAAATTGCTAGGAGGCTGGACCACATGGGGGAAAATGGCGCAGCACAGCTCCCAGAGAAACAGTCGCTTTCAAACTAGGGATTTTGTGGCTAGGCTAATTGCAGTAAGACAGTAATTCTGCTCATAGTGGGAGGTTTAAAACACACTCAGTATTCACCAAAGTTCTTTAAAAATAGAAATCACAAAATCATGTTACAGCCTTCTATGATGAATAGTATCTACAAGACTTCTTAAAGTCAAAGCGTATCCTGTTTTGTAGACAGTAACAGGAACTAGCAACCCATAGATTACCAATCTTCTTTGTTTATATAATAACATGAAAATCCTACATTTACATTTAAGTCATTTAGCAGACGCTCTTATCCAGAGCGACTTACAAATTGGTGCGTTCACCTTAAGACATCCAGTGGAACAGCCACTTTACAATAGTGCATCTAAATCTTTTAAGGGGGGTGAGAAGGATTACTTTATTCTATCCTAGGTATTCCTGAAAGAGGTGGGGTTTCAGGTGTCTCCGGAAGGTGGGGATTGACTCCGCTGTCCTGGCGTCGTGAGGGAGTTTGTTCCACCATTGGGGGGCCAGAGCAGCGAACAGTTTTGACTGGGCTGCGCGGGAACTGTACTTCCTCAGTGGTAGGGAGGCGAGCAGGCCAGAGGTGGATGAACGCAGTGCCCTTGTTTGGGTGTAGGGCCTGATCAGAGCCTGGAGGTACTGAGGTGCCGTTCCCCTCACAGCTCCGTAGGCAAGCACCATGGTCTTGTAGCGGATGCGAGCTTCAACTGGAAGCCAGTGGAGAGAGCGGAGGAGCGGGGTGACGTGAGAGAACTTGGGAAGGTTGAACACCAGACGGGCTGCGGCGTTCTGGATGAGTTGTAGGGGTTTAATGGCACAGGCAGGGAGCCCAGCCAACAGCGAGTTGCAGTAATCCAGACGGGAGATGACAAGTGCCTGGATTAGGACCTGCGCTGCTTCCTGTGTGAGGCAGGGTCGTACTCTGCGGATGTTGTAGAGCATGAACCTACAAGAACGGGCCACCGCCTTGATGTTAGTTGAGAACGACAGGGTGTTGTCCAGGATCACGCCAAGGTTCTTAGCGCTCTGGGAGGAGGACACAATGGAGTTGTCAACCGTGATGGCGAGATCATGGAATGGGCAGTCCTTCCCGGGAGGAAGAGCAGCTCCGTCTTGCCGAGGTTCAGCTTGAGGTGGTGATCCGTCATCCACACTGATATGTCTGCCAGACATGCAGAGATGCGATTCGCCACCTGGTCATCAGAAGGGGGAAAGGAGAAGATTAATTGTGTGTCGTCTGCATAGCAATGATAGGAGAGACCATGTGAGGTTATGACAGAGCCAAGTGACTTGGTGTATAGCGAGAATAGGAGAGGGCCTAGAACAGAGCCCTGGGGGACGCCAGTGGTGAGAGCGCGTGGTGAGGAGACAGATTCTCGCCACGCCACCTGGTAGGAGCGACCTGTCAGGTAGGACGCAATCCAAGCGTGGGCCGCGCCGGGAGATGCCCAACTCGGAGAGGGTGGAGAGGAGGATCTGATGGTTCACAGTATCGAAGGCAGCCGATAGGTCTAGAAGGATGAGAGCAGAGAGAGAGAGTTAGCTTTAGCAGTGCGGAGGGCCTCCGTGATACAGAGAAGAGCAGTCTCAGTTGAATGACTAGTCTTGAAACCTGACTGATTTGGATCAAGAAGGTCATTCTGAGAGAGATAGCGGGAGAGCTGGCCAAGGACGGCACGTTCGAGAGTTTTGGAGAGAAAAGAAAGAAGGGATACTGGTCTGTAGTTGTTGACATCGGAGGGATCGAGTGTAGGTTTTTTCAGAAGGGGTGCAACTCTCGCTCTCTTGAAGACAGAAGGGACGTAGCCAGCGGTCAGGGATGAGTTGATGATCGAGGTGAGGTAAGGGAGAAGGTCTCCGGAAATGGTCTGGAGAAGAGAGGAGGGAATAGGGTCAAGCGGGCAGGTTGTTGGGCGGCCGGCCGTCACAAGACGCGAGATTTCATCTGAGAGAGAGGGGAGAAAGAGGTCAGAGCACAGGGTAGGGCAGTGTGAGCAGAACCAGCGGTGTCGTTTGACTTAGCAAACGAGGATCGGATGTCGTCGACCTTCTTTTCAAAATGGTTGACGAAGTCATCTGCAGAGAGGGAGGAGGGGGAGGGGGAGGAGGATTCAGGAGGGAGGAGAAGGTGGCAAAGAGCTTCCTAGGGTTAGAGGCAGATGCTTGGAATTTAGAGTGGTAGAAAGTGGCTTTAGCAGCAGAGACAGAAGAGGAAAATGTAGAGAGGAGGGAGTGAAAGGATGCCAGGTCAGCAGGGAGGCGAGTTTTCCTCCATTTCCGCTCGGCTGCCCGGAGCCCTGTTCTGTGAGCTTGCAATGAGTCGTCGAGCCACGGAGCAGGAGGGGAGGACCGAGCCGGCCTGGAGGATAGGGGACATAGAGAATCAAGGGATGCAGAAAGGGAGGAGAGGAGGGTTGAGGAGGCAGAATCAGGAGATAGGTTGGAGAAGGTTTGAGCAGAGGGAAGAGATGATAGGATGGAAGAGGAGAGAGTAGCGGGGGAGAGAAGAGCGAAGATTGGGACGGCGCGATACCATCCGAGTAGGGGCAGTGTGGGAAGTGTTGGATGAGAGCAAGAGGGAAAAGGATACAAGGTAGTGGTCGGAGACTTGGAGGGGAGTTGCAGTGAGGTTAGTGGAAGAACAGCATCTAGTAAAGATGAGGTCGAGCGTATTGCCTGCCTTGTGAGTAGAGGGGGAAGGTGAGAGGGTGAGGTCAAAAGAGGAGAGGAGTGGAAAGAAGGAGGCAGAGAGGAATGAGTCAAAGGTAGACGTGGGGAGGTTAAAGTCGCCCAGAACTGTGAGAGGTGAGCCGTCCTCAGGAAAGGAGCTTATCAAGGCATCAAGCTCATTGATGAACTCTCCGAGGGAACCTGGAGGGCGATAAATGATAAGGATGTTAAGCTTGAAAGGGCTGGTAACTGTGACAGCATGGAATTCAAAGGAGGCGATAGACAGATGGGTAAGGGGAGAAAGAGAGAATGACCACTTGGGAGAGATGAGGATCCCGGTGCCACCACCCCGCTGACCAGAAGCTCTCGGGGTGTGCGAGAACACGTGGGCGGACGAAGAGAGAGCAGTAGGAGTAGCAGTGTTATCTGTGGTGATCAATGTTTCCGTCAGTGCCAAGAAGTCGAGGGACTGGAGGGAGGCATAGGCTGAGATTGGCCGCAGATCGGCAGTTCCAGAGGCTACCGGAGACCTGGAACTCCACGTGGGTCGTGCGCGCTGGGACCACCAGATTAGAGTGGCCGCGGCCACGCGGTGTGGAGCGTTTGTATGGTCTGTGCATCCTACATGACATACAGTAGGTACTTAAACATACACTGTCTTCAGGCCATTTAAACAGTGGAAATTGAAAGCGCCGATCCTGGCCGCTTCACAAAGCCCACACAGGATTTGCACGGTTACGCTTGATCGTGATCCAGCCAATCAAAGAACCCTCTGACTTTCCTAACACCACATTGCATCACTTGTCCACCCTGGCCTCTCCAAAACGGCAACAGACTGTCTGTCTGCTACCCAGAGCAAAAGTAGATATTATATAAATAACCAAAAGGTTGGGTTGTTTACTGTGGGCATGTGGCCAGGACAGGGTAGCGTTTCAGGGTGGGGGTTGGGTTGAATGGGGTTATGTAAGTAAGTGTCTGCCGCCCATTAAAGCCATGGACACACAGCTGCTCTAAAAATGTGTCCAGGGGCCATCGGCATTGCACGCTACAGGCATGTGACCGGTGGGACATGGTGGAAGGGGGGCCTGGAAACAGCACCTACCTTCCTGCTATGGGCTGCCTGTCCTGTGTTGCTACCCTGGGGGCAGTGGTGTTTTGAAGGGGAAAGCCAAGTGGGCTCTTTAACTTTAAAACCCCAGCAGGTCACCACTTCCTCCATCTGTGGTTAGTTCCAAACGCAGCATCAGCACCCTCGGCGGTCTTTGAACTGCTTGTTTTGCCCAAGAGGTGAATGTCCCTTTCGGATATCCCTGAGCTGTCAGGGAACCCGAGCATCCTTTTATTGGCAAACTATTTTTGCAACAGTGTTTAGGGGAATCCTCAAGCAAGAGCATCTATTGTTGATATTAAGGAGCTGCTTCACTACCAAATTCATGACAATCTTAAACACACATTTATTGAGCGATACAAAGGGGAGTGGCTTTGATTCCCATTGGGTGTAAATGTCCATAGAGCCTCATATAACAGAGTGTAGTTTCCCCTAGCGCTGGGTGTATCTGTTGTCACTGCGATCTTATCAGTAGTCTTTTGTATCAAAATAGCAGTGCGCCTGTGCTGTGCGATGACGATGTTCATTGAGAGAAATAGAAATAGAGTCACGTCTGTCGCCCACTGCCAGTCTTGCACAGATGGGAAAAGAAAACATAAATCTAAGACCTCTATTAAATAATCCCATTCAGTGTAGACTTCAGGTATATTTTTTTGTATTTTACCCCCTTTTTCTCTCCAATTTCGTCATATCCAATAGCGATCTTGTCTCATCGCTGCAACTCCCCAACAGGCTAGGGAGAGGCGAAGGTCAAGTAATACGTCCTCCGAAACATGACCCGTCAAACTGCGCTTCTTAACACCTGCCTGCTTAACCCGGAAGCCAGCTGCACCAAAGTGCCAGAGAAAACACTGTTCAACTGATGACCGAAATCAGCTGGCAGGTGCTCAGCCCGCCACAAGAAGTTGCTAGAGCGCAATGAGCCAAGTAAAGTCCCCCCGGCCAAACCCTCCCCTAACCAGGACGACATTGGGCCAATTGTGCTCCGCCCTATGGGACTCCCGTTCACGGCCGGTTGTGACACAGCCTGGGATAGAACCCGGGTCTGTAGTGCCGCCTCAAGCACTGCGATGCAGTGCCTTAAATCGCTGCGCCACTCGGGAGGCCTTAAGAAACTTTATAATGTGAAACCAGATCTGTCCCTTTGGAAGTATAAAGGAGTATTGAAGGACATTCCTAACATGGTCTTACATAAAGGACTTTCACAGGTTAAACTGTATCGGTCATTCATTAATGCTCTTAAAAACGAAAGAGTGAGGAGAGCTCAGCTATGAGGTCAATGTAACAAGTCTGGCTGGGGAATTTCCTTTCAGAAGTACTCAGGATTTTAAAGTACATATATATATATATATATATATATATATATATATATATAGTGCTGCTCTGTTACCATGCACACAGTGAAACCACAGGATTCCAACATATTGTCATACTTTGAGTTTCTGGTGAGTTCAAGTAAAAGAAGCCTTGATGATCTTAGATATAGCATTAATGTACCATAAAAAGGCATGATTTGTGCATATCTTACTTTTTCTGGTACTTGAGGGAAAGAGTCTTCCAGAAGTCAATCTCCTCGTCTTTCGAGGTGAATTTTGGAATCATATCTGTGTTCATGATATACATTTAGATCTGGAAAATCAACAGAAACAATTTATATTACACAAATCAAATGTATTTATATAGCCCTTCTTACATCAGCTGATATCTCAAAGTGCTGTACAGAAACCCAGCCTAAAACCCAAAACAGAAGCACTGTACAAACAAACAAGTACATTTATCAGTAGCACTGTTGGGTTGAAAAAGTTGAGTGGAAATACATCATCTTCATATAGATGAACAACCACCAGAGCAAATATGGTACATTAGACATGTTTCCAAAAAGGAATAGGACCACAGTAGAGTACACAGGGCATCCATCAGTGACACAGGACATTCTTCATTAGAAACATAATGACCTGAAGTACCCTGCTCTGTCCTCTCCAATCAATACCTTCTCAACATCCTCTCAAGCTATTTTTGTACAGTTGCAGCCGAGTGCCATAGGGTGTGTTTATGCGTAATGGATGTGTGCCCCCGCTCGTCCTCTCTCGAGCCCTCTCTTCTGTATAGTCACAAAACACACTGGAATGATTTTCAACTCAGCAATTTCAACTCTTATCTAGTATACCAAAGCCACAGTAGTTGGCTCTTCTGCAGGTTGCCTAGCTCTTGAACTTTCCAGGCCAGTTAGTGTTGGACTCCCAGGACTGCAAGTGTTAGCCTATCGCCTAATAAGACCGACATCAACTCCTGGGCTGTAGCATCAGGTCCCATCAGGACGCAGAAATCTGTAGATCAATGATTTTTCTGGGAACTAGTCAAAGGGCATGTCGGAGTCCATAGCCTCAAACAGGGTCGATTATTAAAATAACTGTATTCATTTCCCCTAGCACAGAAAAAAGGGATGTAACAAAGCATATTTGAGTTTCCTGGAAAGAGGAAACAGAAATTAAAAAGCGATGTGTTAGCCTATACATAGAGATCTGCTGTGTCAACTGCTGTTGCAGTATTAAGTTCCAGATAACTCTCTAGATTCAAATGTAAAAAATTGGAAATAGGTTGAAGTAGAAAACGAGACATTCTAATTTCCCTGGAGGTAAAAAAAAAAAAGTGTGGCCAGGAGTAGGGCTGTGGCGGTCATGAAATTCAGTCAGCCGGTGATTATCAAGTAAATAACCGTCGGTCTCACGGTAACTTACAAACACATTTAGCATCTTTACATTTACATTACATTTAGCATCTCCTGGCTTCCACACACAACCTACTGATGCAGACCTTTGGAACATCTACAAGTCTAATAAATCCATGTAATATAGCCTACACCTTCACAATAAATCCATTGTTTATTTTAGACAGGTCTAAAGAAACATTAATGAAGAAAATGTAGTCTATTTCAGAAGAACAGAATAGCATACTCTGAGTTGTCCTTATTTAAGGTCCTGATCTGGCTATGTCATATGGCTGTGGGCTACACTAGTTCATTTAGCAGACAAGATTTGGTTAGAATTCTGTGGCATTATTTTATAATGTAGAATATAATTGAACAAAGCTGAATAAAAAAGAAAGGATATTTTCTCCAAATGATTTGAGGGAGTGCGCACATGTGGCTATTCTGTGTTGAGCGGTTAACAAAGAAATAGGTACTCCTATATGCTTAATTTAGAGTTATGTAACTTTAGTTGTTCCACAAACGTTGGGCTATATGTTTAGAATTTAATACATTGTAAGGGTATGATGCGAGTAATCATGATTTGAAAGGCATGAGCTCTGCTTAGTTTTTTGCGCAGGCTGTATGTAAACACTTCATCAGTCTCTCATTCACAATTTGACAAGCACTTAATAATGACTGGAATTTCCAGGCGGCGTCCCCTGTGTGTGGCCGTAATGCACCCTAAAAAAAATCTATGCCTTTTGTGGCCAGCGGCCGGTTGTTCCATTCTTCCTAAGTGCTGCGTGCTCCGAAGCGCCTCTCACTCACATGGCTCTCCATCATGTGATCAGGTCTTTCTCACAGGCTACAAGTGAAGACAGTACTTTCTTGAAGCACATCTGTATTTAAGGAGTTTCTCCCATTCTTCTCTGCAGATCCTCTCAAGCTCTGTCAGGTTGGATGGGGAACGTCGCTGCCCAGCTACTTTCATGTCTCTCCAGATTGGGTTCGATTCGAAGATGTTCGATTGGGTTCAAGTCTGGGCTCTGGCTGTGCCACTCAAGGACATTCAGAAAAAGCTACTCCTGCGTTGTCTTGGCTGCGTACTTAGGGTCATTGTCCTGTTGGAAGGTGAACCTTCGTCCCAGTCTGAAGTCCTGAGTGCTCTGGAGCAGGGTTTCATCAAGGATATCTGTACTTTGCTCCGTTCATCTTTCCCCCTTCCTGACTAATCTCCCAGTCCCTGCCGCAGAAAAACATCCCCACAGCATGATGGTGCCAGGATTCCTCCAGACATGACACTTGACCCTTCACATACCTAACCAATTCATTGGCTCTCTTATTTTCAGTGCCATAATGTCCTTGAGGAGCAGATTCAATGCATGATTAGCACAGCCAATGGGTGGGATGTGAGGGTAGGACTCCTCCACTTCAGACCAAGCAGCCTTCAAGTTCGCAGCATTGTCTGTCGCCAGTACAAATACCTTCTGTGGTTCAAGGTCATTGATGACTGCCTTTAGCTCATCTGCAATGTAGAAACCGGTGCTTCTGTTGTCCCTTGTGTCTGTGCTCTTGTAGAATACTGGTTGAGGGATGGATGTAGTTAATTATTCCTTGCCCACAAACATTCGATCACCATCAGAGATGATTGCAATACAGTCTGCTTTCTCTATGATTTGCTTAACCTTCACTTGAACTCTGCATCCAGCAAATGAGTAGATAAAGCATGTCTGGTTGGAGGGGTGTATTCTGGGCGAAGAACATTATGAAATCTCTTCCAACACACATTCCCTGTGAGCATCAGAGGTGAACCAGTTGCATACACAGCTCGAGCAAGACATTCATCAGTATTTCTCTGACTACGTTCCTCCATTGAGTCAAAAACACTTCTGATTTCAGGAGGACCATGTGCTGTTGCTATCGATAAGGTGTCTGATTCATCATTTCCCCCTCGAATAGAAGTAGAGGGACTCTTTGTTGCATTCTTCACATATGATTTGGCACAGTATTTGCAAATGTACACAGCTTTTCCTTCTACATGAGCTGCAGTGACATGTCTCCACACATCAGATAGAGCCCGTGGCATTTTCCTGTAAAGATGAGAAAACAAATGAGTAAAAAAAAAATAACACAATTCCATGTACAGATAAATAGTTAAGCAGTTAGATTAAACAACTCCTTTGTAAGATAAATGTTTTAAAATGAAACATGTATGGACTGGTGAATTAACACTCCTCAGTTAGCAGGCTCAAGCAAGCTAAAACCCACATGGTAGCAAAAACTAATTAGCAAGAGATTGGTTAAGTTAGAAATTATTTAAACACACTTGCTGTAGGCTACTATTTACTAATTAACAAAACATTATGTCATAAAATATATTCGCCCCTCCCAGTATTACCATCAAAACTTACCAGAAAGCATGTAGTCCTTGGCTCAGACAGTGTAGTAGCGTGAGCTCAATAGCATCTCCTTAGTGTGCAAGATCTTGAGAATCAGCTGTACATATGATGGATGAGTGCACATGTGATGGAAGAATGCACTGTGCATGCAGAGGGTAGCAATTCCATTGGAAATGGGGAAAGTTTAACCAAAATATGCCACAAGACCTAGAATTGCCTTATGTGTATCCCACAAAAAAAGGTTCACTGTTATAAGCTAACTTTTTTGATGAATGTATGCACAATTCCCTTTGCAACCCTAGGACTGAGAGAAGAGAGTTGGAGAAGAGAGAAAGAGGTCATGTAGCTTGTACTTGAAGGCCACTACGCATTATAATATTAAGCACACATGTCAGGAAGATGCATGCAGTGCCTGACACGTTTTCTATTACCACTGAATTATTTAGTGGGCAAAGGAGAAATTCTCCTCTGGCAAAAATGATATCACAAAATGTGGTGCAGAAGAATAGTAAAGAATAATATAATGGATCGTACTGAAGGTAACGCGTTAACGAGCTACATCATGATCTCATTCTTGCATCATCATCTCTAACAGGAATCCTTAACGTGAAGAACATCTGCTGCCAGAAAAAACACTGACATGACAAGCCCATTTCAAGGCCATCTGGCATGTGGAAAAATAATACTTCACAAATCTATCTATCTATAAAGTAAAGCATTGCCATATAGTTTGCTGTCATTAGTCACAAGATAGTACGCCAAATCGAACTGTCAAAACCAAACTGTCAGCTGTCAAACATGCCCGGTCTCGAGTCGCTATAGCCACACGGGGTGACGCTTGGCTAACGTTAACTAGCTAGCTACTTACTGGTAGCTACCCGCATCAATTCGAAGGAATTGTATTTTCTTGCATTTTGCGAAAATAAAGTCAACGATTACATTGTGTAAAATCTCAACACAATGTCATACATACATACATATTGCGACGTATTTGAACATTTCCAGTCGGTGTATTGCCCCTTTCGATGGTTTTCAGTCCATAGCTGTCCTCTCGGTGGTTCTCTATAGTGATGTGCAGTTCGCTAACGATTCGTTCTTTTTGAACGACTCTTTTTTTTTCCTGACTCGAGTGTCATGATTCGTTTTTCTGAGTGACTCGTTCATATTAGGGGGTTGTTTGACCTACTGTAACTGTTAAGTGCTGGCAGCAATGAGTCAGTCCTACAGCAGGATTAATACACGCTCCTCTGTCTGTCATTTGCGCGCAGGGAAATATATCATGAGCATAGAGAAGAAAAATACATGTTTACAACACAGCTTTGTATAACCAAAACATACACCGCATCTCCTCAACGAACACGAGTAAAAGGTGAAAGCACGTTCAAAAATGTCAACACCTCACCTGATTGGTCAGAAGAAAAAGTCCTGTCCACCAGAGCTCATGTCTTTCCTTCGGTGCTTGCTTGCAGATTTTTGTTTTTAACTGCTGAACTTTTGACACAGGTTAGTCGCAAAATGTGTGCCAAAACTATTGAGTGCACAGATTCGACATCGGCAAATGTAGTTTTGATTCACAGAAGAAGATTCACCAGTCGCAAGTTTACTCAATGAGTTGTATTCATTCTGAAATGTAGTTGCGTGCTTGCAAATCTTATTTAATTTATTCACATATCAACTTACATGTTTGCAAGTGTTGTATTTATTCACACATCACGCTAAACTCAGTCTACAGGTGCAACTCATACTTTACATGATTGTATAATGAAGTCAATATTTTACCTCCATAGAACTTTCCATCATTACTCTGTTGGGGAGAAACTGTTGATGCTACGTGTAGGCTGGTACACACGCGCAGCCTTCATCATACAAGGACAAGACACGCACTAAGAGCAGAGCAAGTGCATCAAAATAGATGTTTAGCATCATCTGGTGGTCAAAAGTTGCAATGCACGTCTTCAATTAATAGTTTTTCTAATTACACGGTTCTATAGCCGACCAGTTGATATATAGCTCAGTGTTCTATATGATTGATTATGTTTAAGCTACTACAGTGTTTGACTGAGAATGTAACAATAACCTATCTCGAAGCAGAATTATATATTGTTGTTGAGTGGTGAATTAATTGGTTGATTTTTGGGGGTGATCTAGTCATATACTCTCCTATTCATGTATAACATTCTGGGTGATTTTTTTTGTTGCTAACTTATTCACTGGACACGTCTGTTTATTATAGGCTGTTTATTATAGACTGCATTATATGGTTTATCGTTAAATACTGTATTATAAGCAAGTGCCTTCGGCTTGTGCAAGAGGTGTCACTACAGTCCCTGGTTCGAATCCAGGCTGGATCACATCCGGCCGTGATTGGGAGTCCCATAGGGCAGCGCACAATTGGCCCAGCGTTGTCCGGGTTTGGCTGGGGTACGCCGTCATTGTAAATAAGAATTTGTTCTTAATAACTGACTTGCCTAGTTAAATAAAGCTTAAATAAAATGTTTTAAAAATTTTAAACTCTTGCATCCAGCTCGCACACAGGTGCATATCCCTGCCTCTTTCCACTCGCTCCCCCTCTTTCCAAATCCCCAGTCCACACACATGTTGCTTAGTAACAAGTCCAAACAACTAATGTCAAAAATTGCTGTTTGCAAAGCTGGAGTAATCCCACAGGGCTAGAGGGCCCCTAGAAAGGTTTGTGCTGGCAGATTGTGCTGCAGTGCTGGAAAAATGAACTTTTCAGTGCATGAAATGGGTGCTCTCCATACAAACTCATAGCACCACAGTTGTGAGCCATAGTAGTGGTGCAATGGGTTCACCCACACCCACCCGCAATTGCTAATAGTCCATTTGCAACCGCCCAACTATATGTGATAAAGTGAAAATCTGAGGCCGGCACCTGACCCTAACCCGCAAATATAGCAATGCGCTGTAGGCTAAAGTCAGAGTTGGCTGAACAGTTTTTTGGCAGGGGGGTTATTGTCTGGTAGGACTACAAGAACTATATTCAATAGTCAGGTTCAATGCTATCTGAGAGTCCAATTTGTTTGCAATGTACTGCAATTTAAACTGATGTATAAGATTTGAAGAGCTTATAAACTCCATAAAGAGTGTCTGAGAACTATAGGATGTGTATTGGTTGACCATGTGTGTGCATGCCATTTACAAAGGTATTATATGATTTGTCATAACCTCTCAGGTTAAATTTCTAAATAATATTGGACTATTCTGTGACAGTATTTGAATATGTCAGTGATTGTTCTTTGATTGTTTGTGTGATGGGTCAGTGGGTGGATGTTGATGTCACTATTCTTAAAAAATATATATATAAATGGTTTATTGAATCAGTTGAGACAAAAGTAAGTCGCTCTGGATAAGAGCGTCTGCTAAATGACTTAAATGTAAATGTAAATGTAAAAGAACATACCTAAATGAACAGATGGATTGACCTATCATTAGCACATTCCCAATCCAACCCACCCAATCTAGAGTTAGCTAGGCTTGTAGCCTTAAGTGTTTAAGTAGCGCCAATAGACCTACTGCTATTTCTAATTTCTTGACACCTGTTCTCACACTCATCAGATACTTTAATACCTCTCCAGAAGTTCCTGTTACACCGGTTGAATGGTTGTTGCCAGCCTCCCCCAGCAACTCACCGACAGGAGAGACCTGGGAGGTCAGCCAAACGCTACTGTAGAACACATTTAAGAGCTATTAGAACAAAGAGGGTGTGCATCCCAGGGCAGATTAGAAGGCATCACTCTTTCACTGATAGAAGTCTTCCCTGTACATTGACGCAGGTTTCTCTTCCTCCTCTTAAGCACGGTTTTGTTTATAGCTGATATGTCAAATCAAAATCAATGTTCAAAATTCTTTATAATGTGTTTGGGAGTCATACTTCCTCTACAACTTCCTCTTGTTAGAAAAAGCCTTCAACAGTTAATCCAATTTTGAATTATCCTTATTGGGGTTACTCTAACAAGTTCCTTGTTATGGGCCACTTTATGGCTGTCACACCTAGGTCTGCAAATGAGAAGAAAGGACATTATGGTGTAGGCCTTTTGTCTCCCACAGATTGAAGACACTCTAAACTAAAAAACGGAATATAATGCATGCAATAAAGCTTATTCACTCTGTTATCGTAGAACCAGGGTTACGCAATTAACCTTACGTTCTTTCTCCTTTGGTTGTGCAGTAGACTACAAGGAGCTGAACCAGTGCTTGCAGAGGTATTACCAAGGTGACACTATCACAAGCCTGCTTTTGCTGTACCCAACATGCTTCATATCATTGAGGTAGCCAAGATTAGCCAGTAACACCTTTTAATGAAACCCATAGCAATAATTATATGCAAATCTGTCAATTACTTGAATACAAGTAAAACCTCTATGGCCCATCTTGCCATTGATTAGGATAATGATATGGGATTTTCAATCATTACCATTCTTTTTGTTTCTCTTCTAGTCTTCAAGCGAGATTCTTGTGTCTCTGCTGCAGGATCTGAGAAACATGCAGGAACGGCCACACTGGCATTGTATCTTACTTCATGCAAATTTGAATCAATATATCATAGTTATATTTGTTCTGGCACTAAATTCAGAGGGTCAAGCATGTACATTCTGTTGACAGACCAACCAAAGTCATTATAGCTTGACTAAAACTTGGCCATAAACATTGTTTGACATGCTGTCTTGATGTTGTCATGGTCCCTGTCATCGTCATGCAGCGTCCTGATCGAGGCGCCCAGGGTCCTGGTGATGTTACATTACATTCCCAACAGGATGTTTCAGCAGTAGAGCTGCAAGGTGCTGAACGTGCAGCCCAGGGTGGGAGGGGCTTCAAGTAGGGACAGGCTGATGACGAGGAGGAGGACACAGAAACACTGGTCAGCACTGGGAAACCACCTCCTCAAAGCAACCAATGTGAGTCATCAATTGCAACATTGCCACTGGTGGTCAAACTATAGAGACAGACTTATCCAATCAAGTCTTGGGTTCATTGTGGGGAAGATCTAATGATAGATAGTTATCAGCCACATGCTAATTTTTAAAGAAATTAGGCCTACTATAGATTTAAATTTGGAATCCCTTATCACTGACTGAGCATTTGTTTTGGTGTCTCCATCATTTCTCTATGGGTACAAGGTTCAAAGATGCCCCCGGGCTTTGTATTGAATGAGATACCAGAGATGATAGTTCCTCCGGACGTCCTGGTCCAGCACCTGTCCAGAGGAGAACTTCTATGCCCCAAGCAGTACACTCTTACAAAAAAGGGTTCCAAAAGGGTTCTCTGGCTGTCCCCATAGGATAACCCTTTTTGGTTCCAGGTAGAACTGTTTTGGGTTCCATGTAGAACCATTTGTGGAAAGGCTTCTAAATGGAACCCAAAAGGGTTCTACCTGGAACCAAAAAATATTCAAAGGGTTCTCCTATGGGGCAGCAGAAGAACCCTTTTAGGGTTCTAGATAGCACCTTTTTTTCTAAGAGTGTACCTGCGGGCCTAACACACCCTTCGCCACATCCTCATGGACTCTGGTGAGCAGGACTTTACACACTCATCAACAAGGCTGGTTAACTCCATTTGAATTCAGTGAATTTAATAAGTTATATGAAGTTCCAGTACATTAATTAATTGAACAAATTGCCAATGAAAGTCAATGGCTCTCAGATTGTTACATGGGTCACATTACCTGATAACTTTGATACCTAAACATTACCACATGCTGTATGTTCTGTGATTGTTCAAAGGGCATGTGTTTGGAAGCGGTTTAGTGTTTGTCCCAAAGGTCAAAGGTATGGGTCTGTCAGCATGTCACATCAAACCAATGCACAAGTCTAACATTGCATGCATCATCTCACTTTTGACCTGAATGACTTTGAATGGATTCTCTGTGAATGAAGGATATTTTGATTCCGGCACAATATATTTCTGTGTACCACAGAGATTCTGAGGTTATGCTGTGCATATAATTTGGGGTTCACAGCGTACCTGTGAATACCTGTTGTTATTGTCTGAGTTCTATTATTATTATTTGACATGGTCAAATAACTCAAGCATAGATTGGTTGCACCTTGTTAAGTTTGGCATTGATATCTTAAAATATAAGGAAAGTGTTAATAATTCCCTTTTTTGACTATGTAATGCTAATGCAACCTCTTAAGGATCGGACCCTTTTTTTCAATTTCCGCCTAAAATTACATACCCAGGTCTAATTAAAATAATCATGAAAAATCTTCTCCTCATGAAAGTCAGATTCACTCCAAATTTGGACTTTGGACTCATCACAATAGTCATCACAACACTAAAGAATGTGAGAAAATAACATATGCTAATATGCTAAAATATGCTAAAAATACTTTTAAAATCTTCCCATGAAGGACCAAATTACAAATCACACGAAATGTGGAATGCAGGCACATGGTACATGTCTTAACTAAGTTTGAGAAAAGGGATTAGTCAAAGAATGTCTGAGTTATTGACAAATAAGAAATCAGATTTGACGTGTCCATTTAAACCACTGTTTATCCACTCCACAGTCGCCTATCAACTTGAAACGTGTCCTTGCTATCATGGACGTCCATAAGATGAACCACACTTAATGTGGTATTGATATTTCAAAATGCAAGGAAACTATTAACAACTAATGATTTGCATATGTGTTGCTAATGCTCAAAATCATCCCAGCTGTATTTATTTACTTCCTTGTCTTTGTCTTGTGTTCTTGTCCTTGACAAAGGCCTCTGCATGTAGACTTTTATATAAGGGTTGATTTTGTGGACACTGCCTGTTAGGATGATTCATTCACATGTTTTATATTATTTCCACAGAGCGTACTTGGCCTCCACCTGAGCACCTTCGATGTGAATTCTGACTTCTGATGTGATACAAATGGACATTTTCATGTGCTTCCTACTCAATATGTTTTCAGGGTTCATGCCTGGTTATTTGTATGTGTTATTGAGAACTGCCATTAATCTGGACTGTGTGGAACATTAAACTCAAACTAATTTTCGTTGCTCCTAAAACTATAGCTTTAAAATACACAGGGACTGCGGGATTGGTTTTGTTGTATATTGCAAATATTTAATAAATATTTAACTCAATGTGAACTGGCATTGGATGCATTTTCTTTCCTGTTAACATACTGCCACACACACCATACTCACAAGGCATGATTAAATACACACCAAACCCAAATCATACAAAAAAATGTTTTTAATAGTTTTAACATTCTGACGAGGATTGTTTCCAATCTTACAGTACCTGTCCACAGCAAGTGTTCTGCTCTGACTGGGAGAGGGTATGTCTTATTTCAGTGTCCCCAATGTCACCGCAGTTGACATGTACATTAGGGCCTTTTTATATCTAAAAACAATGTCTCTGGATCATCAAACCTTCCCTTTTATTTTGGCCCCCTTGTATTATTTGAACAGAACTATGCAAACACATTCATGAAGATGTACTTGCTTACCAAACAATAGCTGCATGCACCACTGTGTCATCATTTGCAAATGTTCATACAGGCAAACCAGGTGTGTTATATCTCACACTTTTTCAGGCTTGCCTGATTGGCCAATGTATCTTTGTTTTGCCTAATATAAATCAGGAGGATTTGTTCATCTGATGGATAATTGGATTGATTTATGCCGATATAAAGGTTATCCTCAGAGAATAACATTCCATGTTTACAGACAAAAATAAAAAGTCATCCATTCAGTGTCATTCTGTCTTGACTCATTAGGCAAAAACGCTAATAGTTAGATGCTATATTGTCTCCAAGTTGCATAAAGTAATTCAGTTTGGCAATTATTAAGTCATGCTTAGATGTACAGTAGCCTCCATCATATTTATTTGACTCTGCTGAGTGAATAGTTGATTGACAGGATGGAAGTAGGAGCAAAATGCAATACAAGAACTGTGGACTGATAAACTGATCATAGGGCAAAACGGAATAATTCTACCTGCATTGCAAGGCTCTTTTTTCTTTTCACATATAAAAATAAATATGACAAGCACAGGTAAATAGGACCAAAGATAAGACAAATTTCACAAGCATGATGAAAAATCATGCTGCTGATTTTCACACATAGAACAATGTCTAGTCATAATCCCCAAGCCTGTTCACATCACGGCCAAACACCTGTCCACCCTGTTAAAACTACATCCACAACACAGAGAATTCCCCCTTAAAGCAACCTGAGGCAAACAGTCCAAATAGTCACTAGTACATTCCTCCTATTCATTGAAAAAACATGTTTTTATCTTACAGTAACTCAAAGGGCATGTTTAAAAAAACTGTAACAGTGGAAATATTCTGTGGAATCTCTCTCACCAACTACTGCCCTTGATAGACAGGATTTCGGATGTTAATAAAGTTGTGTTTTCAATCAATATGTACAAACCATTACTCATGAACAGAACAGCCACAGAACAGCACATTATCACCACCGACAAACGTCCAGATAGACACAGAACTGGCCATTCACTTCAGCACATCCAAATTGTAAGAACAGCTTTCAATAATGTAAATGCAATTTTGTCTATATTATATATTTTTTGAATTCCTCAAAATAATATGGCATGATTAGCGTTTGTTGCATCACTACAGGCAGAATTAAGACAAAAGCAAAAAAACATCAGTATAAACAGTAAAAAAACATGGGACCCTCTTAATCTTTGAGGTTTCTCTGTTCATAAATACTGTAATTGCACTTTGTTTTATCGTTTAGAAATTCAAACTTTTTGTTCTGGAACTGTCTAGTAAGCATTGGGTGAACTGTATTACTTTCAGGGGATAATATTAGTATTCTCCACTGGGGAATATACTCTGTACTGTATGTAAGGTTGGAATAACTAGGAAACTATGTTGACTCAACTGGTTTTTGCCTCGAGGGATGGTGGTCCTCGTTTTACTTACCAATTGACAATCATGAAAACATCCCTTATAATAGCTCTACTGGTCAAGCTTATGGACTAGTGGAGACTTGCTGCACACTGTGATGCAGCACTTTCCGTTTAGACATACTGTATCAATTAGCTCTAGGCTGATGACTCGGCACTTTTAATCTAACATTCCTCTAAAATAGATTTAACCTTGAAACAATGTCACTGCTATTACAATTACTGTACTGTATAAAGCTTGTGAGTATTTGATCCCCTGCTGATTTTGTACGTTTGCCCACTGACAAAGAAATGATCCGTCTATAATTTTTAATGGTAGGTTTATTTGAACAGTGAGAGACAGAATAACAACAAAAAATCCAGAAAGACGCATGTCAAAAATGTTATAAATTGATTTGCATTTTAATGAGGGAAATAAGTATTTGACCCCTCTGCAAAACATGACTTAGTACTTGGTGGCAAAACCCTTGTTGGCAATCACAGAGGTCAGATGTTTCTTGTAGTTGGCCACCAGGTTTGCACACATCTCAGGAGGGACTTTGTCCCACTACTCTTTGCAGATCTTCTCCAAGTCATTAAGGTTTGGAGGCTGACGTTTGGCAACTCGAACCTTCAGCTCCCTCCACAGATGTTCTATGGGATTAAGGTCTGGAGACTGGCTAGGCCACTCCAGGACCTTAATGTGCTTCTTCCTGAGTCACCTTTGTTGTCTTGGCCGTGTGTTTTGGGTCATTGTCATGCTGGAATACCCATCCACGACCCATTTTCAAATGCCCTGGCTGAGGGAAGGAGGTCCTCACCCAAGATTTGACGGTACATGGTCCCGTCCATCGTCCCTTTGATGCGGTGAAGTTGTCCTGTCTCCTTAGCAGAAAACCCCACCCAAAGTATAATGTTTCCACCTCCATGTTTGACGGTGGGGATGGTGTTCTTGGGGTCATAGGCAACATTCCTCCTCCTCCAAACACGGCGAGTTGAGTTGATGTCAAAGAGCTCCATTTTGGTCTCATCTGACCACAACACTTTCACCCAGTTGTCCTCTGAATCATTCAGATGTTCATTGGCAAACTTTAGACGGGCATGTATATGTGCTTTCTTGAGCAGGGGGATTCCTTGCGGGCGCTGCAGGATTTCAGTCCTTCACGGCGTAGTGTGTTTCCAATTGTTTTCTTGGTGACTATGGTCCCAGCTGCCTTGCGATCATTGACAAGATCCTCCATTGACAAGATGTAGTTCTGGGCTGATTCCTCACCGTTCTCATGATCATTGCAACTCCACGAGGTGAGATCTTGCATGGAGCCCCAGGCCGAGGTAGATTGACAGTTCTTTTGTGTTTCTTCCATTTGCGAATAATCGCACCAACTGTTGTCACCTTCTCACCAAGCTGCTTGGTGATGTTCTTGTAGCCCATTCCAGCCTTGTGTAGGTCTACAATCTTGTCCCTGACATCCTTGGAGAGCTCTTTGGTCTTGGCCATGGTGGAGAGCTTGGAATCTGATTGATTGTTTCTGTGGACAGGTGTCTTTTATACAGGTAACAAACTGAGATTAGGAGCACTCCCTTTAAGAGTGTGCTCCTAATCTAATCTCGTTACCTGTATAAAAGACACCTGGTAGCCACAAATCTTTCTGATTGAGAGGGGTCAAATACTTATTTCCCTCATTAAAATGCAAATCAATTTATAACATTTTTGACATGCGTTTTTCAGTTTTTTTTGTTGTTATTCTATCTCTCTCACTGTTATAGACTGATCATTTCTTTGTCAGTGGGCAAACGTACAAAATCAGCAGGGGTTCAAATACTTTTTTCCTTCACTGTGTATATATACAGTGGGGCAAAAAAGTATTTAGTCAGCCACCAATTGTGCAAGTACTCCCACTTCACAAGACGAGAGAGGCCTGTAATTTTCATCATAGGTACACTTCAACTATGACAGACAAAATGAGAAACAAAAATCCAGAAAATCACATTGTTGGATTTTTAATGAATTTATTTTCAAATTATGGTGGAAAATAAGTATTTGGTCAATAACAAAAGTTTATCTCAATACTTTGTTATATACCCTTTGTTGGCAATGACAGAGGTCAAATGTTTTCTGTAAGTCTTCACAAGGTTTTCACACACTGTTGCTGGTATTTTGGCCCATTCCTCCATGCAGATCTCCTCTAGAGCAGTGATGTGTTGGGGCTGTTGCTGAGTAACACGGACTTTCAACTCCCTCCAAAGATGTTCTATGGGGTTGAGATCTGGAGACTGGCTAGGCCACTCCAGGACCTTGAAATGCTTCTTACGAAGCCACTCCTTCATTGCCCGAGCGGTGTGTTTGGGATCATTGTCATGCTGAAAGACCCAGCCACGTTTCATCTTCAATGCCCTTGCTGATGGAAGGAGGTTTTCACTCAAAATCTCACGATACATGGCCCCATTCATTCTTTCCTTTACACGGATCAGTTGTCCTGGTCCCTTTGCAGAAAAACAGCCCCAAAGCATGATGTTTCCACCCCCATGCTTCACAGTAGGTATGGTGTTCTTTGGATGCAACTCAGCATTCTTTGTCCTCCAAACATGATGAGTTGAGTTTTTACCAAAAAGTTATATTTTGGTTTCATCTGACCATATGACATTCTCCCAATCTTCTTCTGGCTCATCCAAATGCTCTCTAGCAAACTTCAGACGGGCCTGGACATGTACTGGCTTAAGCAGGGGGACACGTCTGGCACTGCAGGATTTGAGTCCCTGGCGGCGTAGTGTGTTACTGATGGTAGGCTTTGTTACTTTGGCTAAACAGCTTGGAAAATTCAAGAAAATTATTCATAACTATAGAAGCTTCTGATAGGCTAATTGACCTCCACAAGTCTGATTCATCCTTGGGAGCAATTTCCAAATGCCTGAAGATACCACGTTCATCTGTACAAACATTAGTACGCAAGTATAAACACCATGGGACCACGCAGCCGTCATACCGCTCAGGAAGGAGACGTGTTTTGTCTCCTAGAGATTAATTTATTTTGGTGTGAAAAGTACAAATCAATCCCAAAACAACAGCAAAGGACCTTGTGACGATGCTGGAGGAAACAGGTACAAAATTATCTATATCCACAGTAAAACTAGTCCTATATTGACATAACCTGAAAGGTTGCTCAGCAAGGAAGAAGCCACTCCTCCAAAACCGCCATAAAAAAGCCAGACTACGGTTTGCAAGTGCATATGGGGACAAAGAAAGATCATGCTTTTTGGAGAAATGTCCCCTGGTCTGATGAAACAAAAATAGAACTGTTTGGCCATAATGACCATCGTTATGTTTGGAGGAAAAAGGGGGAGGCTTGCAAGCCGAAGAACACCATCCCAACCATGAAGCACGGGGTGGCAGCATCATGTTGTGGGGGTGCTTTGCTGCAGGAGGGACTGGTGCACTTCACAACATAGATGGCATCATGAGGTAGAAAATGATGTGGATATATTGAAGCAACATCTCAAGACATCAGTCAGGAAGTTAAAGCTTGGTCGCAAATGGGTATTCCAAATGGACAATGACCGCAAGCATACTTCCAAAGTTGCGGCAAAATGGCTTAAGGACAACAAAGTCAAGGTATTGGAGTGGCCATCACAAAGCCCTGACCTCAAGCCTATATACAGTACAATTTGTGGGCAGAACTGAAAAAGTGTGTGCGAGCAAGGAGGCCTACAAACCTGACTCCGTTACACCAGCTCTGTCAGGAGGAATGGGCCAAAATTCACCCAAACTATTGTGGGAAGCTTGTGGAAGGCTACCTGAAACGTTTGACCCAAGTTAAACAATTTAAAGGCAACGCTACCAAATACTAATTGAGTGTATGTAAACTTCTGACCCACTGGGAATGTGATGAAAGAAATAAAAGCTGAAATAAATCATTCTCTACTATTATTCTGACATTTCACATTCTTAAAATAAAGTGGTGATCCTAACTGACCTAAGACAGGGAATTTTCACTAGGATTAATTGTCAGGTTGTGAAAAACTGAGTTTAAATGGATGTAAACTTCCGACTTCAACTGTATACATGTGTGTATATAAAAAGGCGAGAGGATGAAATATATACAGTACCAGTCAAAAGTTTGGGCACACCTACTCCTACTACCTACTTTGGAATCATGTAGTAACCAATAAAGTGTTAAACAAATCAAAATACATTTTAGATTTTACATTCTTTCCAAGAGTGTGCAAAGCTGTCATCAAGGCAAAGGGAGGATACTTTGATTTGTTTAACACTTTTTTGGTTACTACATGATTCCATATGTGCTATTTCATAGTTTTGAGGTCTTCACTATTATTCTACAATGTAGAAAATAGTCAAAATAAAGAAAAGCCCTTGAATGAGTAGATTTGTCCAAACGTTTACATGGTACTGTATATATTTCATCCTCTCGCCTTTTTATATACACACATACACAGAGGCTTCAGTATTTACAATAGTGTTGTGATGGATAAAATATATAGCACTTGAACGTAAGTGCATGAAAGAGCAGCGTTTGTTGTGGCTTCCAACACTAATCAGTGTTATGGATGGAATGTTTCTAAGGAGACCATAGGTTTGTGTTGGTCATGGACGGGCCCCTCACCTTTGAACCTCATCACTGGATCATCAGTTTGGAACATTGCTATTATGTGTTGTGGATGTCAATCATACTCATCTGCACCGTAATCATCGGTATAAATACTTTCAGCACAAAGTATCACATTCCTCATCATCAAATCCTTTATATGGTGGATTCCTCTTACTAAAGATGGGGGTATAGGGGACTGAAACAGTAACCGCCATATATTTTCAATGAATACACTATTCTTATTCCCTGTGTGATAGAATATAAACACACGCACCAGAAGAAATGTATCTATATTCCGGATAACACCCACACATACAGGACCGGACTCATATACACACTTGCTCTAACAAAAAAGTTTTCAATATTGGCTTTCAAACAGCTGAGCAGGCTCCCCAGTGACAGGCTCTTGCCAGATAAGGCTCTCAGGGCGCTCATTAAAGAAGCTGAGGCTGAGTGCAGAGAGGCGGTATAGTCCCACCCTGCACATTCCACTCATACTCACTTTTCAGCATTCCATTCCTTTTATATAGAATTATTCTGTTTGTTATGTTTCTATGTCCCATTCCCTCTACAGCCTCTCCTATGATAATGTACAATTAAGTACATGCTAGAATATCTGTATATCGTATTTATAATTCTATATCTGTATACCTATGGTTGTATTCTTATATTATATGACACATATAATATCTCTTGTATCACTGTTAATATAATATACTCTGAAATGTACAGTATAAACAGTCATTTTAAATAGTAAATACTATATTACCCAGATTTAACTTCCCTTCTAACAGCCAAATGCAATCTTAATCTCCCTTTGAAGAGTGTGATTGGGGATTCAAACTCAAACTGGTCTTGCAGTACCATATATATTTTCTATGGCAGAACTCGCCACTTAATGATGCAGCACATTTCCAAACACATCACACAATTCACGAACACACATTCAGCCAGGAAGAAACAAGGGGTTGCCAGTGATCTCAAAGTACGAGGAATGGTTTAGGATGGCATCAAAAGGAATGCTATAGACTTGGTGACAGGGAGAGGAAATCAGAAATCTACTGTCCCTTTCCTTTACTACTACACTCACAAGAGTAGAATCCATTCCACCGAGCAAATAGTTTTCATGTCTTGTATGTGAAGTTAGAGGCAATATTGCAAATGACTCAAATAAGCCAAAAGGAAAGAAAAATAAACTATTGTTGAAAAAGAAAATTCTTAAAATTGAATGCACCACAGACAGAATCAAAGGAATCCAGTCAACATAAAAACAAAGCATTGTGTCCGATTCTGTGTATCAAAAGTTCCTCCCCCCACAGTCTCAGAGAGAAACTCTCTGGATGTGGATATACTGTATGTATTTTCTGTATTCATATATATTTCAGGTTATAAGATTAACTTTGTTTTACAGGGCTGAACCCGGTGTTTGGTCTCTATGGGTGGAGGTGAGGTCTGGAGTGAGTCCCATTGGGTCAAAGGTCAGAGAACGGGTCCTGGGAACAGGCTGGAATAGTAGGGCTGGGGGTGGAAATTCGTGATGTCATAGTATCGTGCTCTCAGACTCTTCCTCTGACTCTGTCTTGGGGGTAGGCTGGACCACCGCCACTGAGTTCCTGTAGGGGACCATCTTAGGCTCATCGAAGATGCCATCCAGTTCCACGTTGATGATGGGGATATCCAGGTTGCAGAAAGAGTCTGAGTGGTCAAAGATCAACATGAGAAGAGGAAAGAAAATAAGAGATAGAGAAAATAAGGGTTGCTTAGAATAAGTCTGTTACCAGACATGATTAAGTCAATGCTGAATGATGCATTACACACAGCAGGGAGGTGCTCGGGGTAGGTTTGTAATACTGCAAATTTCATGTGAAGAAAGAGCACTTGTTCGAGGTGTGGATAACAACAATTCCCCAACAGTGTCCAGTGCAGTCACCACAAACATTAATACTTTATCTTTGATCTCACAGTCATGTGAGAATGATGACATCCATTGTGTAACACTTGAAATGGACAACAACCAGTGAGTGGACAACAGGAAGTGTGTGTGGGGGGGGGGGGGGGTGACTTTGTACTTTGCAGAGTGTAAGCAAGGGGACAGCGGTGGGATGTGGCATGGTTTCGGGGGAAGAACAGTAAAGAAAGCTTCTTGGGATAGTAAAATGACGTCAATCTTCTGTGTGAAGTGGAGTCAGTGGACGGTCTTTCAGACATATCCACAAGCCATGCATCGCGCCAGTCTCAGCCACCATGCAAAGGGCAACGAAATTGGTTAGTGGTGGACTGGACAATTCAGAGATATATAGATATATACATATGAGACGTCATGTATACAGGTATATACAGAGAGCTGGAGCCATGCAGCTCCACAGTGAGCCAGGATGGCGGACGGTTTGTTGGTTGGAGGGGCGGGAGGGCGAGTACAGTACTGGAATTCCTGCTTACCCTAAAAGGCCCTTTCACATTTAGCCCATATTGAACCATTCGCCTCATACCGCTGTAGGCAGACGATAATAGTAGACAAAATAATGAAAAATATGGAAGAACAAGAGATATTGATTAGAATCTTTGAACCTGTTCCCAGCAGTTTTACACAAAAAGTATCAGTCATTTAAAAAATGACAGAAAAGAGTTCACATTAAAACCACAGAGATCCTATTAAATTAATTCTATGATTAAAATGCTGTCAGGCACACTGGAGAATGAGACGCTCCACCTTTACCAGAGATGAGAGTGTATAAGCGGGCTCCTAGTGTGTAGAAACTGCATTGAAGCATTTACCTGTGGACATGCTCTCCCCAGGAGACAATCCATCCAGCAGGACACCACTGTGCTCCAGGGGCTGGGGGCTGGAGCCAGGGGTGCTGGGGGGCTGCGGTGGGGGCAGGCTGGGCCTCTGCCTGGGAGGCTTGGGAGTGGGCCTGGCCTTGGTGAGGGTGCCGGCTAGCGAGGGAGGGGAGGAGAGGGTGGCGGTCTGGGCCTGTCCCGGAGAGCCGATGGTGGCGTAGCCCTGAGGGTAGCCAAAGCCATACGGGGAAGGGGTACTAGGAGGGGTGGGGGACAGGCTGACTGGAGAGGGCTGACCCGTGGACTGGTCAGACATTCCCCCAGACTGAGAGTAGTGCTTAGGTGGGATGGGGGCCAGCTTTTTAGCTGTGGAGAGACCAGACAGAATGCCAAGTGTGAGAGAAAAGCAACACAGATTGTAATTGAGAGGTGACAAGCCAAAACAAAACACTCTGGCTGCTTTGTACATAGCACAGTCTCTCTCAACATGCATACGCACGCCACGCACGCACAAACAGACACACACACAACCTTCCATCAGTACCTCTTCTCAGGGTGTGAGGGCTATGTTCAGAAGAGGGCTGTGATGGCCCACCAGAGGGTGCTGTTCCCTGGAAGCCCTTCTGTCCAATCACTGGAGAGAGCTCCTTGTTCATCAGAGTACTGGGGAGGCGAAAAGGATATATGAACAACAATATGTAATTTTTTCATAGCATCTTCTTCAGGTAGTGTGTGTGTGTGTGAGACTGTGTGTGTGTGTGTGTGTGTGTGTGTGTGTGTGTGTGTGTGTGTGTGTGTGTGTGTGTGTGTGTCCGTGTTCACTGCCTGTCAGTAAGCAGTGAACGCCATGTAGCTAACAATTGCCAATCAGGATGAATATATTGACCTTATTCCTGCACATGTCATGACATCCATAGGAATGAAAATCCCTGTAGTTCAACGTCAAATAATCTGAGTGACCACTTTCACTACTGCAAGTATACGCACTACCAGCTATATTGCAGTGGAGCATAAACCCCAAAAAATCCAAGCCCAAGCCTGTAGGCTTAATAGATTTTTGATGCCTTTTATGGAACTATGCAGCCAGAATGCCAATGGGTACAGAGCTTGAAGGAAAAAACCTAACCAGTTTATAATAGGATGGGAGTGACAGCTCTCCCAGCCCCAAATTCCCCCTCCTATTGACAGCAGATGAGGATGGGTGATCGGGACTGGAGGGATTTGGAGTTGGGGTGGAGCTATCCAATGAGGCATTCCTTATGGCTGTTGATGTAAAGCCAATGATGGGTTAGGAATCATGCCCAGCCCATCCATATTTTTCACTTAGTCACTCTAAATCCAATTCCTATTCAAAAACAAAACTAGCCAACTACCATCCAAGGCCAACTGGGCCCACTAAAATGACTCATTAACACCCACTATATTCTGCTATCGCTGAGAGCTTTGAATATTGTTTGTTGCTTGGCAACATCCTTCTATAAAATAAGGTACTAAAACGCTCCAATAGAACAGAATGAGAAAATTAACAAAATGTATAAAACAGGATGTTGGCATATTGGAGGCAGCTCCCTCTCTCTCACTCTCCCGTTTGTCTCCCAATATCCCTCTCTCATCTTGTCATTATGAGCCACTCAGGCCTGTGTGTGTTACGAAGACTGAGTTTGTGTCCAGGTTCTAGGAGTGGCCGGACGATGTGGCATAGTATTTACCCAGTCAGCTTGGCTCCTCTCTCTCGGCTACAGGCACAGGCGGCCCACGGTAGAGGTGTGGACAGGGGGAAGTTAGGGGTCTGGGGAACGAGGGACGGGTCGTGTCGGGTTAGCACGAGGGGGGTTTTGATGTAGATGGGGGAGACGTTAGTTTCTGACGGTGGGGACGCATGCAGAGCTTCGGCCAGGGAATTCTGTTTGGGCAGGTGCAGGGAGCTGGGCTTGGGGTTAGAGTTAATATCAAGCTGCTGTGGGGAGGGAGAGGGAGAGGGGCACGAGGAGGGGGCAGTGGGTGAGGGCTGTAGTTAGACCAGCGTGGGGGAGGTGGGGGAGACGGCCCGGGGGGCACGGACTCGGGACCGGGGGCGACAGGGCGCGCGCACTGCGGTGCTCGGGGGTAGAAATGGTGAGGAGGTGGGTAGCAATAGGAAGAAGAGAAAGAAGAGGGGTAAGGGGGAGGGGGCCTCTCCTCCTCCGGAGAGGGGTAGGCATAACAGGAGTCCGACCAAGTGGATGACGCATCATCGGAGCTGCAATGATAAAAATGTAAATGATTTCACAGGGAATTGAATTGTTCTGAGTCAGGAAGAGGCCAATATTGGCACGTTCTTGTTGTGGAACGAAAAGCATTGTATAAAAAATTATACTGTATGTGAGGAAGTCCAGTGGGCCATTCTGGCATGTTCGTGAACACTCAATAACCAGTGCAGTTAAGTGTGAAGGAGAACAAGTGCGGGTTTTTATATCAGGGAAGGAATTAGTCAACCAACGTTGAACAGAGACGTATTAAGAGGGTGAGGAGAGAGGTCTAAGGAAATTGAAAAATTGAAAAGAAAAAAAGAGCAAAGGAAAAACATTAATACAGGCCATGCCATACAGTATATTCATTCAGCACAAATCCTAAAACTGCTTGACAAATGCAATACTTTTTTCCCCCCATCTTACATGAGCATACCCCATTCATAGACGCTAACTGCCTTAGCTCCTATTGACGATCGTATCTTCTGAACAGGAATTATTACTATTATATATATTTTTTATTATTATATATACTTTTACCCCTTTTTCTCCACAATTTCGTGTAATCCAATTGTCCCATCGCTGCAACTCCCCTACGGACTCAGGAGAGGTGAAGATCGAGAGCAATGCATCCTCCGAAACACCACTCTGTCAAGCCGCACTGCTTCTTGAAACACTGCTCGCTTAACCCAGAAGCCAACCGCACCAATGTGTCGGAGGTAACACCATCCAGCTGGCGAACGAAGTCAGCTTGCAGGCGCCCGGCCCGCCACAAGGAGTCGCTAGAGCACGATGGGACAAGGAAATCTCGGCCCGGCCAAACCCTCCCCTAACCCGGACGACGCTGGGCCTATTGTGCACCGCCTCATGGGTCTCCCGGTCTCGGCCGGGTGTGACACAGCCTGGGATTGAACTAGGGTCTGTAGTGACGCCTCAAGCACCAGTGCCTTAGACCTCTGCGCCACTCGGGAGGCTGTGACCAGGGAATTTTTGTTTACGAGTCCCCAATGGTTGCTCTAAACGTTGACACGCATCACTCGTGGTATGGTTCAGGAAACATAAGGACGTATCTTTCATATCAGCAAGAAATGTTTTTCAAAAAACAAAAGGTTAAATTACACCTTTATAGGTTTAGAGTTCCCACACGGCCATATTTCCATGTGACATCGCTTGTTTACGGAAAACAGACGAAAGACAGAGGGGTGTGCTAATAAGCTATCTGCATCTCCGAACACTTGTGTGTAAACGGAAGACTGAAGCCACAAACGTGTTGTCACTGAAAAATACTGTCGGCTGCAACTGTGTTAAAACCAGTTAAAACAGTAAGTATGTATTTAGCATTTGTGAAATTATTTTGATGTGACATGAAAGTAGAGGGATTTATGTTTCTAAGACCGTTCCGCAATTGAGAATCGATTCAGTTCAGATGGAGTATTTGGCTGTTTTGGCTTCCAGAGACAAATCGTCTTTAAGCAGAACGTGTAATTGCCCTTGGACTATAAGGAGTAATGTAAGGCTCCTTTAGTCCATGATCAGTGTTAATGAAACTTGTTCTGATAGATAGAAAGGAAAAACATGTACATGGCAAGCTACCTCTGTGATGAGGTGACCCTTTTCTTTGCTCTAGAAACTCTGAAGATCAAACACAAGGACAATCAACCACAATGAAAACAACATCACACAAGGTCAAACCAAGTTTGAGATGAAACTGGGCGTTGGTTCACAGAAAGGTGAAGACGATGCAATGGAAAGAGAATTAGAAGACGTAAACAGAAAAAGTAGACAACGCCGTGTCGATGTTAGTTTCAGGACGCGAGGATTGGGGTAAATTGGAGAGGGGGGGCACAACAGCCTTACCTGGCACGGTCGCTGCCAGCGGGAGGAGGTGTTGGTGAGGGGGACGCAGAGAGCTCCCCCTGCTCAGGTATGAGAGCGTCTGAGGGAGGGGGGGGGGGTTGCATACTCGGGGGTGTGGAGGAGGTTTTACGCACTGACGACGATCCCCTGCGCGACACCCAAGAAGTGTCCATCACCCTGACCCCCATGCTGCAGTGGGACAGAGACACACAGTCAATCAAATAAAGTGGTCAGAGGTCAGCCAAGCCCAGGGAGCCTCATCCTGTAGTACTCACAATCGTCAGGACACTCCTTACCGAACAATATGCATAGAAACACTAGGGAAAGGAGACATTTGTAATAATGTGTCACAGTGTGGGTGTATGTATGGTTGGTCGCTGTGTGACAAACAACTGGTGGCACCTGTTATTGCCATTAGTACTTGTCAAAGCAAATCAGACGAGTACATCTAATGCCAGCAATTGCAAAGATGCATTTTAAGTAAATAAACCACACAG
Source organism: Oncorhynchus nerka (assembly GCF_034236695.1). Taxonomy (NCBI): domain Eukaryota; kingdom Metazoa; phylum Chordata; class Actinopteri; order Salmoniformes; family Salmonidae; genus Oncorhynchus; species Oncorhynchus nerka. Next base: position 294,827 of record NC_088411.1, read on the forward strand.
TGTGATAACATTGTACACACAGCACTCTGTAGGGAACGCTGAACTATAGGATTACAAGTGTGTCATTTGGACGATAGAATAATCATGACTGGAATACTGGAATACTGACAGACACATGACGACAGAGAGAGGCTTTCTTTCCACAGGCAGTTCAGACAAGAGTAAACAGAGAGAAGAACAGAGTAAGTACAGTACCTTTGAATTTTCCTAACGCTGCTTGGTAGGACAAAAACATCACAATAAAAGGTAAGGATCATGAGAACCTCTGTTAATTGATTCAAAGCATCACGACATGTAGTGTGTATCAAAGCAACTGGGGGAGCAGTCGGGTCAGGATTCGGATCCCAAGATGGAGGATCACCAGGTCGAGCCTTCAGGCGTGGATTGCAGGAGGTTATGCGGGATGGAAGTCATGCTGAGAGTATGAGGTGAGGGATTTGAGGGGTGAAGATATTCCTTCCCAAATGAGCTCCAAGCATGTCCTACCAGTGAGCCAGTTAACCAAATAGGGCAACGTTTCCCCACCGACGTAATAAATACCCCCAAAATAACACCAACATACAGGAAGTTACTTGCAGCAGTGGTCAATGTGCTTGTTTACTTTAAAAAACAATGTACGACCATTGATGGTTAAAGGCTAGGTAATATTCAGATATTTTTGGAATCAATGACAATCTCACACACCAAGCAAAGAAACAGTCAAGGACATGGCATGAAATCTCCCATAGTGCTTTAGAGAAAGGCAAAGAATTAATAAAACCATAACAGAGGTATGGATTTGAATTTGGACATAAAATCTGGGAATGCTACTTCCTCATTGGTCTCAGTTTGTACTAGGGGGCCGAATGCTCCTTGTCCTGATCTTCCTGCTCTATCTGGAGGGGCGTGTGTTTCTAATGAGAGTAGCGCTCTATTGATTGGTCCCAACACAGTCCTCGCCAAGTTTAATTGGCTGGGTTTACGTGGCCCATGAGCTGAGGGGCTCAGACGTCTGCTGAACAGGGAGGTCATTTGAAAAGAGAGAGAAAACATGATTGACTTGAAACAAATCCTCCGTACAGCACAAGACTGCTTACTGCACCACCATATACCAACATATTTCTCTGAGCTCCCTGTTCTGTCTGTCTGTCTTAGTGCATTTCTATCTGTCGCTCTCACCCAAGATGAAGAATAATTTAGTGACATTCTCTCCACCCCTCTCACACCCAGACTGAACTCTTTACTAAGCTCTCCTTTTCACTGGGTGTACAGAGTTATATTATTATAGAAACAAAAACTATTGACATGGAAAGGTGGCATGATGCTATATCTAAAGGCATATAGCTTTCACAAAACACTCAAACCTCTCACTAGTCGATCAAGCCATCAGCTTTCATCGGCTCATCCATACCTCAAAAGGCCCATTGTCCCCATTAACATGTCAACACAACTATCCTTAATTCTGAACTCTACAGCAATAACCAATACCACTAGTAATCCTTGTTGTCCAATGGTTCATGTTCCAGTTAAGAATGTTCAGCAAGAACATTAAGGGAAGACAGGCGTTTAGGTAGTTGACTTCGGAAAGAGGGATTTAAGAGAGATGGAAAAGGTAGGGCAAGACAGGTACAACACGAGTCGGATCTTCTTACCCATCCTTCTTATAGAACTCTAGCATCATATTGTCAGTGGCCACACTGAGCGGACGTCGGCTCTGGTCATTGTGCTTGCGATCGGAATGGTCCATATCCGGAGAGGGCATGGAGCTGTAGTTGGCGTTGTGGTTGGTGTGGACCGGGCTGCCATAGTTTCCTGTGACATTAAACTCAATCTCTGAGAGAGAGGAAAGCGATAGGTGAGGCGATTACTTTTGTGACAATAAACATGTATCCCGTTATAAGAACTGATTCTTAAAATTGTGAATAGGTCTCCTACGGCCCCTTAAGATGACTGACTGTCATACTGTATATGTACGAGCAGGTGCCGGTTTCCATTTACCCACATACAGAGGGTGATACAGGGACATTACATTCTAATGGATGAGATAGGCGGTTCTGGCTTACAGAGGCTGAACAGACACTGTGTCCTCTCTCACCTCCAGGGAAGAACCAGTCAGCGTGCTGGATGATGGGCTCAATGATGCCTACAATCTGCAGGGACACAGTGGTCATCATCTCTGTAATGTTCCTGGATGGATGGAGAGGAAGAGATATGGAGGAGTTAGTTTAATTTGATGAAGAGCGATTGCCAGACAGTGAATTCAATGCAATTGTTCAGAACTGGCAATTATTAACTTGAACCTTGGAGATATGAGTATTATTTCATTTGGACCGTTTTATCTCTTTAAGTCACTATCAATGGCCAGGAAATTATTTTAAAAAAGGTACTTGATGTATAGTCTCTATGGTATGACTAAATAGTGTGTTAAAGATAGGTGAGGTCCTACCCTTCCTGCGTTGTCCACAGCAGGTTGGGACCCAAGACTATTGCAATATTCCCAGGAGTCATTTTATTGTCATCCTGGTAGTCATCTAACTTGGCGAGGAATTTGATTAAATACCTGAAAAAGAAACAATTAAACTAACAATACGTTTATGGTTTTTTTCGATCACGATCATTCATGTACTGTATACTGCATTGGCTGACAAATCTCTGAATCCTACAGATTGTTGTTTTCTGGCTCATCTAAGATGAACTGATTGTTCAGACAGAACCCCAGTATGACAAGGACAGGTTTGACAGGTGTTCGCAAAAGAAGACAACCTAAATAATAAGCCCATGAAGTGAGATTCAACGATGACACTGACAAGCACCGGAGTCTGTCAGCCTTTGGATTTCTGTTTCACCCTCTACTCCCACTCCTTTTGATCATACGTCAAGCTCCTGCAACCAATATTCCATGATGCTATCCTTGATCAAGCAGCCAACACAGAAAAACACAGAAAGCACACCCAGTTCTGGCTGCTTGAAGGCTATGATGAACTCTTCACCAGTTCAGTGCAACTGCTGATGTGAAATGAGTAGCGAAGGATAGAAACAGTGAAAGGTGATTGAAACGGAAATCATTTAATGGTCAGGCAAGTGCCAAGAAAGACCAGAGAGTGAAATGGGTGCGGGACAGAGAAAAAGCGAAACACAGATAGGGCGACTCACTTGAAGTTGTTGCCATTGGCCAGGGGTAGCTTCTCGCAGGCTGTGAGGAGGGCTTGGAGTCTCTTGTCCTGGTCTTGAATGCTGCCAGACAAACCATAAAATAACAGCTTAGCGTGAAAGAGAAACCCCACATCCAATGATCTCATACTTTTCAAGTAAATAAAGAATCAGCAGCATAGAGTAGGAATCAAACACAATGAATAAACATCAACTAATGGCGGCACCATCACAAACTGATACGGACTTAGAAGCTTGGATCCATTCATCATAAAGTTCAAAGGTCATCAGTGGCTCAGGGAGTTCCCGTAGGTAGGATTTCAAAGCACCTGTTGGGATGAAACAATAGGAGGGTGAGTGAAAGTTAGATGGATAAACAGAGACGATGAGGGTGGTGTGTGTTTTGAAAATGAGAGGGAGAGCTTGAAGTAAGAGAGTAAGAAATTGTCAAATGGGCCTAAAGACGTCAGGCCTAAAGACGTCAGTGCCAAAGGATGAAACACGTCATAAAACACAGACACAGAAAGATGGAGAAGGGGGGGGGGGGGTGTAGGTCTCTAATGCAACTTTTTCTCCTGGGGATGTATTTTATGTGAAGGATGGGCCAGGACTTCAGGATGTCCCTTGCATTCTGACGGTACAGAGGAAACCACAACAGCTGTGCCACCATTCTGTCTGTAGAGTGTACAGTTGAAGTCAGAAGACTATATACACCTTAGCCAAATACATTTAAACTCCGTTTTTCACAATTCCTGACATTTAATCATAGTAAAAATGTTGTGTCAGTTCAGTGGTGGCCAGTTCAGTGGTGTCAGTGGTGGTGTCAGTTCAGTGGTGGTCAGTTAGATCACCACTTTATTTGAAGAATGTGAAATGTCAGAATAATAGTAGATATAATGATTTATTTCAGCTTTTACTTCTTTCATCACATTCCCAGTGGGTCAGAAGTTTACATACACTCAATTAGTATTTGGTAGCATTGCCTTTAAATTGTTTAACTTGGGTCAAACATTTCAGGTAGCCTTCCACAAGCTTTCAACAATAAATTGAAAATTGAATTTTGGCCCATTCCTCCTGACAGAGCTGGTGTAACTGAGTCAGGTTTGTAGGCCTCCTTGCTCGCACACGCATTTTCAGTTCTGTCCACAAATTGTATATAGGCTTGAGGTCAGGGTTTTGTGATGGCCACTCCAATACCTTGACTTTGTTGTCCTTAAGCTATTTTGCCACAACTTTGGAAGTATGCTTGGGATCATTGTCCAATTTGGAAGACCCATTTGCGACCAAGCTTTAACTTCCTGACTGATGTCTTGAGATGTTGCTTCAATATAACCACATAATTTTCATCCTCATGATGCCATCTATTTTGTGAAGTGCACCAGTCCCTCCTGCAGCAAAGCACCCCACAACATGATGCTGCCACCCCCATGCTTCACAGTTAGGATGGTGTTCCTCTGCTTGCAAGCCTCCCCCTTTTTCCTCCAAACATAACGATGGTCATTATGGCCAAACAGTTCGATTTTTGTTTCATCAGACCAGAAGGCATTTCTCCAAAAACTATGATCGTTGTCCCCATGTGTAGTTGCAAACCATAGTCTGGCTTTTTTATGGCGGTTTTGGAGCAGTGGCTTCTTCCTTGCTGAGAGCGGCCTTTCAGGTTGTGTCGATATAGGACTCGTTTTACTGTGGATATAGATACTTTTGAACCTGTTTCCTCCAGCATCGTCACAAGGTCTTTTGCTATTGTTCTGGGATTGATTTGCACTTTTCGCACCAAAGTATGTTCATCTCTAGGAGACAGAACAGTCTCCTTCCTGAGCGGTATGACGGCTGCGTGGTTCCATGGTGTTTATACTTGCATACTATTCTTTGTACAGATCAACGTGGTACCTTCAGGCGTTTGGAAATTGCTCCCAAGGATGAACCAGACTTGTGGAGGTCTACCATTTTTTTCTGAGGTCTTGGCTGATTTCTTTTGATTTTCCCATGATGGCAAGCAAAGAGGCACTGAGTTTGAAGGTAGGCCTTGAAATACATCTACAGGTACACCTCCAATTAGGCTAATTGACATAATTTGAGCTATCAGAAGCTTCTAAAGCCATGACATCATTTTCTGGAATTTTCCAAGCTGTTTAAAGGCACAGTCAACTTAGTGTATGTAAACTTCTGACCCACTGGAATTGTGATACAGTGAATTATAAGTGAAATAATCTGTCTGTAAACAATTGTTGGAAAAATTACTTGTGTCATGCACAAAGTAGATGTCCTAACCAACTTGCCAAAACTATAGTTTGTTAACAAGAAATTTGTGGAGTGGTTGAAAAACGGGTTTTAATGACTAAGTGTATGTAAAACTTCCGACTTCAACTGTATGTGTAGGCATGGCAGTGTGTGTCTATCTGCACTCGATAAACACATTAAATGCAAAGCAGTTTGAATCCCTCCAGGGAGCATCTTTACTATTGCTGACCCTGTAAAACAATAGATGTCACTGCACCTATCCGGTGTATGTGACAATAAAACATTTACAAAATGTTATTCACTTTGTTAGAAAGCACTATGCTGTTGACTTGATTCTGCTGTGTTTAAACTGGGTGACGTGGGACATGAATCCGCCTTGGTACTACTCTCTGATTTGATTTGAATTTGATACTACTCTCCCCTCAGGAGAGGGTTGCAAATGGGCTTTCCTTTTGGTGCTGGTTCTGTGTATCAACCTGGATGACATGGAATCAATAGAAATGAACATGGAAAAGGATTCAGAGAGGATTCTTTTCAAGGCTAACTCAGGGTCTGTGTATTCACAGGTACTCACACAGCCAGGATCATAAGAAGGCTGTGTATAAGACAAGACCTAAATTGAAGTTCTTAGGTTGACAGGGAGCCCTTGATAACCCAAACGGACTAGGGGCAGGATTCGAAACGATCTCCGTGACAATGTCAGCTGCCATGATAATACAGTGCAGAGTGAAATGAAGTGAGGTATTTGGGGGTGTTGGGTTGCCAACTCACCTGCGATGGCGTGAGGGTCTGCAGAGTACTCCTGCACGTCCATCACCCCACAGTCTAGAGACGCCTTGAGCTTCTTCAGTTTGGAGGCCGAGGGCGCTACTCTGAACAGGCCCTGGAATGGGACAGGGACACAGGAGATTAGGCTAATCAGTATGTTGTCACTTGGTAATGGGAAGACATACTGATAGTGTGGAATACACACTGACCTCTTCCTGCATGCCACACTCCAGCAGCATGGTGACACAGGCTTCGACGGGGAAGGCAATGTCCCGCCCGCTGAGGGCAAGGTGCTCCTCTAAGGGTTTCCCATAGCACGGCTTCTCCACCCAGGTCTCTGTCAACCCCAACACACACAGCACCAAGGTTACACAGCAGGTTAATCAAATTATTATTAAGGTTGCCTCATACATACATACATACATACATACATACATACATACATATATATATATAGCTTCTGAGCAGTCCCTATTGACTTTAAATTATACATAAAAAGTTAACGAAAAGCATACTGCAACCACAGATATGGGTGCATTGTGAATATCAGGGTTGGGTTCAGTTCTATTTAAACTACAGAAATTATGTGAGTTAATTGAAATTCCATTCATGAATTGAAACGTCTTCATTAAAAAAAACGAAATGGCCTTTTTCAAATTCAAATTCACAAATTTAATTTCTATTCATCTCCAGAACTGACTAAATTTAAACGGAATTGACCAACCATGATGAATAGAGAGAAGATGTGCACCAGTGCTCCTACTGCAGGGTTGAATGAGGACAGAGATGGCATAATGTGTGTGTAATAATGAGTGAGGGCCGGGTGGGCACTGGGCAGACAGACTCACCCTGGTGGGCTTTGATCTGAGGCAGAATATTCTGAAGGAGCTCTAACGACTTCCTGTGGTACTCTGCCTGCACCTCTATCAACTACAGAGAGAGAGAGAGAGAGAGAGAGAGAGAGAGAGAGAGAGAGAGAGAGAGAGAGAGAGAGAGAGTAGAGTAAGAGATAGATAGATAGAGAGAGAGTAAGAGAGAGAGAGAGAGAGAGAGACGGGAAATAGAGAGATTAGTGTATTTTCTATGTCCCTGTTTGTACCTCAATGAAGACATAGTGAGTGCTATTAGAGAGAGACCGTTCAGTCCTTACTGTCTGAAAGTAGCTTGCATAGTCAATTTCTTTGGCCACAAAATTGTACATGTCTGCTGATAATTGATCCTGGAAAAATACAAAAGGATAACTTCAGAAAATAAACAGCAATTTCAGAGAAAACATATTGAGGAGCGTTAGAAAGAGAACGAGAGCGAGGAAAAGGAGATGTAGACTGACTCGACAGATCTCCATTCGATTGGCTGCCTCTTCCATCTCTTCCCTGAGGTGCTCGCCCTTGGCCCCTGGCTGCACGTTGCTGGACATACCAGACTTGGAGGACTGGTGGAACCTGAGGGGTGGAGGGAGGAAAGAGGGGGGGTTACACATCCTATGCAAACATATAGACATCTGCTGCTTCCCCAATTCTCTATCGTTATGCCCTAAGTGTGCACTTGTTCACTTCCCAGTCTGTCTGTGTCTGTCTATCTGTCTGCCTGCCTGTCCTTCTGTCTGCCTTCCTCTCTCTCCTCTCTATCCTACCCACTTGTCCATAGTATCTCTCCCCCTCTCTCTCTGATTTATTTGTATGTGTCTGAAAGGTTTGAGTCACAGAGCAGAGATAATGTCCACTGCTGCCAGGGGAGCTCAATGCACACAGCAGGGTGATGGGGAAAAAACGTGACACACATTTGGGTCAGCAGAAGAAACTGCAGGAGCTCTATGAGGAAAATGCATTACATTTCCCCAATGTCTTGGCCCCTAATGTGTGTGTAATATGTATGGGTCAGACTCAGCACAGAGGCAGAGGCTGTGGTTGCAGTCTATCCCTGAGCCACAGTCCTGAATACGGGAAGGACATTGGAGAGATACTGAGTTATGCTGGAAGCATGACTGTAAAAGGACATCTTGGTAAAGGAAAGAAGATCCATGGAGAGCCAAGGTGAGGAGGAGAGCCAATGTGAGGTGTATATTAATAAGGTGAAGGGGTATGATGAGGTGAGTATTTGAGGGGTGGAGAATGTGGCCACGCCTAGATCCTCACTGTAAAATATGGGCGATCAAACAGTGACGTTCATGTGGAACGCTGTAAAGAGGTCCGTTCACCTCTCACACACATACTGCCACAGACACCCACACACACACACACACACACACACACACTGTCAGTCAGCAGCTCGTACCTTGTGCGTGCCGAGTCCATGTCCAAAACCAGTTTTGCTAAATGTTTCCTTTGTTTCTGGATGTTGGGGATTTCCACCTGAGTGAAATCACATCATAAAACAAAGACACTTTACTCTGGTTTGTTCTGTAGTGTGAGAGATTGGATAGAGACACACGGGCAATTGTCATAGGAATCATGTTCTCACAGCTTGTGTAGCTTTGTAGGTGAGATACATTTGCAGTGGTGACGTTCATGACCATGGTACAGATGATGGTTGTTATGGTCTACAGTAAGTACCTCTGCCAGTTCGTATAGGGGTTCCACCACGTCTCTCTCAATGGTGAACTCAAACAGGATGAGCTCCAGAGCCATCTTCTCCTGTGTCTCACCACACAGCTTCAGCATCTTCCTGCAACCGGCCAATGAGAGGCCAGAGAAAATAGCACATAGCCAATTAGAACACAAAACGAGACCAGACCTCATTTCACTAGAAATTGTGTGGTATTATTGTATGTGCTATCACTATGGCAAAGTCCACACCTTCACAATAATGGATAAAAGTGTTATATGCTATTAAAATTTGCTGATGCAATACAATAAAGAGCTCAGTCTTCACTAGCAATGACCGTAATAATCGCTCTGCTGTTGATTATGTGTCATGATCATGAATCGGGCCTGGTTCACTGGATGACACTTCCACGTTTTCCATGTCAGCACACTTTAAAAAATCCCATGACGGATGTGGCAGATGATCATTCTGTAATTAAGGAGATTAATGTATGTGTGTTAGTGTATTTGTGTCTGTTTGTGTGTGCACTCACCCCAGTAGCGAGTCGTCGCCCAACACTGCTGCTCCCTCCACCAGACATTGTGCTAGTGTTGTGAGGGGTAGCTTTTTCTACACAGGAAATAGAACAGGAGAACATGTACCGCACTCTACTGTCATATCAATGTCAGCATTACAAGAAGGAAAATGAAAAATACAGGCAGACTCACCGAGGGCGATCTGACAGATCTCTTCTCCACATCCACCCCCTGTTGGCCCTGCAGACAGGCAGTCAGCTTCTTGTGGGTGCTGTGGGACACCTGCTTGACCAGCTCCAGCCGCTTCTCCACCTGATGGACAGACAGTAGGACAGGGCTCAGTAAGCTGGGCATCTCTCTACAGACAGACACACACACACACACACACACACACACACACACACACACACACACACACACACAGGTAATCTGAAGTGTGCCAAGTAAGTGTGCTCTTTGAGACTTAAGTGTTCCCTACACAGCTACACTCATCCGAAATCCATCCAGTGGAACCGATGTCACATCCCTTGACAACTTCATTCATCTGTAGCAATTATAGCCAGTAGCCTCGTCTGGGCACCAGCCTTTTTAGCTAACATAACATTCCAATCCTGCTGTTTGCCAAATGACAGGAGTGGCAAGAACTAGAATGAAATAGCTGAACAGAGACGGCAACCAGGCTCCCTCAGTAAATCAGAGGGGATGTTCAGACTTTGTCTCCCATTGCTGATGAATTTTGCCTTGGGGAATTCGACACTCATTTCACACATAGTATACTCTTAGGGATAGAGTTTCACATTCAGGATAGAGGTATGACCTACTTGCAGTTCACACAGACACACAGACACACACGTCCTAGATCTACAGTATCAGCAAATGTTTGGACAAACCTACTAATTCAAGACTTGTCTTTATTTTTACTATTTCTACGTTGTAGAGACACAGAGTAGGTGATGCGATGATCTCCGCATGTGTGGTTCCAACCGTGAAGGACGAAGGAGGAGGTATGATGGTGTGGGGGTGCTTTGCTGGTGACACTGTCTGTGATTTATTTAGAATTCAATGCACACTTAACCAGCATGGCTACCACAGCTTTCTGCAGCGATATGCCATCCCATCTGGTTTGCGCTTAGTTGGGACTATCATTTGTTTTTTAACAGGACAATGACCCATCACACCTCCAGGCTATGTAAGGGCTATTTGACCAAGAAGGAGAGTGATGGAGTGCTGCATCAGATGATCTGCCTCCACAATCACCCAACCTCAACCCAATTGAGATGGTTTGGGATGAGTTGGACGGCAGAGTGAAGGAAAAGCAGCCAACAAGTGCTCAGCATATGTGGGAACTCCTTCAAGACCGTTGGAAAAGCATTCCAGGTGAAGTTGGTTTAGAGAATGCAAAAGACTGTGCAAAGCTGTCACCAAGGCAAAGGGTGGCTACTTTGAAGAATCTCAAATATAAAATATATAAATATAACATTTGTTTAACACTTTTTTGGTTACTACATGATTCCATATGTGTTATGTCATAGTTTTGATGTCTTCACTATTATTCTACAATGTAGAAAATAGTACAAATAAAGAAAAACCATTGAATGAGTAGGTGTGTCCAAACTTTTGACAGGTACTGTATATTAGGCCTTTATAAGCACACAAACACACACATAAATGCACACACACAAAATTACATTTTTACTAATTTCTTACTTGTAGAAGGTCTTCGCTTAATACTTCTGTTTTTTCAGCTCTGTGATGTAGATGAAGAAACAGAGACGATTAGGGTGGAATGGGGAATTTGGGTAGACATTATATTACAAGTTATCATGGGAATTGGCAAATGTATGCACGTACCGATGAATCAACGTAATTAGAGAGCATTTTAATTTGGATAATTCATTTCCCTGATAATCCCTTGACCTAACCATATAACAGGAAGGATAACTTTACTAAACAGTGTGCTAAAGAAAAAAATGTAACATTCTTCTGAGTAGCAGCCATTTGGCTGCCTTATAGAACCAACTAGGCCAAGCTCCATTTGGGACATTTATGGTGTGTAGTGAATAGAAATCTGACATATTACGTCACCCACTCCCTCATCACTCACGGTCACAGAATATTGCTCAATACTGTACCACAAACCATAGTTCCTTTGTTTACTTTAGCTAAGTTGCCATTTTGTCAGTTACTTTGGTATAACGGAGAATGAGGTTGCTGAGATCACTAGGATGAGCATGAATGTATACTTTCACTAAGGTGAATAAACAACATAACCCACTGAAGGTAGAGTAATAAATAAATACAAAATCACAAACATATGTCATTTTCATGCGCTGAGCTAACCATATACCAGGAAGGTTCACTTTACATTGGGGGAGATCTCAGCCGCAACGTCATAAACTCTGCCTATTTCTTCTTCTTTAAGGTTTTATGGCAGACTACAGCTATTGGTGTATTACTGTACGAGGTATTGAAACAAAAAATATTCATTTCCAAGGGGGCGATATCATACAAAACAAATGTGAAAACCATCCCACTCCTTCAGTCACTCACAGTTCATATTACATTCCTGAACAGGCTAAGATGCCTGTGAGGACGGAGAATTCATCGACAGGATTCCTTGTTTGTGCTGATTCTCCGTTTGTGCTGTGCAGTTGATAACCAATACAGTAAACGCTACAAAGTCCGCCTTCTTTACATGCAAAATGTCAGGATCCCTCTGTTGACAAGGAATATCATCTGGTGTCTATACGCCCTACTGCCATTCTTTTTCAACATCACTCCTTTCTGCCACTCTTCTCACCACCTCCGTATAGGAGACATACTGGACACCCCTTATTCTTACTACCTCCGTCTCCTTCACCCTAACAGGACACTTCAGAGATTCGGGTGCTTGTTCACCACCACAATTGCAGCATTTAGGCTCAGCTGGCATATAATACCCCTCCCGTCTACATCCACTTGACACATGACCAAATATTTTGCATTTATCACGCTGCATGGGTTTGGACACGAAAACCCAAATACATGTGTGAAAAGGGAGTGACTCAAAAAACAATAGAATGGATGGAGATAGGAGCTTGACCCCTGCCTACTCTTGTCCAAAACGGTTTAACAGCAGAGTCGTACTTAATGTGAAAGTAAACACTAGTAACATGGCAGTTAGGGTAAAGCACTGAGGTATTATTTGCCCAAAATGGACACAGTGTATACATTATGTGTAATGTACGCACTTTACAAATACATTTTTATTACTATCAATACAAGTGATGTATTGGTCTCACAGATATCATTCGCGCAAAGGCTAACTAATACAAAATCACAGTTAACTCTAGTTCACTCCAAACCACACAGATCATGTTAACTATGTCACTATCAACCCCTACCTTCTCCAACAAGCAATTGATAAAGCACTCCATCCTAACCCTTGAATGCCAGTGGCTATAGAAACTTACTGAGAATTGCATTTCCTGCGTGAAGCCCTGCTCCTAGATACCTGCAGCCTTTTCTTCCACAGGAAACATGTGCACGCTGACTGGTTTCGGGCAATGACAGAAACGAGACAGAGATTGGGAAAGATAGCGCGAGAGAGTCAGAAGGAAGGGGGGGGGGGACAGGAATGAGACCTGACTGTCAGTTCCTTTCACTCTCTCACCTATTCCCTCACTTCCACCCCCTCTAACAGCTCCTCTCTCTGGCTCACTGTATCCGTGCCCTGACAGGAATAGAACATAATAGGAGAGAACAGGCAGAGAAAAACAGAATGGCCTTGTATTTCTGCAGAGGGATCAGCTGCAACTCACAATGAGGGTGATGAGGGGCCAAGCATAGATCTAGATCTGATGGATGGGACTACTGCTCAGGCTCCTAGCCAGTGCCCATTTATATTGTTCAACTCCTATGGCATCGGTTCTATAACTTAAGCTGTTTCTATTCTTAGCTCGCCAGGCCCTGGGTATTGATCTTGATCAGTGTTTCCCAACTCCAGTTCTCGAGTAGCCCCAACAGCACACATTTTTGTTGTAGCCCCGGACAAACTCACCTGATTGAACTAATTGAGGGCTTGATGATTAGTTGACAAGTTGAATTAGATGTGCTTGTCCGGGGCTACAACAACAATGCGTACTGTTGGGGGTACTTGAGGACTGGATTTTGGAAACACTGATCTAGGTGATGAATAACAGGAGAAGCTGGAGCAGAGACTTGGTCTTTATTCCATCTACAGCAGCCTTTCTGTGCTAAGAGCAGAGGTGTGGACTCGAGTCACATAGCTTGGACTCGAGTCAGACTCGAGTCACAAATATGATGACTTGCAACTCGACTTTAACACCAATGACTCATGACTTGACTTGGACTTGAGCCTTTTGACTCAACCTTACTTGATACCCTCACCAGATACCCTCACCAAGCCCAAATATGAAACATTATGTCATTTAAAAAAGTGTGCAGCGCATCAACTCTTTTTTTAACGGATTACAGTATGAATCGAACAGCAGCCAATCAAATTGTGCCAGCTGAGAGAAAGTGTCAGTGCAGAGGAACGTCGGTGGGTGAATTCAGATGGAGCCCTTGGAAAGACATTACCCCAAATGATTCTTTTCGGATATAAAGATGATGCTGTATCAACAGAAGACGGATTGCAACTTGCAAAGGCGCAATAATTTCCAACTTTGTTCAACATTTGAAGCTGCACAAAGAACGGTAAGTCGTGGCTAATATAGCCGACAGCTATATAATTTATAACTTTACCAGTGTAGCATGTAGGCTTAAATTAATGAGCCTCCACACAGTCAGTCAATGCGGAAATGTGATCATTGCACCCAAGATTGAGCTAGGCAGTTGGTAGCCTAAATCCTGCCTGATGTTACTGCTGTTCCTAAAGCCATTGACATATGTTAGCCTACTGTAAACACACACACAGTGCGCCCCATAGCGATCCTCGATAGTCGATCACTATTGGGGTGGTCTTTCTCATGGCTACCCATGTATTTCCATGGAAATATAACATTTATTTGGAAAGTAATAAATATATAGATATTTTTAAAAGCATTCATGATTTGCATAAATGTAATATACTAACTATTACTCTTGTTAAAAATATGAAATTGTATTACATTTGGTGAAAAGCACATTATGATTTGATTAGGACTCGAAACTCAAAGTTTAGGACTTGAGACTTGACTTGATACTTGACGGTCTGACTTGAGACTTACTTGTGACTTGTAAAACAATGACTTGGTCCCACCTCTGGCTAAGAGTAGCAGCGTGTAGCTCCCTATGTCTTCTGCTTAGGTCTTCTGCAGTACACACTTCAACACTTAGCAAATAAAGCTGTGTGTTAGTGGGTGAAGGTGTGTAGGGGTGGGGTGAGTGGGTGCGTGTGCGTGAAGAGTACATTATAGTACAGTTTCAATGTAACTCCATTTATAAACAATCATCAATCATTTCGGTACTTCTTCTTGGATGTAAACCTGAGGGCATATCAGTGGGTACCAGAATGGTATATATATGGATCTGGCGGGGTCCCTCTATTCTTGGATTCAATCCCTAAGCCATTAGATGGACGGGACTTTGAATGAGATTTACTCCAGCGTATGAATTAAACCGTGAGTTAATGACTCCCTCATACAAACACAGGAACGGTTTAATGAGTGCATTACAAATAAGTCAATTGTTGTGACGGCCAACATTGGAACTCTCTCTCTCTTTTGTTCACACAGTTACACACACTGACAGTAATTTTCCAGGTAGGGTCTGAGGCTGCTCTAAATACTCTAATAGAAAATGCACAGTAGGCTACAGTCAGACGGAGGAACGACTTTTTGACAGGGGGTGCAGGATTTATTTTGGCCTGATTTAGATACGTTTGCTCAGAATTTCCAAGATCTTGGTAGGCTATTTGTTAGTCAACTTGTCTATAATTAGATACATGCAGCTTCTCTTCTGTCGTGATGTTTCCCTGGAAGACTAAATGAACCCTTGCTCACCAGAGTAATGTCATAAATAGAATGAATGCTTCAATCTAGTTGACATTGGTAAAAGTTTTCTTTGTCATCTCTGCATCTTTTGCGGAGCCAAGACTGCTAGGGACTGGGGAGAAAATGTAATAGCCTACCTCTGAAAGAATGGGAGATTTTCTGTGCAAAATGTCCAAATGACATCAGTTGACCGGTTGTAAGAAGATAGAAAGCTGAGAAAACGACCCAACATGTTTCTGATAAGATTCCAGTTCGGCTTGGATGCATATTTTACGTGGTTTCAGCTACTATCAGTCTATCAGCTTTTATGATGCTGATAAAGATAGCACCTCTACAGATGGCATCTAATTGTGCATTGGCATTCTCTCAAGATGCTGAAAGAAAGAAATTATATTTCTCCTGTTCCCGAGTCAAAATTTAGCCTACATTTGGTGTATAATTTTACAGCAAGAAATGCTTAATTGTGCATGAGTTAATATTAAGGCTAGGTGAGAGGTTATAGACCTACAGTCAGTGTAGGTCTGAACAGAAGGCTACAGTTCTCTTGACTGGAGTGTGGACCTCAGTTCATCTTTCAATCACCCATGTGGGTATTTGCTCCTAAAAATCAATGAGGAGATGGGAAAGGCGGGACTTGCAATGCGTCAAGCGTCAAAAATATGTCTAAAAGATTAAGAATTTGTCAGGATATGGTGCATACCCTTTCCGGCGCCGACAGAGATGGCCGCCTCGCTTCGCGTTCCTAGGAAACTATGCAGTTTTTTGTTTTTTTACGTGTTATTTCTTACATTGGTACCCCAGGTCATCTTAGGTTTCATTACATACAGTAGAGAAGAATATGACTTTCCCGAAGCGGATCCTGTGTTCTGCCTTTCACCCAGGACAACGGAATGGATCCCAGCCGGCGACCCAAAACAACGACTTCGTAAAGAGGGAAACGAAGCGGTCTTCTGGTCAGACTCCGGAGACGGGCACATCGCGCACCACTCCCTAGCATACTTCTCGCCAATGTCCAGTCTCTTGACAACAAGGTTGATGAAATCCGAGCAAGGATAACATTCCAGAGGGACATCAGAGACTAACGTTCTTTGCTTCACGGAAACATGGCTCACTCGAGAGACGCTATCGGAGTCAGTGCAGCCAGCTGGTTTCTCCACGCATCGCGCCGACAGACACAAACATCTTTCTGGTAAGAAGAGGGGCGGGGACGTATGCTTTATGGTTAACGAGACGTGTTGTGGTCACAACAACATACAGGAACTCAAGTCCTTCTGTTCACCTGATTTAGAATTCCTCACAATCAAATGTCGACCGTATTATCTACAGAGGGAATTATCTTCGATTATAATCACAGCCGTATATATTCCCCCCCAAGCAGACACATCGATGGCTATGAACAAACTTTATTTGACTCTTTGCAAACTGGAATCCACATATCCTGAGGCTGCATTCATTGTAGCTGGGGATTTTAACAAGGCTAATCTGAAAACAAGACTCCCTAAATTGTATCAGCATATCGATTGCGCAATCAGGGCTGGTAAAACCTTGGATCATTGCTATTCTAACTTCCGCAACGCATATAAGGCCCGCCCTCCTTTCGGAAAAGCTGACCACGACTCCATTTTGTTGCTCCCTGCCTACAGACAGAAGCTAAAACAAGAAGCTCCCACGCTGAGGTCTGTTCAACGCTGGTCCGACCAATCTGATTCCACGCTCCAAGACTGCTTCCATCACCGTGGACTGGGATATGTTTCGTATTGCATCAAACAACAACATTGACGAATACGCTGATTCGGTGAGCGAGTTCATTAGAACGTGTGTTGAAGATGTCGTTCCCATAGCAACGATTAAAACATTCCCAAACCAGAAACCGTGGATTGATGGCAGCATTCGCGTGAAACTGAAAGCGCGAACCACTGCTTTTAATCAGGGCAAGGTGACCGGAAACATGACCGAATACAAACAGTGTGGCTATTCCCTCTGCAAGGCAATCAAACAAGCTAAGCGTCAGTATAGAGACAAAGTAGAATCGCAATTCAACGGCTCAGACACAAGAGGTATGTGGCAGGGTCTACAGTCAATCACGGATTACAAAAAGAAAACCACGGACCAGGATGTCTTGCTCCCAGGCAGACTAAATAACTTTTTTGCCCGCTTTGAGGACAATACAGTGCCACTGACACGGCCCGCAACCAAAACATGCAGACTCTCCTTCACTGCAGCCGAGGTGAGTAAATCATTTAAACGTGTTAACCCTCGCAAGGCTGCAGGCCCAGACGGCATCCCCAGCCGCGCCCTCAGAGAATGCGCAGACCAGCTGGCTGGTGTGTTTATGAACATATTCAATCAATCCTTATCCCAGTCTGCTGTTCCCACATGCTTCAAGAGGGCCACCATTGTTCCTGTTCCCAAGAAAGCTAAGGTAACTGAGCTAAACGACTACCGCCCCGTAGCACTCACTTCCGTCATCATTAAGTGCTTTGAGAGACTAGTCAAGGACCATATCACCTCCACCCTACCTGACACCCTAGACCCACTCCAATTTGCTTACCGCCCAGACGATGCAATCTCAACCACACTGCACACTGCCCTAACCCATCTGGACAAGAGGAATACCTATGTGAGAATGCTGTTCATCGACTACAGCTCAGCATTTAACACCATAGTACCCTCCAAACTCATCATCAAGCTCGAGACCCTGGGTCTCGACCCCGCCCTGTGCAACTGGGTACTGGACTTCCTGACGGGCCGCCCCCAGGTGGTGAGGGTAGGTAACAACATCTCCACCCCGCTGATCCTCAACACTGGGGCCCCACAAGGGTGCGTTCTGAGCCCTCTCCTGTACTCCCTGTTCACCCATGACTGCGTGGCCATGCACGCCTCCAACTCAATCATCAAGTTTGCGGACAACACAACAGTGGTAGGCTTGATCACCAACAACGACGAGACGGCCTACAGGGAGGAGGTGAGGGCCCTCGGAGTGTGGTGTCAGGAAAATAACCTCACACTCAACGTCAACAAAACTAAGGAGATTGTGAACTTCAGGAAACAGCAGAGGGAACACCCCCCTATCCACATCGATGGGACAGTAGTGGAGGGGGTAGTAAGTTTTAAGTTCCTCACATCACAGACAAACTCACATCACACACATCACAGACAAACTGAATTGGTCCACTCACACAGACAGCATCGTGAAGAAGGCGCAGCAGCAACTCTTCAACCTCAGGAGGCTGAAGAAATTCGGTTTGTCACCAAAAGCACTCACAAACTTCTACAGACGCACAATCGAGAGCATCCTGTCGGGCTGTATCACCGCCTGGTACGGCAACTGCTCCGCCCTCAACCGTAAGGCTCTCCAGAGGGTAGTGAGGTCTGCACAACGCATCCCCGGGGGCAAACTACCTGTCCTCCAGGACACCTACACCACCTGATGTCACAGGAAGGCCATAAAGATCATCATGGACAACAATCACCCGAGCCACTGCCTGTTCACCCCGCTATCATCCAGAAGGCGAGGTCAGTACAGGTGCATCAAAGCTGGGACCGAGAGACTGAAAAACAGCTTCTATCTCAAGGCCATCAGACTGTTAAACAGCAACCACTAACATTGAGTGGCTGCTGACAACACACTGACTCAACTCCAGCCACTTTAATAATGGGAATTGATGGGAATTGATGTAAAATATATCACTAGCCACTTTAAACAATGCTACTTAATATAATGTTTACATACCCTACATTACTCATCTCATACGTATATACTGTACTCTATATCATCTACTGCATCTCTATGTAATACATGTATCACTAGCCACTTTAAACTATGCAACTTTGTTTACATACCCTACATTACTCATCTCATACGTATATACTGTGCTCGATACCATCTACTGCATCTTGCCTATGCCGCTCTGTACCATCACTCATTCATATATCTTTATGTACATTTTCTTTATCCCTTACACTTGTGTGTATAAGGTAGTAGTTTTGGAATTGTTAGTTAGATTACTCGTTGGTTATTACTGCATTGTCGGAACTAGAAGCACAAGCATTTCGCTACGCTCGCATTAACATCTGCTAACCATGTGTATGTGACAAATACATTTGATTTGATTTGATCCTCTACCTGGAACCAAAAAGGTTTATTCAAAGGGTTCTTCGGCTGTCCACATAAGAGGACACTTTGAATAATTTGGTGTCGGGTAGAGTCCTTTCAGTCTACAGGCGAACAACTGCATAAGAGAAATAGGAGTTGAGTTATCCTGACAGACGTGCCCCTCTCTGGAATCAACATGGAAAGAACATTGGATTTGAAAAAAGTCACCATCCAGTACTGTTTTCGTCTCATTTCTAGCAGCATGGTAAACATTGAAATTAGGGTAAAACTTAACCAGACTAGGCTGTTACATCAATCTAATTTCATCCTATATTCAATATTTACTGGGTGGTTGAAATGATGTTGAATTTCATATTTGATTAGATATATTTTATTTGACCTTGTTCCAATGTTTATATGAAAATGGTCTGAATCAACGTCATTGTTTCAACGCCATGCTATCAACCTGAAATAAGAGGTATATTTAAAAAAAATGTGAAGCCACAGTCCAATGATTCCTGCTTGAACAGTGACTCCTACTGGCGTATTAGGGGTAATGCACTTCAATGAGAACAAGTCTACCGTCCAGATGCCTACCTCTATGTACCCCTCCTTAACTTCGGAAACAAGCTGTGTTTGTTTTCAGCTGAGGTGTCATGTGAACACTTTTAGACATTGATCAGCTTCCACACTCATTTGCGTAGGACCCCTAAATAACATTGAATAGTTGAAAGTAAGTCTTAACTTCTCTTACACAAGCTGATATGTGAAGGACATAATTTCAACGTGAAGCTAGGTATACTATCATTTGTCTATGGTTGATTGGACCTTTGGAAGTTGAGCAGTAGTTACCATTCCCCATATAAATAGGATGCAAAATTCATGATATTTATAATAAACTTTTACCTTTGGATATTGTCTTTTATACAGTATATACAGTTCCTTCAGAAATTATTCATACATTTTACATTTTAGTAATTTAACAGATGCTCTTATCCAGAGAGACTTACAGTTAGTGCATTCGTCTTAAGATAGCTAGGTGGGACAACCACATATCACAGGCATAGTAAGTACATTTTTCCTCAGTAAAGTAGCTAGGAGTGGGATATTTACTCAAAGATACTCTTTGAAAAGGAGGTTGCTGGTGGGAGGACGGCTTATAATAATGGCTGGAATGGAGTCCATGGAGTGCTACCAACCACATGGAAACCACATCTTTGATGTGTTTGATACCATTCCATTAACGCCATTCTAGTCATTATTATGAGCCGTCGTCCCCTCAGCAGCCTCCACTGTATCCAAATGTTGTTGTGTTACAGTCTGAATTCAAAATGTATTAAATATTATTTTTCCGCACCTGGATTGTGCAACATTTGCCCAATATTCTTTTCAAAATTCTTCAAGCTCTGTCAAATTGGTTGCTGATCATTGCTAGACACCCATTTCCAGGTCTTGCCATTGATTTTTAAGTTAATTTAAGTCAAAACTGTGACTAGGCCACTCAGGAACATTCACTGTCTTCTTGGTAAGCAACTTGGTAAGCAACTTCTTGGTAAGCAAATTGTCCTGCTGAAAGGTGAATTAATTTCCCAGTGTCTGGTGGAAAGCAGACTGAACCAGGTTTTCCTCTAGGATTTTGCCTATACTTAGCACCATTTAATTTATTATTTTTATCTTGAAAAACTCCCCAGTCCTTAACAATTACAAACATACCCATAACATGATGTAGCCACCACTATGCTTGAAAATATGGAGAGTGGTACTCAGTAATGAGTAGTATTGGATTTTCCCCAAACATAACACTTTGTATTCAGGCTAAAAAGTTACTTAACTTAACTGGCTGAGGTAGGCTATGAGGCTTAACAGCATCTTTCACAATAGCAAAATATACACTACCGTTCAACAGTTTGGGGTCACTTAGAAATGTCCTTGTTTTTGAAAGAAAAGCCATTTTTTGTCCATTAAAATAACATAAAATTGATCAGAAATACAGTGTAGACATTGTTAATGTTGTAAATGACTATTGTAGCTGGAAACAGCTTATTTTTAATGGAATATTGACATAGGCATACACAGGCTCATTATCAGCAACCATTACTCCTGTGTTCCAATGGCACGTTGTGTTAGCTAGTCCAAGTTGATCATTTTATAAAGCTAATTGATCATTAGAAACCCCTTTATGTTAGCACAGCTGAAAACTGTTGTTCCGATTAAAGAAGCAATAAAACTGGCCTTCTTTAGACTAGTTGAGTATCTGGAGCATCAGCATTTGTGGGTTCGATTACAGAATCAAAACGTCAGAAAAAAATAACTTTCTTCTAAAACTCATCAGTCTATTCTTGTTCTGAGAAATGAAGGCTATTCCATGCGAAAAATTGCCAAGAAACTGAAAATC
The DNA here is from genome assembly GCF_034236695.1 of Oncorhynchus nerka. Classification (NCBI taxonomy): domain Eukaryota; kingdom Metazoa; phylum Chordata; class Actinopteri; order Salmoniformes; family Salmonidae; genus Oncorhynchus; species Oncorhynchus nerka. The sequence continues at coordinate 316,490 of NC_088411.1, forward strand.
TCGTACAACGCTGTGTACTACTCCCTTCACCGAACAGCGCAAACTTGCTCTAACCAGAATAGAAAGAGAAGTGGGAGGCCCCGGTGCACAACTGAGCAAGAGGACAAGTACATTAGAGTGTCTAATTTGAGAAACAGACACCTCACAAGTCCTCAACTGGCAGCTTCATTAAATAGTACCCGCAAAACACCAGTCTCAACGTCAACAGTGAAGAAGCGACTCCGGCATGACTGGTCATGGCTCACATCAATAGCAGCCTCCCGGACACCCTAGACCCACTCCAATTCGCATACCGCCACAACAGATCCACAGATGAGGCAATCTCAATTGCACTCCACACTGCCCTTTCTCACCTGGAGAAAAGGAACACCTACAGTGGGGAGAACAAGTATTTGATACACTACCGATTTTGCAGGTTTTCCTACTTACAAAGCATGTAGAGGTCTGTAATGTTTTATCATAGGTACACTTCAACTGTGAAAATCCAGAAAATCACATTGTATGATTTTTAACTAATTCATTTGTATTTTATTGCATGACATATGTATTTGATCACCTACCAACCAGTAAGAATTCCGGCTCTCACAGACATGTTAGTTTTTCTTTAAGAATCCCTCCTGTTCTCCACTCATTACCTGTATTAACTGCACCTGTTTGAACTCGTTACCTGTATAAAAGACACCTGTCCACACACTCAATCAAACAGACCCCAACCTCTCCACAATGGCCAAGACCTCTTGGCCAAGACCATGACCAACTGCTCGGGATCTGACCATAAGGCGCTATAGAGGGTAGTGCAACAGCCCAGTACATTACTGGGGCCAAGCTTCCTGCCATCCAGGACCTATATAATAAGCGGTGTCAGAAGAAAGCCCATAAAATTGTCAGAGACTCCAGTCTCTGACAATTTTATGGGCTGTTTTCTCTGCTACCGCACGGCAAGCGATACCAGAGGACCAAAAGGCTCCTCAAGCCATAAGACTGCTGAACAATTAATAAAATCACCACTGGACAATTTACACTGACCCCCCCGCCCTCCCTTTTGTACACTGCTGCTACTCGCTGTTTATTATCTATGCATAGTCACTTCACCCCTACCTACATGTAGAAATTGCCTCAACTAACCTGTACCCCCGCACACTGACTCGGTACTGGTGCCCCCTGTATATAGCCTCGTTATTTTTATTGTGTTACTTTTTATTATTACTTTTTATTTTAGTCTACTTGGTAAACATGTTCTTAACTCTTCTTGAACTGCACTGTTGGTTGGGGCTTGTAAGTAAGCATTTCATGGTAAAGTCTACACTTGTGGTTTTCGGCGCATGTGACAAATAAAGTTTGATTTGATTTGAAGTGGCTCGATGTCTGGAATTCAATCAGCTCAGTTTGAATTGCAGCCTCATCCAGCAACGGTATTGTTTTCTTGGCAAGGGAGGATAATTCTTCACCTGGGTGGGCTGTGAGAGGATCATGTACAAACAGAATGATATCCTTGTGCATGCTGTAGTATTCAGATCTGGTGGAGAAGTTGTCTGATCCCTCTGCCTGTCTTTCTTCAGTGTGCAGTAGCCTTCCAGATGACAAGTCCAAACCAAACAACTCAAGCTTCCTAGTAAAGGCCTCAAGTTTTTCACCATGTCCACAACTGTTTTCCTTCTTCCTTGTAACTGCAAATTTAACCTGTTTAAGTGATAGAATTTGTCAGCCAAAAAACTGTGTGTGTAGCTTGCAGCTAACGCTTCAATGTTTCTGTGTCTGGCCTCTCTGGGGCGGGAAGTCCACTTTGAAAGTTCCATGCTTAGAGTCATAAGACACACTGGCTTGGCATTGGGAAAAGATGGTAAGATGAACACACACCTCTCTGTATATTCTTCCCTGAAACTTCGATTTTCATTTATCCACCTTTCTTTTGATACAACATTTTCTCTTGCTATCAGGCTAATTGTTCTGAATGAATGTTGATGTTAAAAACAATAGTGTAGGCTACAGTAAGCTACGTAGACCTGTTTTTCCCCATCGATCAATGCACATAGAAATAGACAAAAATAATAATTGAGACATGGTGATTTTATGTTATTATTATGTTCTTGTCACTGAGTTTATTATGTACTAATCAGATGTGTTAAAAACATGTTTAATTTGTAGTGTAGGCCAATTGATTGTGCTATATTATATACTAATTATGTTCTGGCCCACCGACTATTAGCTCAGAAAAAAATTGGGCCCGGGGCCAAACCTAGTTGACAAATCCTGCACTAGGCCCTCCGTGGAATGAGTTCCACACCCCTGCTATACAGACTTCCTTCTTTTCACTCTGTCAATTAGGTTAGTATTGTGGAGTAACTACGATGTTGTTGACTCATCCTCAGTTTTCTCCTATCACAGCCAATAAATCCTGTAACTGTTTTAAAGTCAACATTGGCCTCACGGTAAAATCCCTGAGCGGTTTCCTTCCTCTCTGGCAACAGCGTTAGGAAAGACTCTTTTATATTTTTGTGACTGGGCGTATTGATACACCATCCAAAGTATAATTACTAACTTCACTATGCTCAAAGGGATATTCAATGTTTGCTTCTACCAATAGCTGCCCTTTTTTTGCAAGGCATTGGAAAACCCTGGTTTTGTGGTTGAATCAGTGTTTGAAATTCACTGCTCGACTGAGGGACCTTACTGACAATTGTATGTGTGGGGTACAGAGATGAGGTAGTCATTCAAAAATTATGTGAGTCCATGCAAGAGTGAGTCCATGGAACCTAAACTCAGCAAAAAAAGAAACGTCCTCTCACTGTCAACTGCGTTTATTTTCAGCAAACTTAACATGTGTAAATATTTGTATGAACATAACAAGATTCAACAACTGAGACAAACTGAACAAGTTCCACAGACATGTGACTAACAGAAATGGAATAATGTGTCCCTGAACAAAAGGGGGGTCAAAATCAAAAGTAACAGTCAGTATCTGATGTGGCCACCAGCTGCATTAAGTACTTTAGTGCATCTCCTCCTCGTGGACTGCACCAGAATTGCCCGTTCTTGCTGTGAGATGTTACCCCACTCTTCCACCAAGGCACCTGCAAGTTCCCGGTCATTTCTGGGGGGAATGGCCCTAGCCCTCACCCTCCTATCCAACAGGTCCCAGGCGTGCTCAGTGGGATTGAGATCTTCGCTGGCCATCGCAGAACACTGACATTCCTGTCTTGCAGGAAATCACGCACAGAACGAGCAGTATGGCTGGTGGCATTGTCATGCTGGAGGGTCATGTCAGGATGAGCCTGCAGGAAGGGTACCACATGAGGGAGGAGGATGTCTTCCCTGTAACGCACAGCATTGAGATTGCCTGCAATGACAACAAGCTCAGTCCGATGATGCTGTGACACACCGCTCCAGACCATGACGGACCCTCCACCTCCAAATCGATCCCACTCCAGAGAACAGGCCTCAGTGTAACGCTCATTCCTTCGACAATAAACATGAATGCGACCATCACCCCCGGTGAGACAAAACCGCGACTCGTCAGTGAAGAGCACTTTTTGCCAGTCCTGCCTGGTCCAGTAACGATGGGTTTGTGCCCATAGGCGACGTTGTTGCCTTTGATGTCTGGTGAGGACCTGCCTTACAATAGGCCTCCAAGCCCTCAGTCCAGCCTCTCTCCTCCTATTGCAGACAGTCTGAGCACTGACGGAGGGATTGTGCATTCCTGGTGTAACTCGGGCAGTTGTTGTTGCCATCCTGTACCTGTCCTGCAGGTGTGATGTTCGGATGTACCGATCCTGTGCAGGTGTTGTTACACATAGTCTGCCACTGCCAGGACAATCAGCTGTCCGTCCCGTTTCCCTGTAGTGCCGTCTGAGGTGTCCTCATGCCTCCTTGCAGCATGCCTAAGGCACATTCACGCAGATGAGCAGGGGTCCTGGGCATCTTTATTTTGGTGTTTTTCAGAGTCAGTAGAAAGGCCTCTTTAGTGTCCTAAGTTTTCATAACTGTGACCTTAATTGCCTACCGTCTGTAAGCTGTTAGTGTCTTAATGACCGTTCCACAGGTGCATGTTCATTAATTGTTTATGGTTCGTTGAACAAGCATGGGAAACAGTGTTGGGAAACCCTTTACAATGAAGATCTGTGAAGATATTTTTATTTTTACGAATTTTCCTGAAAAAGGGAAGTTTCTTTTTTTGAGTTTTTTATGTGACTTGTTAAGCAAATGTTTACTCCTGAACTTATTTAGGCTTGCCATAACATAGCGGTTGAATACTTGTTGACTCAAGACATTTCAGCTTTTCATTTTTTTAAATTGGTAAATATGTCAAAAAACACAATTCCACTTTTACATTAGGCGGGATTGGTTGTAGGTCAGTGACAAAAAAAGATATATATTTTACATTTGGGCTGTAACACAATAAAATGTGGAAAAAGTCAAGGGGTGTGAACTTTCTGAAGGCACTGTATACTATCGAAGCAGAAGACACATCTCCTTCAAATGTTTGGTTGTGTTCACAATTCAATATCCATTTTTTTAAATATATTTTTTTACAAATTATTAATTGATATGTTGAATTCATTTCTCCATCTCAACCAAAAATCTAAGTTAAAGAATAGCACTAAATCAAATCAAACTTTAAAGATTTGTGGTTGAGATGAGAGACGTGAATCCAACATATTAATAACATTTAAAATCCACTGACCATCCTTCATATACAAGACAATATCCAATTTATAGGGCTAATGGTAGATACTTTCAATGAGCCAATCAACCATGGATGAATGATAGTATACCTAGCTACACGTTGAAATGATGTTGCCCTTCGTTGGGCAAATCAGATGTCAATGTAGCCTACATAAACCAACCTCACTCTGAATTTACTTTCACATACAGCTTGTGTAAGAAAAGTCAGAGGAGTTACTTTCAACTATTCAATGTTATTTAAGTAGTTTACACATGAGTATGGAAGCTGATCAATGTCTAAATGTGTTGACATGATAGCTCAGCTGAAACAAACACAGCTTGTTTCCAAAGCTAAGCAGAGCGCAGACGGTAGAGGAAGGCATTTGGATGGACTCATTCTTACTGATGTGCATTACATTTCAGACACCAGTAGGAGTCACTGTTAAGGCAGAAATCATTGGACTGTGGCTTCACATTTCATTTCAATACACCTCTTTATTTAGGTTGATGGCATGATGTTGAAACAATGACGTTGATTCAAACATACCATTTTACTATCAACATTGAAACAAGGTCAAATAAAACACTATGTCTAATCAAATCAGAAATGCAACATAATTCCAACCACCCCAATACATAGTACGTTGAATAAAAATTATATAAAAAAAAAAAAATCTTTCTATGTGGAATTTGTAACGCAATTTTAATGTATACATAGTTCTGATGATTATTTTGAAATTAGATTGATGTAACAACCTGTTAATCATGTCAAGTCAATGTACAGTATTTAAGTTGAAGTTTTACCCCTAATTTCAATGTTTACAATGCTGCTTGAAATGAGATGAAAACAGTACTGGTTGATGACTCTAAAAAAAAATCCTATGTATTTTCCAAGTTGATTCCACGTCACAATATGTTGATAAATTACACTGAAACAACGTTGATTCAACCAGTGTGAGCCCTGTGGGATCATGCAACAGGCACACAAAGACTTACAGAGAAAATAAAACGGGGCCAAAATGTCCATCTGTAGGCCAAAAACTACTTGAAATACTACTGTACACATGCATGGCCTACACATACATGACACAGAGGGATAGAGGCTGAGAAATCCAACACCGCCTCCTCAGAGCAACAGATTCCACATGGCTGCTGCTTTGTTATCGTCTGAGCTCTAGTTCTCTCTGAAGACATGTTTTTCATTCCCTAGCACATATTTCGCCAGCCAACACACACACACACACACACACTACAGATGTGCAAAGAGAATGGTCATCATTGAAAAAACACCAGTCAGAAGGTGGTTCCAGGTGGAATTGAACGAGGAAGGAAGGAGAAAGAATAGAGAGAGCTGAGAGAGAAGGGAATATAGAGACAGGATGGAGTAGAGAAAGCAGAATATCGGGTGTCTATTTTGCTGACGTTGGTTTTATGGGGACTTGGCCCTTATAGTTAGTGTAGTATGGGGATCACATCTGAGGCTGGGGAGGAACATGTAGGCTTCTCTATGGAAACCTCAATTGACCTTTTCATCAATTATTGTTACAGTACCAACACTTTTGCTACAGAGACTGCCAGCTCTGACCATTTCAGGTGGAGACAGAAGGTGGTTCGATTACATTTGGAAGTAGCCAGTAACTAATAGAACTATTCCAGTTGTAAGAATATAAAGACTGTATACTATAGAGTTTATCAAAAAGAAAAAGAGAGTCAGCCTAGTCTTGACTAGAGCCATAGAGAGAGTTTGGCCAGGTTTTAGAATGGCTACCATGTTAGCGCCTTATTCTCAAAATGTTGGTGATGTAACAATACGAGAGTGCCTCTGACAATTCCCTATGAAATGTCCCGCTGTAAAACAAGCAAAACAACAGCGAATTTAACAGACATTTTTATTGATTGGCATTATGGATATATGTGTATCCATGTATGTACTGTGTTGTGGTGTCAACAAATTGCATATCTGCTTTCTCGTGGTATCTTCATAAGTTTTGAAAACTATCTGAAAACTATCCGAAATAAACAGTGTTGATTTTCACTTCGCAGCGGCTACGGAGGAGAAAGTAGCGCTCTCGGAACGATCAGACAGAAATCGCATTGGCCCTGTACACACTGAGTATACGAAACATCTTTCAATGACATAGACTGACCAGGTGAATCCAGGTTAAAGCTATGATCCCTTACTGATGTCACTTGTTAAATCCACTTCAATCAGTGTAGATGTAGGGGAGGAGACACGTTAAAGAAGGATTTTTAAGCCTTAAGACAATTGAGACATGGATTGTGTATGTGTGCCAGTCAGAGGGTGAATGGGCAAGACTAAATATTTAAGCGTCTTTGAACGGGGTATGGTAGTAGGTATCAGGCGCACTGGTTTGAGTGTGTCAAGAACTGCAACGCTGCTGTGTTTTTCACACACACAACAGTTTCCTGTGTGTATCAATAATTATCCACCAATGGAAAGCATTGGAGTCAACATGGGCCACCCTGGGGAACGCTGTCGACAACTTGTAGAGTCCATTGCCCAGACGAATTGAGGCTGTTCTGAGGACAAAAAAAGGGGTGCAACTTAATATTAGGAAAGTGTTCCTAAATGTTTTGTAAACTCAGGTTATATGACTCCGGTCTTGGCCATATAGGCTTTTGTACTGGTCCTTTTTATCTGTTAGTTAATACCAGGGTTCTCGCTAAAGAATGTAAGAGAGGAGCTGGGCCACCTTGTGGATTGGTTGCGCCACAATAAAAATAATAATAATTGTTAAAAAATGATATATGCAGTACCAGTCAAGAATTTGGACACACCTTCAGGGGTTATTCTTTATTTTCTACAAAGTAGCCACCCTTTGCTTGGATGACTGCTTTGCACAGTCTTGGCATTCTCTCAACCAGCCTCACCTGGAATGCTTTTCCAACAGTCTTGAAGGAGTTCCCACATATGCTGAGCACTTGTTGGCTGCTTTTTCTTCACTCTGCGGGCCAACTCATCCCAAACCATCTCAATTGGGTTGAGGGCTCATCAGACCAAAGAACAGATTTCCACCAGTTTAATGTCCATTGGTTGTGTTTCTGGCCCAAGGAAATCTCTTCTTCTTATTGGTGTCCTTTAGTGGTAGTTTCTTTGCAGCAATTCGACCATAATGGCCTGATTCACACAGTCTCCTCTGAACAGTTGATGTTGAGATGTGTCTTTTACTTGAAATTTGTGAAGCATTCATTTCGGCTGCAATTTCTGAGGTGCATTTAACTCTAATGAACTTATCCTCTGCGGCAGAGGTTACTCTCGGGCTTCCTTTCCTGTGGTGGTCCTCATGAGAGCCAATTTCATCATAACGCTTGATGGTTTTTGCAACTGCACTTGAAGAAACTTTCAAAGTTCTTGAAATGTTCCGGATTGACTGACCTTCATGTCTTAAAGTAATGACGGACTATCGTTTCTCTTTGCTTATTTGAGCTGTTCTTGCCAATATATGGACTTGGTCTTTTACCAAATAGTGCTGTCTTCTGGATCTTGATCTGGGGACCCATGCCAAATCTTTTCAGTCTCCTGAGGGGGAAAAGGTATTGTCGTGCCCTCTTCACGACTGTTTGGTGTGTTTGGACCATGATAGTTTGTTGGTGATGTGGACACCAAGGAGCTTGAAACTCTCGACCCGCTGAGGATTTTTTCACCCCCCTAAATTTTATAACGTAACACAATGTGGAAAAAGTCAAGGAGTCTGAATACTTTCCGCACTATATATAACTTTTTGTTATTATATAAGGCTATTTTTTTCTCTAGATTGCAGGAAATGGCAATTACAGGTGTTTGAAAAAAACTGGAATGCTGTACAATTAAAGTGCTGCATCAGGGCGTCAGTCAGCTAGATCTGCATAGGTTCCATTACAGCAGTCAGGGACTAGCATCAAACACTGAACACTGCAGCAGTTTCTGACATCACTGCTGGAATTCCTTATGAGAGAGAGCGAGAGAGAGAGAGGTTGCCTTTTTAAAAGGAGTCAATGTAAATATTTTAGATTATCTGTGTGCTTTCCCCATGCTTGCAAGTAGTTCACAGCCGTAGTGAAGAATGATTGGGATGTTTTGAGAAAGCTCCCTTTAGACAATGCTCCATTTCCTCTAGCTCTCTCAGAAGTCCTCTGACTAAAACTGGAATGAAGTTGTCATCACATCTTGCAGTCAATTTTGCTTCAATGTTTCTCAGAATTGCAGCTGACTCCACAGCACAGCATCTTGACTAGAGTCACTGAATATGGTCAAGTTTCCATGGACAAAGGCCAGCCAAAGTTCAGTCAGTGGATCTTTGAACATTGCTCACAGGACAACAGGGCATTTATCTTCAGAAAGAAAAAAGGATTTCAATGGCACATACCTTTTCAGCACTCTTTCTAGAGCAGGGAGCAGGGACAGCCAGCAAACATTGCTGTGTCCTAAAATGTTATGGTACTTCTGGCCAACAAACTCACAAAAGCTCTTCAGTCTTCTATTCTGACGGTGAAAATATGAAAATATCTTTGTGAGCAGGTACTCAACATCAAGGGGAATCATATCCAAAACTGTTCTGGCCGTGTTATGAATGATGTGGGCTGGACAACCTAAGCCAATCACCTCCCGCTGCACAGCATTTTTAACTTTGGTATGGACATTGACCCCCCCCCCAGCCTATTCAGTCCTCCAAAGTTGGTATTTGTGTTTTCGGCAGAGAATGTCACAACTTTGTTTTGCAGGTTACATTTTTGGATGACCACCAGGACCTCAGCTGCAATCTCCTCTGCTGTTTCTCCTTTCAATTCAACAAAATCATGCAGTATTGTTTCCACAGATGTGTTGCCACCATATACTGTATCTTACAATATCTGACTACTACTGGCAGCAGCTTTAAAATGTCCATGATTGGACGCATCAATGGACAGGGACACAAATTCAACCTGGTCTTGGTCCTGTGTTACCAAAGTAGTTTCCCATGGTGCTAACACGTTACTCACTATGGCTTCACAGTGTGTCCTAGCACATGTAAACTTCGGCTCATAAAGCTTTCGTGTCAGTTGTGCGGTGCAGTCCACAGATCTGTAATAACTATGATTGTGTCGCATAGTGTGGTATGCAAAGACTGCACACCTAAATCATATTCTTCTTGGGAAGGCTCTACCTTCTTGAAGAATGTGGTGACAGAGGGCATACCAACACGGCCAATCAGAGAGGCTTTATGCTTTTTCGTCTGTTGATGTTCTACCACTGCCGTTCTTCCGCCACTGCCAATTGAAAAAGAGGAATTACAAAGGGTGCAGTTAACCATTCTATAGTCTTGACCTGAGCGTATAAATGGAAATTCTCTCATCACTTTGTCATTAAAATGGCATTTCCGTTTCTTGGAAAGAGCCATTGTACCTCCTCTCTCTGCTCTTCTTCACTCTCCTTGTGTCACTCTTCTTACTCTCTTAACTTTTTCTTCTCCTCCAATCTTTCTCCACTCATCTTCCTGCTCTTTCTTCCTTTCCTTCTCTTTACCTTTCCACCTCACTCTTCCACTCTCCTCGCTTCACTCTTTTTACTCCCTTATTTTTTTTACTCCTTTATTTTTTTTTCTCCCTTATTTTTTTTTCTCCTTCTCCAATCTTTAATAATAAATAGGACACTATTAGATCAAATACTTTGGTTAACAGTTTCCATTGCTTGCCTCATTTTTGTATTTTATCAACAACAAAAAATATAAATTGGCAGGCTCTGTAATCATATCTTTACCTTTCCTCCTCTCTCTTTCACTCTTCATTATGCTAATGTTATCCATGAAAATGTCAATATATTTTCACACTACTTATAATGCCAAACCATTAAAATTGTAATCTACAAATAAATATTCTCATAATTAATTGTGCATTAATTTAATATAATCATATTTTCAAAATAGCCCACCCACTGCATGTTTACATGTGAACGTTTTTTAACCTAGCTACCATGACAGTAGCTGGCTAACCTAGCTAGATAACTTAGTCGACAATAGCTAATATTAGCTAGCATTGTTGCTTCATTCCTTCTATTAATTTAATATAATCATATTTTCAAAATAGCCAGTCCACTGCATGTTTACATGTGAACGTTTTTTAAACTAATTACCATGACAGTAGCTGGCTAACCTAGCTAGATAACTTAGTTGACAGGGCTAATATTAGCTAGCATAACCTATTTAAAACCTTATAAAGCAGAGCATCTATCTATCTATATAATAAATTGTGACATTATAACATCATTAGCTAGTATCTCAAACAAGTGTAAGTTTGTTTGTTTGTGGTGATGTTGTGGATTCCCTTGCCACTTGCTAGCTTCTGGCCAAGTTTTCCACAGCGGTTTTCTTTAAAACTAGCGCGAGCAAGTAGTTAGAAGAAGAAGAGTGAATGAAGCTGATATAGCGAACAGCCCCCTCTGCTGGACAAAACAAGCAAGATACGATTGAGACATCAACCGGTATGTTGTTCTCTGAGGCTGACCAGAACATATCCCAGTCCACGTGATCAAAACAATCTTGAAGCGTGGATTCCGATTGGTCAGACCAGCATTGGTTGAATGGTTCTAGTCACTGGTACATCCATTGAAGTTCCTTGAGGGCATCTGCTTGAGGGGGAATGTACACAGCTGTAAAGATAACTGATAAGAATTCTCTTGGAAGGTAATATGGTCGGCATTTGATTGTAAGGAATTCTAGGTTGGGTGAGCAGAAGGACTTGAGTTCCTGCATCTTGTTATGATTACAACACGAGTCATTAATCATGAAGCATACATCCCCACCCTTCCTCTTCCCAGAGAGGTGTTTATTTCTGTCGGCGCGATGCATGGAGAAGGTAAAGGTGGCTGAACTGATTCCGACAACATAACCCGAGAGAGCCATGTTTCCGTGAGACAGAGGATGTTACAATCTCTGATGTCTCTATGGAAGGCGACCCTTGCTCGAATTTCGTCTACCTTGTGGTCAAGAGACTGGATATTGGCGAGTAGTATACTCTGGAGCGGTGGGCGATGTGCACGTGTACGGAGCCTGACCAGGAGGCCGCTCCGTCTGCCCTTTCTGCGGCACCGTTGTATTGGGTCGGCTTCTGGGATTAGATCCATTGTCCTGAGTGGTGGTCCAAACAGAGGATCCACTTCGGGAAAATCATATTCCTGGTCGTAATGTTAGTAAGTTGACATGGCTCTTATATCCAATAATTCGTCCCGGTTGTATGTAATAAGACTTAAGATTTCCTGGGGTAACAACGTAAGAAATAATACATTAAAAAAACAAAATACTTCATAGTTTGCCAAAGACTCGAAGCGAGGCGACCATCCCCATCGCTTGACTGTGTCCGTAAAATGTATGTAGTACGTATAAGCTGGAAGTAGTAGCCTAAGTATTGTTGTTCATTAGTTTGCTCCAATTAGGGAAGGGGTGGTAGGGTTGGTGGAAAATAATAAAGGAAAATATATTTTAGATGTGTATATATACTATGTACAGTACATTACATTTACATTTAAGTCATTTAGCAGACTTACAAATTGGTGCATTCACCTTATGACATCAGTAAATCAAATCAAATTTGATTTGTCACATGCACAGAATACAACCTTACAGTGAAATGCTTACTTTACAAGCCCTTAACCAACAATGCAGTTTTAAGATAAATAAAGTTTTAAAAATATATTAAAAATACGTAAAAGATAGATAAGTAAAAACAATCTCAAATAAAAGTCACAAATAATTAAAGAGCAGCAGTAAAATAACAATAGAGAGGATATATACATACATATATAAATATATATTTACAAAACAAATATGTGTGCGATTGGAAATGATGCAGGCAATTACATTGATGGAAGCTACAATCTATTTGCAATATCACAGCTAATCTACCCCTTAAAGTTTTTAATTTAAATACATAGTTATAATAATAACTGCTATAATCTACCGCCATCGTGCGTTCACTCTTCTTTCAAACTACCTGTGAGTTGGCTGCTGTATTCAACTGCTATTGGCTGCTGTATTCAACATTCAGGAAAAAATAGCTTGCGTCCCTCTTCGAAGTCTATTGGTATAAGACATGCAAAAATAAATAATAATGTCCAGCAAGCTATTCTAGTCTAGGTTTTCCTGCATGGGACTCCAAGAGCTAAGGAGCGTTTTTTAAGGAGAGGCCAGGGGAGCACAGGTGCTTGCATATTGCGCAAGAGACACAGGCTATAAATTAGAAGCTTATTATGCATAACCCATTATTAATTAGCTAAATAAAAGCCTAATACTGCTAGGACATCTACATATAGGGCATATCAATCTAGAACAGGATGATCTATTTTGGATGCAATTTGAATGGAGTTGATGGAGAGAGAGAAAGACTGTGAGAGACTGCTCATGCGTGCGCAGATTTAAAGTAATAATATTCGAGTGATAGTGTCACGACTCTAACGAACGAAGGTGGCTCCTCTTCCTGTTCGGGTGGCGCTCCCGGCGGTCGTCGTCACCGGCCTACTAGTTGCCACCGATCCCTTTTCCCTTTTCTGTTGTTTATGTCTGATTAGTAACACCTGTTTCTGGTTTAGGTTTTATTTGGGCTATTTAAGCCGGTAGGCCCGCCTGCTCTTTGTGCAGGCTTATTTCTTTCCCACTGTGTTATTGTGTGGTAGTGCGTGTTGTTTTTTGGGTTTTCCCTCCGGACTGGTTAGGTCCTGGTTTTGGGCATTTGTGTATGTGCGCCCAGTATCTTGGCAGAGTACTATTTTTCCTGTGCGTAATAAAGCGCTATTCTGTACCTTCTGCCTCCTGCGCCTGACTCCGCACCCACTACGCCCAGTGCGTTACAGATAAGCTGTTTTAAAACTCTGCAGCTGCAATAAAATATTAAATCATCTTTACAGTTAAAAACAAGGTGACCCCTGAAAGCCAGATGGAGATGGGTACATTAGAAACACATTAAGTCTTTATATTAGGCTACAGTAGCATAGGATATTCTACAGCAAATGTAGGCCTACCTGTCAAAGAAAAACAAATTATCATTATGAGATGATAGGTCTACATGCATTGTGATCTGCGCTCCATACTGAGATGGGCTGTCTGTCACCACCCTGAGCGTCAATTCATCATGCAGAGGCCATAGAGAAGCCAGATTTAGACATTGCATATAATTTAACAGTTCCATTTCACGCCATGCTGTTCATATAAATCATTGATTGTAATTTACCAGTTTCTCTCAGTTATTTATCCCGGCAAAAGGGAGTGGTTTTGGACGGCAAATCCCGGGAAATCTTGGTAACTGGGTTCCCGCCATTCAACCCTACATGGGTCCCTGCCCCTCCATCTCTCGTTCAGGCGGTGGACCAGCCACCTTAAATGGCCCTTTAAACACTTCACACACAGAAGATGACTACCCTCATCAAATATTCATTAATCTGCCAAGTACTTCATCTCAATCAGCCTCAAGGACCAAGGGATGTCCTATCATTGGCTACAGTAGCTAAAGGCTACTGATCGTGGATGGTGATGTTAGTTAGCCCTTTGTGCAGTGCATGCCTATGGGAGGATGCTGAAAGCTAAGTAGCAGCTCTTAATGAATTAACTGAAGCTTGCTAGTGTGCTGTCAGGATCACATCAAATCACTAGTTAATGGCTTTCCTCAGCATTAAATAGGGACAGGTCAGCTATGAATGGGAGATAAATCCGTTACTAACGTTGTTAAGCGCCGGGACCCCTACAGCAGTATGGTGTGTGTGTGATCAATCCTGGTTCTTTATTGCGATAAAAAAAAAAAAGCAGATAAGCACTATGGCGGGATTTAAGGTACTGCTTACCTCAAGAGGGGTATGTGTGTGTGTGTGTGTGTGTGTGTGTGTGTGTGTGTGTGTGTGTGTGTGTGTGTGTGTGTGTGTGTGTGTGTGTGTGTGTGTAGGATACAGTGGGTACAGTAGGTACCGGATAAGGCCCAAGGCCAAGTCAGCCCAGCCAGGGCTCCCATAATTCCATTTCCTCTCTGGTCCCTGGTTAGCCTCTGTGGTACGCTCACAGGCACTCCTCTAACCGAATGCCTAATGGACAGAACAGGGTAAGGAGTGTGACAGAGCCCACTGAGAAACACATTGATTTAACCTTTATTTAGCCAGCTGCAGTTGAAGTCGGAAGTTTACATACACCTTAGCCAAATAGATTCCTGACATTTAATCCCAGTAAAAATTCCCTGTCTTAGGTCAGATAGGATCACCACTTCATTTGAATAATGTGAAATGTCAGAATAATAGTAGAGAGGATAATTTATTTCAGCTTTATTTCTTTCATCACATTCCCAGTGGGTCAGAAGTTTACATACACTCAATTAGTATTTGGTAGCATTGCCTTTAAATTGTTTAACTTGGGTCAAACGTTTCAGGTAGCCTTCCACAAGCTTTCAACAATAAATTGGGTGAATTTTGGCCCATTCCTCCTGACAGAGCTGGTGTAACTGAGCCAGGTTTGTAGGCCTCCTTGCTCTCACTCTTTCAGTTCTGCCCACACATTTTCTATAGGATTGAGCTCAGGGCTTTGTGATGACCACTCCAATACCTTGACTTTGTTGTCCTTAAGCCATTTTGCCACAACTTTGGAAGTATGCTTGGGGTCATTGTCCATTTGGAAGACCCATTTGCGACCAAGCTTTAACTTAACTGATGTTTTGAGATGTTGCTTCAACATATCTACAATTTTCCATCCTGATGATGCCATCTATTTTGTGAAGTGCACCAGTCCCTCCTGCAGCAAAGCACCCCAACAACATAATGCTGCCACTTGTGTGCTTCACCGTTGGGATGGTGTTCTTCGGCTTGCAAGCATCCCCCCTTTTTCCTCCAAACATAACGATGGTCATTATGGCCAAACAGTTCTATTTTTGTTTCATCACACCAGAGGACATTTCTCCAAAAAGCACGATCTTTGTCCCCATGTGCAGTTGCAAACCGTAGTCTGGCTTTTTTTCTGGCGGTTTTGGAGCAGTGGCTTCTTCCTTGCTGAAGGGCCTTTCAGGTTATGTAAATATGGGACTCGTTTTACTGAGGATATAGATACTTTTGTACCTGTTTCCTCCAGAATCTTCACACGGTCCTTTGCTGTTGTTCTGGGTTTGATTTGCACTTTTCGCACCAAAGTACATTCATCTCTAGGAGACAGAACGCATCTCCTTCCTGAGCGGTAGGATGGCTGTGTGGTCCCATGGTGTTTATACTTGCGTGCTATTGTTTGTACAGATGAACGTGGTACCTTCAGGCGTTTGGAAATTGCTCCCAAGGATGAATTTTTTCGGAGGTCTACGATGATTTCTTTTGATTTTCCCATGATGTCAAGCAAAGAGGCACGGAGTTTGGAGGTAGGCCTTGAAATACATCCACATGTACCCCTCCAATTTACTCAAATGATCTAAATTAGCCTATCAGAAGCTTCTAAAGCCATGACATCCTTTTCTGGAATTTTCCAAACTGTTTAAAGGCACAGTCAACTTAGTGTATGTAAACTTCTAACCAACTTGCCAAAACTATAGTTTGTTAACAAAACATTTGCGGAGTGGTTGAAAAACGAGTTAAGTGTATGTAAACTTCTGACTTCAACTGTAAGTCACTGGTAACAGACACTTTTACATTAACAACCTGGTTGGTCGAAAGCTGAAGAGTTACAAAATTTGACATAACAGCACAATTCCAAGAGCAACTCAGGCTGCCACATCACAATAACAAATTGAGAGACAGTTTACAACAGTTTATGGAGTGATTTTCCTATCAAAATGAAAATCAAAATGGGAGGATAGTATTAGCAGTCTCCAAAAACAACTTTCTTTCTCTGGATTCATGAACGCACTGCATGGTCTGATATCACAAGCCACCGCCCTTTTGCTTCATGACATCATGACATGACTCAACCAATAAAAGCCCTGTTTGAGAAGAGTCACATTGGGCCAAATAAAATGGCTCTTCATAACACCATTCATTTACACACTGGATTTCCCCCACCTGCCGGCCACAGGCACACAACACTCAATAAAGCAGTAATCATGTCATGTGTGCTCCCTGTGGCTTGAACAAGCAGCAGGCAATGACGAAATCAGTGACTCTGCTAGGCCTAAGGACTGATATAAGAGACAGATAGTCATACATTTGTTCATACCCCACACTGGTAAATGTAACTGTAAATGTCATCACGCTGTAGATTTGTAGCCGTGTACCAGGCTGTTTAGCCAACATTCCACTCGGAGTAAAGGAGTGAAATGTTAGCTAAACTGTTATTCACGCTAGTAGATTTGTGTTTCCCCTTGTAACTCTGCTTCTTAAATTAAAGTACGGTCTATTGAGAAGGAGGGCCATTGGTTCAAGGACTGAAGCTTACCCCAAGAGAGTTCTTCCAGGTGAGTTTAGATTGCTGCAGAGTGAAGCATGCTGGGTAATGGAGATGGGGTGTGCGGGATGGGTTGCCATGGTAGCACAATGTTCCACAACGGTCGGGGTGGATAAAACTGTAATGTGTAGATGTCATCTGATGATGAATGCAGTTTTAAAGTTAACAAGAGTGGTCTCTCTGTTGGGGGAACACGGTGGTGGTAGCGCTAGATGGAGGCCAAGCATTCATTTGTCAACACCTACTGAGCTGAGATCTGTCACACAAACACACACACACACATACAGAACACACACCTGGGTCTGACAACTTGGGTGGAAAATTACTGAGGAAGATATCGGACTATATTGCCACTCCTATTTGCCATCTCTTAAATATAAGCCAACAGGAAAGCATGCGCCCTCAGGCGTGAAGGGAAGCAAAAGTCATTCCACTCCCCATGAAAAGAAAAACAACCTTTGCTGGCTCAAACAGCCAACCAATCCACCTGTTACCAAACCTTAGTAAACTTTGACCAGATAAAATGCTATTTCACAGTAAACAAATTAACAACAGACTTACAGCACGCTTATAGGGAATTGCATTCAACATTTATGGCACTTACACAAATGACTGATGATCGGCTGAGAGAAATTGATAATAACATTGTGGGAGCTGTTTTGACTTCAGTGCAGCTTTTGACATTATCGCTGGAAAAACGTATGTGTTATGGCTTTACATCCCCTGCTATATAGTGGATTGAGAGTTACCTGTCTGACAGAACACAGAGGGTGTTCTTTAATGGAAGCCTCTCCAACATAATTCAGGTAGTGTCAAGCATTCCCAATGGCAGCTGTCCAGGCCCCTTACTTTTTCAATCTTTACTAATGACCTGGCACTGAGTAAAGCCTGTGTCTATGTATGCTGATGACTCAACACTGTACACGTCAGCTACCACAGCAAGTGAAATCACTGCAACACTTAACAAAGAGCTGCAGTCAGTTTCAGAATGGGTGGCAAGAAATAAGATAGTTCTAAATATTTCACAAACTAAAAGCATTGTACTTGGGACAAATCATTCACTAAACCCTAAACCTCAACTAAATATTGTATTGAATAATATGGAAATTGAGCAAGTTGAGGAGACTAAACTGCTTGGTGTAACCCTGGATTGTAAACTGTCATGGTCAAAACATATTGATGCAACGGTAGCTAAGATCGGGAAAGGTCTGTCCATAATAAAGTGCACCTCTGCTTTCTTGAGATCGCTATCAACAAAACAAGTACTACAGACCCTAGTTTTGTCACACCTGGACTACTGCCCAGTCATATGGTCAAGTAGCACAAAGACGGATAAAGATATACATTTTAAAATAAAAATATTGTTTGTTTATTTTTGTCCTATCATGATGGAACAGAACAAACCCTATATCCTAGACACCGACCTGAGCGACCCACCCAGAAAGGAGAAGTCCTTATCCGTTATAGGCAAGTAGCCTACACAGCCATGACAGAAATGTGAACGTGGTTAGAGACCCACTAAAGCAGCACGGCCCCCTCAAGAGTCTGAGTCAGGCTAGGTCCAAAAGCCATAGCCCCCGGATGGGTAAGCATAATATACAAGGATTTTCTCAAAGCTGCTAATGAGAACCTTGACGACCTCGTACCTAGCCGGTGGGAATACAGGTGGAGTACCCCCACTCAGGGCGCAACAGTGCTGGCAACACTGGCTGCAGTAACCCATGGGGAGGGAGTCACAGAATAATTAAATGGTCTGACTTCACAGAGGTTCTTCGGAAGATTGGCCTTAATGGGGGGCCAACCTGTGTGGGTGTTGGGGGTGAGGGGGGTATCTGAGGTCACTCAGCTAGTACTAGATATTGGTCATTCAAATCTTCCCATTCCTGCTCAATTTCGCATTCCTTCTTAAACAGCCAAACTGTATACGCATTCACATATCAAGTCTTCTCCTGAGTTGGGCTCGGGGATGGAACAAACGTTGAACATATGAGCTTGTGATTGTGTGTGTGTGTGTTCAGTCTGCATGGTCAATGCAGCACATGCAACAATGTTGATGATAACAATGCTGTTTTCACTTTGCTTCTTCATATAAATCCAGTAGTGTTCTATAATTACACTATTAGTTTGTGTTGCTTACATCCGCAAACAGCTAGTTTGTCTTTTCTGAGCAAGTTGGGCCTAAATCTTGTTAGCCGATAATGCTAATCGCTAATAAATGTACAGAGTCAGAGCAAACATAGTTATACAGCCTGTTATGATCAATGCATGTGCTGCATTGACCATAATGCCAGTGATGGTATAGACCTAAATCAGCATGTTGTTTGTGCAACAATACCTAACCTTAAATCAAAGAGGAATACAAGAAGCATGATGTACATGATGTAGCTAAGAGAAAACAGACAATGTAGCCAAAGATTATAGGGTCTCCTAGGAAACAATTATCAACACTTTGGTTCCTACCCTATCACAATAACTCCTCCCTGGAATTTACATTTGTTTTCATGTGAAACAACACTATTCGAAGTGCCCACAATCATACTATTATAACTATAGAATAATCATTCTATTTCCATGCCCAGTGTTTTGCTCTAAATCATACATTTATTTAAGTCATAACTATAGAATAATAGTGCATCTAAATCTTTTCAGGGAGGGGGTGAGAGGGATTATTTCCATGTATTCCTTAAAACATTTCACCCAAGTTTGTTCCACCATTGGGGGGCCAGAGCAGCGAACAGTTTTTTTGCAGTGGTAGGGAGGCGAGCAGGCCAGAGGTGGATGAAATCATAAGTCTAATCGCTATTGGAACATTTGGTTCAAAACAAGGTTAAGATTGTTTGCCCATATCGTGCAGCCCTGCATGGCAGTGTGGAAATTATCTCAAATGAGTGCAGGAAATGCAGAAATGTAAGAAAATGCAAAAAAATATTTTGGGGTTGAAGTTGAATTGAATAGTATAAAACAATCAGAATGGAGAAAGGCCCATTGAAATCACTTAGAATGTATGTGTTGCCACCCTGAAGTCATGCACTATTTCTAAAGCAAATTTAGAAATGTTATCATTTAAAAACATCAAATACTGTCAAATACCGTCATACCGTCATTTTTTAAATTTAAATACCGTTGTCACACCCTGACCATAGTTTGCTTTGTATGTTTCTATGTTTTGGTTGGTCAGGGTGTGAGCTGAGTGGGCATTCTATGTTACATGTCTAGTTCGCCTCTGCCTAGAGGCGCCAGACCCCCTCTGCCCAGAGGCGCCGGCGCCAGACCCCCTCTGCCCAGAGGCGCCAGACCCCCTCTGTCCCGAGCAGCTGCCCCTCTGTCCCGAGCAGCTGCCCCTCTGTCCCGAGCAGCTGCCCCTCAGTCCAGTGGGGTCATTAAGTAGGGTCGCCATGGTTCGGAGGCCACGGAAGCGGACAAGGTGGGGGACTAAAACTATGGTGAAGTGGGGACCACATCCAGCACCAGAGCCGCCACCGCGGACAGATGCCCACCCAGACCCTCCCCATTAGGAGGTTCAGGTTTTGCGGCCGGAGTCCGCACCTTGGGGGGGGGTACTGTCACACCCTGACCATAGTTTGCTTTATCTGTTTCTATGTTTTGGTTGGTCAGGGTGTGAGCTGAGTGGGCATTCTATGTTACATGTCTAGTTTGTCTAGTTCTATGTTTGGCCTGATATGGTTCTCAATCAGAGGCAGGTGTTAGTCATTGTCTCTGATTGGGAACCATATTTAGGTAGCCTGTTTGGTGTTGGGTTTTGTGGGCGATTGTCCTTATGTCCTTTTTCTGTCGTGTGTTACTTAGCACCAGTGTTAGGCTGTTTCGGTTTTCGTGTTACGTTTATTGTTTTTGTATTTGATTCGTGTTTACTTTGTCTCATTAAACATGGATAGCAACAGCCACGCCGCATTTTGGTCCGACTGTCTTTTACAGAAAACCGTTACAACCGTGATATGATATTTTGGCCATATCGCCCAGCACTACTTTTATCTAATATAAAAAATACAATTTCAATTTTTGATACATAAGACCTGTAAATCAAATCAAATCAAATCTTATTTGTCACATACACATGGTTAGCAGATGTTAATGCGAGTGTAGCGAAATGCTTGTGCTTCTAGTTCCGACAATGCAGTGATAACCAACAAGTAATCTAACTAACAATTCCAAAACTACTGTCTTATACACAGTGTAAGGGGATAAAGAATATGTACATAAGGATATATGAATGAGTGATGGTACAGAGCAGCATACAGTAGATGGTATCGAGTACAGTATATACATATGAGATGAGTATGTAGACAAAGTAAACAAAGTGGCATAGTTAAAGTGGCTAGTGATACATGTATTACATAAGGATGCAGTCGATGATGTAGAGTACAGTATATACGTATGCATATGAGATGAATAATGTAGGGTAAGTAACATTATATAAGGTAGCATTGTTTAAAGTGGCTAGTGATATATTTACATCATTTCCCATCAATTCCCATTATTAAAGTGGCTGGAGTTGGGTCAGTGTCAATGACAGTGTGTTGGCAGCAGCCACTCAATGTTAGTGGTGGCTGTTTAACAGTCTGATGGCCTTGAGATAGAAGCTGTTTTTCAGTCTCTCGGTCCCAGCTTTGATGCACCTGTACTGACCTCGCCTTCTGGATGATAGCGGGGTGAACAGGCAGTGGTTCGGGTGGTTGATGTCCTTGATGATCTTTATGGCCTTCCTGTAACATCGGGTGGTGTAGGTGTCCTGGAGGGCAGGTAGTTTGCCCCCGGTGATGCGTTGTGCAGACCTCACTACCCTCTGGAGAGCCTTACAGTTGAGGGCGGAGCAGTTGCCGTACCAGGCGGTGATACAGCCCGACAGGATGCTCTCGATTGTGCATCTGTAGAAGTTTGTGAGTGCTTTTGGCGACAAGCCGAATTTCTTCAGCCTCCTGAGGTTGAAGAGGCGCTGCTGCGCCTTCTTCACGACGCTGTCAGTGTGAGTGGACCAATTCAGTTTGTCTGTGATGTGTATGCCGAGGAACTTAAAACTTGCTACCCTCTCCACTACTGTTCCATCGATGTGGATAGGGGGGTGTTCCCTCTGCTCTTTCCTGAAGTCCACAATCATCTCCTTAGTTTTGTTGATGTTGAGTGTGAGGTTATTTTCCTGACACCACACTCCGAGGGCCCTCACCTCCTCCCTGTAGGCCGTCTCGTCGTTGTTGGTAATCAAGCCTACCACTGTTGTGTCGTCCGCAAACTTGATGATTGAGTTGGAGGCGTGCGTGGCCACGCAGTCGTGGGTGAACAGGGAGTACAGGAGAGGGCTCAGAACGCACCCTTGTGGGGCCCCCGTGTTGAGGATCAGCGGGGAGGAGATGTTGTTGCCTACCCTTACCACCTGGGGGCGGCCCGTCAGGAAGTCCAGTACCCAGTTGCACAGGGCGGGGTCGAAACCCAGGGTCTCGAGCTTGATGACGAGCTTGGAGGGTACTATGGTGTTGAATGCCGAGCTGTAGTCGATGAACAGCATTCTCACATAGGTATTCCTCTTGTCCAGGTGGGTTAGGGCAGTGTGCAGTGTGGTTGAGATTGCATCGTCTGTGGACCTATTTGGGCGGTAAGCAAATTGGAGTGGGTCTAGGGTGTCAGGTAGGGTGGAGGTGATATGGTCCTTGACTAGTCTCTCAAAGCATTTCATGATGACGGAAGTGAGTGCTACGGGGCGGTAGTCGTTTAGCTCAGTTACCTTAGCTTTCTTGGGAACAGGAACAATGGTGGCCCTCTTGAAGCATGTGGGAACAGCAGACTGGTATAGGGATTGATTGAATATGTCCGTAAACACACCGGCCAGCTGGTCTGCGCATGCTCTGAGGGCGCGGCTGGGGATGCCGTCTGGGCATGCCGTCTGGGCCTGCAGCCTTGCGAGGGTTAACACGTTTAAATGTCTTACTCACCTCGGCTGCAGTGAAGGAGAGACCGCATGTTTTCGTTGCAGGCCGTGTCAGTGGCACTGTATTGTCCTCAAAGCGGGCAAAAAAGTTATTTAGTCTGCCTGGGAGCAAGACATCCTGGTCCGTGACTGGGCTGGGTTTCTTCTTGTAGTCCGTGATTGACTGTAGACCCTGCCACATGCCTCTTGTGTCTGAGCCGTTGAATTGAGATTCTACTTTGTCTCTGTACTGACGCTTAGCTTGTTTAATAGCCTTGCGGAGGGAATAGCTGCACTGTTTGTATTCGGTCATGTTGCCAGACACCTTGCCCTGATTAAAAGCAGTGGTTCGCGCTTTCAGTTTCACGCGAATGCTGCCATCAATCCACGGTTTCTGGTTAGGGAATGTTTTTATCGTTGCTATGGGAACGACATCTTCAACGCACGTTCTAATGAACTCGCACACCGAATCAGCGTATTCGTCAATATTTTTATCTGACACAATACGAAACATGTCCCAGTCCACGTGATGGAAGCAGTCTTGGAGTGTGTCAGCTTGGTCTGACCAGCGTTGGACAGACCTCAGCGTTGGAGCCTCTTGTTTAAGTTTCTGCCTGTAGGCAGGGATCAACAAAATGGAGTCGTGGTCAGCTTTTCCGAAAGGGGGGCGGGGCAGGGCCTTATATGCGTCGCGGAAGTTAGAGTAACAATGATCCAAGGTTTTACCACCCCTGGTTGCGCAATCGATATGCTGATAAAATTTAGGGAGTCTTGTTTTCAGATTAGCTTTGTTAAAATCCCCAGCTACAATGAATGCAGCCTCCGGATAAATGGTTTCCAGTTTGCAAAGAGTTAAATAAAGTTCGTTCAGAGCCATCGATGTGTCTGCTTGGGGGGGGATATATACGGCTGTGATTATAATCGAAGAGAATTCTCTTGGAAGATAATGCGGTCTAGATTTGATTGTGAGGAATTCTAAATCAGGTGAACAGAAGGATTTGAGTTCCTGTATGTTTCCTTCATCACACCGTGTCTCGTTAGTCATGAGGCATACGCCCCCGCCACTCTTCTTACCAGAAAGATGTTTGTTTCTGTCGGCGCGATGCGTGGAGAAACCCGTTGGCTGCACCGCATCGGATAGCGTCTTCCCAGTAAGCCATGTTTCCGTGAAGCAGAGAACGTTGCAGTCTCTGATGTCCCTCTGGAATGCTACCCTTGCTCGGATTTCATCAACCTTGTTGTCAAGAGACTGGACATTGGCAAGAAGAATGCTGGGGAGTGGTGCGCGATGTGCCCTTGTCCGGAGTCTGACCAGAAGACCGCTACGTTTCCCTCTTTTTCGGAGTCGTTTTCTTGGGTCGCTGCATGCGATCCATTCCGTTGTCCTGTTTGTAAGGCAGAACACAGGATCCGTGTCGCGGAAAACATATTCTTGGTCGTACTGATGGTGAGTTGACGCTGATCTTATATTCAGTAGTTCTTCTCGACTGTATGTAATGAAACCTAAGATGACCTGGGGTACTAATGTAAGAAATAACACGTAAAAAAACAAAAAACTGCATAGTTTCCTAGGAACGCGAAGCGAGGCGGCCATCTCTGCCGGCTCTCGTTGGTGGTAGAAAGAGTAGAACAAAGCGCAGCGTGGAAAGTGTTCATAATTCAAAAAACACTCAAACAAAATAACAAAATCGAAAACGCACAGTTCTGTCAGGCAACAGTAACTAAACAGAAAACAAGATCCCACAACCTAATGGTGGGAAAAAGGGCTGCCTAAGTATGATCCCCAATCAGAGACAACGATAGACAGCTGCCTCTGATTGGGAACCACACTCGGCCAAAAACAAAGAAACAGAAAACAGAATTTCCCACCTGAGTCACACCCTGACTAACCAAACAGAGAATAATAAGGATCTCTAAGGTCAGGGCGTGACATGACCGAATCGAGCTGGTCGGTCTCTATTTACAATCGGTAAAGAATTTGAGAATAGAAATATTCAGATCTTTTATAGCACAGTGGGAAAATATAGTGCAGCTAGAAATCCCCCCCCTCCCCTAAAAAGTACAGACATAAGCAAAATACAATTGGCCCAAAACAGAGCAGTACAGCTGGCCCTTAAATATACACGGAGAGCCAATATTAATAATATGCATGTCAATCTCTCCTGGCTCAAAGTAGAGGAGAGATTGACTGCGTCACTGCTTGTCTTTGTGAGAGGTATTGACATGTTGAAATCCCTGAGCTGTCTGTTTAAGCGACTAGCGCACAGCTCAGACACTCATGCATACCCCACAAGACATGCCACCAGAGGTCTCTTCACAGTCCCCAAGTCCAGAACAGACTACGGGAAAAGCACAGTACTACATAGAGCCATGACTACATGGAACTCTATTCCACATCATGTAACTCATTCAAGCAGTAAAATCAGATTTTAAAAACAAATAAAATGACACCTTATGGAACAGCATGGACTGTGAAGAGACACACACACACACACACACACACACACACACACACACACACACACACACACACAGACACGCATATGCGCACGAGCATGCTAACACACGCAGTCTACATACACATACATTTTAAAATAGTTATTTGGCTTTATTATTGATTTTGTATTGTAGATATTTTATGGTAGTGTAATAATATGTTGTGTTATGTACTGTTTTATTGTATGTAACTGCGTAATCGTGATTGGACCCCAGGAAGCTAATCAGTATCCACAATAAAATACATCTCTTCACTAACTTCAAGGTCATGTGCTGCAATGTGTGTATGTGTGTGAGTGGGAGGAATAAAACAATCTTAATTGAGTCTTCATACTTGTACTAGGTGTCTTTGTACGCTGAAATCTAAGTATATGTAAGTCTGTGTGTGTATGCTGCAGTGTGTGTTAGTGTTAATCTCAGTAGATGTCCTTTGGGCCTGGCTGTACTTTCTATTTCAACAAACACACGACTGGATAAATAATCAGATACATAAACTGCAGGCTGTCACTAGCAGATGTCTTCTAAAGTAGTCTGAGTCACTGAAAATCCTTTGATAATAACATGGGTCGCTTGGCTGGAAAAAGTCACTTGCTGTCCTCAAATTTGTGGGATAAGCTTTGTAAACAAAACCTTCATTCCAACAACTACAATTGAAGTCGGAAGTTTACATACACCTTAGCCAAATACATTTAGTCTCAGTTTCACAATTCCTGACATTTAATCCTTGTAAAAATTCCCTGTTTTGGGTCAGTTAGGATCACCACTTCATTTGAAGAATGTGAAATGTCAGAATAATAGTAGAGAGAATGACCACATTCCCAGTGGTCAGAAGTTTACATACACTCAATTAGTATTTGGTAGCATTGCCTTAAAATTGTTTAACTTGGGTCAAACGTTTCAGGTAGCCTTCCACAAGCTTCCCACAATAAATTGGGTGAATTTTGGCCCATTCCTCCTGACAGAGCTGATGTAACTGAGTCAGGTTTGTAGGCCTCCTTGCTCGCACACGCTTTTTCAGTTTTGTCCACAATTTTCTATGGGATTGAGGTCAGGGCTTTGAGATAGCCACTCCAATACCTTGACTTTGTTGTCCTTAAGCCATTTAGCCAGAACTTTGGAAGTATGCTTGGGGTCATTGTCCATTTGGAAGACCCATTTGCGACCAAGCTTTATAACGTCCTGACTGATATCTTGAGATGTTGCTTCAATATATCCACATAATTCTCCTCATGATACCATCTATTTTGACAAGTGCACAAGTCCCTCCTGCAGCAAAGCCCCCACAACATGATGCTGCCACCCCATGCTTCACGGTTGGGATGGTGTTATTCGGCTTGCAAGCCTCACCCTTTTTCCTCCAAACATAACGATAGTCATTATGGCCAAACAGTTCTATTTTTGTTTCATCAGACCAGAGGACATTTCTCCAAAAAGTACGGCCTTTGTCCCCATGTGCAGTTGCAAACCGAAGTCTCGCTTTTTATTGGCGGTTTTGGAGCATTGGCTTCTTCCTTGCTGAGTGGCCTTTCAGGTTGTCAATATAGGACTCGTTTTACTGTGGAAATAGATACTTTGAACGTGGTACCTTTAGGCGTTTGGAAATTGCCCCCAAGTATTAACCAGACTTGTGGAGGTCTACAATTATTTTTCTATTGTCTTGGCTGATTTCTTTTGATTTTCCCATGATGTCAAGCAAAGAGGCACCGAGTTTGAAGGTAGGCCTTGAAATACATCCACAGGTACACCTCCAATTGACTCAAATGATGTCAATTAGCCTATCAGAAGCTTCTAAAGCCACGAGATCATTTCATGGAATTTTCCAAGCTGTGTAAAGGCACAGGCTGTAACGATCTTCGTCTTCATCGGATGAGGAGTAGGAAGGATCGGACCAAAAAGCAGCGTGGTAAGTGTCCATGATTATTTATTATAACAGAACACGAAAATTCCAAATAACAAAGTGAATGTAAGAAATGAAAATCGAAACAGTCCTGAAAGGTGAAAACACAAAACAACTACCCACAAACACCAGGTGGGAAAAGGCTACCTAAGCACGGTTCTCAATCAGAGACAACGATAGACAGCTGCCTCTGATTGGGAACCATACCAGGCCAAACACATAGAACAGAAAACATAGAAACACAACATAGAATGCCCACCCCAACTCACGCCCCGACCAAACCAAAATAGAGACATAAAAAAGGAACTAAGGTCAGGGCGTGACACAGACAACTTAGTGTGTGTAAACTTCTGACCCATTGGAATTGTGATACAGTGAAATAAGATAAATAACATGTCTGTAAACAATTGTTGGAAAAATTACTTATCTTGCACAAAGTAGATGTCCTAATCGAGCTGCCAAAACTATAGTTTGTTAACAAGAAATTTGTGGAGTGGTTGAAAAACAAGTTTTAATGACGCCAACCTAAGTGTATGTAAACTTCCGACTTCAACTGTATATCACAATAATGTACTGGACAACACACGGTCCGGTCTGGGAATAACCTCAGAGCCAAATACACATGCTGCATAGGAAACAGAAAACTCAGTATAAGGGACACACAAGACTAGAGACTTCAAGTTTTCAAAAAGCTTGACAAACACAAGCGGCACTCATAGCCAAGCCAAACTTAAAGCCTCTTGTGTTAACCCGAAAGATGAGCAACATCTGAAAAGTCTACTAGCATACTTCACTCTCCAAGGGGGTCGCCATTTTACAGAGAGCTACTCAAAACAATGAAAGTGGTTTACCTACAGTAACTCACAATTATGGTTCAAAGGTTAGCCCAGAACCATGATGAGACAGACGGGCAACAGAGGTCTCAGGAAGTAGCATTGCTATGCTGCTACAAGATGAGTGTCGCTGAAACATTAATGCTTCATGCTCTTGTAGCATCAATATTTCAACACTGATAAAACATAGCAGAGGCCCACAGTAGCGTATTGGTGGGTATGTTTGGTACTGTGTAGTTGTGATGGAGAGCAGAGTGTAAGGACGTGACTGCTATTAACTACCATATGTCAATATGGTACAAGGAGTATAATAACAGGGAATGCTTCCCCAGAGTAGTGAACGTCTGGTCAGAGGACTGTTTTGCATCCAACAACACCAATGGTTCATTGGAGAGTTTTTACAGATTCGCTACTACTCAATTCTTACTCCCCAATCAGGCCTGAACCAGAGCCAATGGTGTTATTCTGGAGAATCACACATTTGGCAAATGGACCTATACTCTTTCCCTTTGTTTCTCGCTCTCCTCTATCCTACGTCACTCTCTCTCTTTTCTCTCCATTCCTTGTCTTTTTCTTTCTCATCCCCTGTTTCTCCAACTCTCCCCCCAGTGTTGTGTTTTGTTGACAGAGAGAGGAACTCTGGCACCCTGTGTGGGGACAGTTATTTGGACTCTTCACAGCAGGAGCATGGGGAGGCTCAGATACTGCCAAGTTCTCATACTGAACAAGAGACTGAGCAGAAAGAATGACTAATAGCTGTGCCGGGAGGAAGAGGAGGAAAGTAAGAGGAGATGAACACCCTAAAAACCCATCCCAAGTTACAAGAGTTCACTACAGTGCAGACTGAGAATGCGGCACAAAAGCGTCTTCAAATCTACATGGACATATTTCAGTGCATAGTAATGAAAGTGGATAGGTCAGAGCAAACAATTATGCAGACAGGTTTGAAATGACGGGAAATGTATCAACTTGTGCTGTTTCTAAGGGAGGGTTCTTGTTTGTTGTGCTCCTGAGAACGATAAGGGGGACAGAGAAAATGTTGCAGGCTACTGGAAGGTCGGGACACTGATCACAGTATACAATGCCTTCAGAAAGTATTCAGACCCCTTGACTTTATCCACATTTTGTTACGTTACAGCCTTATTCTAAAATGTATTAAATAAATAAAAAAATATCATCAATCTACATACAATACCCCATCATGATGAAGCAAAAACAGGTTGTTAGACATTTTTGCTAATTTATTATAAATAAAAAACTGAAATATCACATTTACATAAGTATTCACACCCTTTACTCAGTACTTTGTTGAAGCACCTTTGGCAGTAATTACAGCCCTGAGTCTTCTTGGGTATGATGCTACAAGCTTGGCACACCTGTATTTGGAAAGTTTCTCCCATTCTTCTCTGCAGATCCTCTCAAGTTCTGTCAGGTTGGGTGGAGAGTGTCACTGCACAGGTATTTTCAGGTCTCTCCAGAGATGTTTGATTGGGTTTAAGTCCGGGTTCTGGCTGGGCCACTCAAGGACATTCAGAGACTTGTCCCGAAGCCATTCCTGCTTTGTCTTGGCTGTCTGCTTAGGGTCGTTGTCCTGTTGGAAGGTGAACCTTAGCCCCAGTCTGAGGTCCTGAGCGCTCTGAAGCATGTTTTCAACAAGGATCTCTCTGTACTTTGCTCTGTCCCTCGATCATGACTAGTCTCACAGTCCCTGCTGCTGAAAAACATCCCCACAGCATGATGCTGCCACCACCATGCTTCACCGTACGGATGGCGCCAGGTTTCCTCCAGTTGTTACGCTTGGCATTCAGGCCAAAGAGTTCAATCTTAATTTCATCAGACCAGAGATGATTGTTTCTCATGGCCTGAGAGTCTTTAGGTGCCTTTTGGCAAACATCAAGTGGGCTGTCATGTGCAGACAGTTCTTGGTCCTTTTACTGAGGAGTGGCTTCAGTCTGGCCACTCTACCATAAAGGCCTGATTGGTGGAGTGCTGCAGAGATGGTTGTCCTTCTGGAAGGTTCTCCCATCTCCACAGAGGAACTCTAGAGCTCTGTCAGAGTGACCATCAAGTTCTTGGTCACCTCCCTGACCAAGGCCCTTCTCCCCCGATTGCTCGGTTTGGCCGGGCGGCCAGCTCTAGGAAGAGTATTGGTGGTTCCAAACTTCTTCCATTCAATAATGATGGAGGCCACTGTGTTCTTGTGGACCTTCAATGCTGCAGGCATCTGTTCTCTGATTTGTATGACATACTACTGACAGGTTTACAGTGATGCATTTGTATGGTGCTCTGCCCCAGCAGGCTTCTATAACCTGCCAGGCTGTTGGCTGTCACTCACCCACCTGCAGCTCAAGTGAGTTGGGTGCTATGGCTGCAGGGGTAGATCCCACACTACCAGTGCTCTGTGGTTAGTGAGGAGTTAGCACATTGTGCTAGGATCCAGAAGCTATAGACCAACACTGAACAAATACCAGTACAGTCTCTGTCTCACAAAAACTCTTAACCTAGCCTAACTCCCATACATGGTGATACCTTACACACTCTGGGAGAGAACATGGAGGAAGAGGGAGGCGTGGGAGTATGACATATTTCAGATGTGTTAATCAGGACAAGTCCCTCCTCTTTGCCACTTTAACACCTACAATTTGTGACAGACACAGGGTTCACTCCCATAAAGCCCTAGCTAGCTTTGTTTGACCCCGATTGGTGCTTATTTGACAATGATACAGCCGATCAAATGAAGATCACCCGCGTCATCGGCGTGCCATGAAGACGTTGCATTCTGATCAAATATGGTGTCCTATAGGATATACTACACCACTAATGATATAGTGAAGTCTTGTTACGTTCTAGGATCTCTGAGGAATGCGATTTGACTGGTTGAAACAATGTTTAGGGTGACATTTTCACAGATTTCTTTCTTTGCAAGTTGAACGAGTGGAAATACAAAATCGATCGTGCATGCTATATGGATCTTTTTAGGATATGAAAAATGATTTTTTTTTAAACAAAACAACACTTCATGTTATCTCTGGGACCCTTTGGATGATAAATCAGAGTGAGATTTCAGAATGTAAGTACACATTTCATCTTCAGAGGTGAATTTATCAAACCTATCGGGGTGATAAAAGTGTTTTGTTGTTAGGAGCTCTCCTCAAACAATAGCATGGCATTTTTTTTCGCAGTAATAGCTACTGTAAATTGGACAGTACAGTTATATTAACAAGAATTTAAGCTTTCAGCCGATACAGTGGGGCAAAAAAGTATTTAGTCAGCCACCAATTGTGCAAGTTCTCCCACTTAAAAAGATGAGAGAGGCCTGTAATTTTCATCATAGGTACACTCATTTTAACTTTTGATATTACATCAAAGTTGGATCAGCCTGTATAGTGTGGTTTTCCACTTTAATTTTGAGTGTGATTCCAAATCCAGACCTCCATGGGTTGATACATTTGATTTCCATTGATAATTTTTGTGTGATTTTGTTGTCAGCACATTCAACTATGTAAAGAAAAAGTATTTAATAAGAATATTTCATTCATTCAGATCTAGGATGTGTTATTTTAGTGTTCCCTTTATTTTTTTGAGCAGTGTATATACCGACATTTGTTGTTTCTCTAAAATCTGAGGCTGGAGAGTCAGTTCTGGGCCCCAGACTGTTACTCAAACAAAAAACACAGCTCACATTCCTGGATGAATACTCATACTGCTAGTGAATCTTACGTTTAAAAACATATTGCTTTTGTAATATATTCTAACCAACACTAGCCTATTTATGGGTTGCACGTTTCATCACAATAATGTTATGAACTTTTGTTTTAGGACTGACGTGAGATGCATCAATGCATTGCCATTTGTCGCTGAAGATGATTTCATCAAAAGTGCATTACAGTGGATTAGAAATACAATGACATTTCTAAAGAAGGTAAATAATTAGTTGCGAACACCTTTTGTCATCATTGTGATATTGCATGATTGACTTTAGATGCAGCATAACATTAGCTAGCTAGCTAAGATTGAGGGGAGACTAGGGCTGTTACGTTGACGGTATTACTGCCACACCGGCAGTCACGAGTCATGACGGCAGTCAAATTCCACGTGACCATTTAGCCACAGTAATTAGGCTTCTCCAAGTTCTGATTCTGTTGTTAGTCATTAGTAGCCAACCAAACTGCCTGGTACTCAGCACTATTGTCCCACTAATCACTCTGACATCAATGCAAATGTAATCGCAAATCTGATCAAACACTTCATGAGAGCCCATGTGCTCAGCTTTCTATAGACTAGGTCTACTATATTTATTTCTCAACGTTCCTAATATTAAGCACATTGCTTCTCTTTACAACAGGAGTATAGCCTACCTGACTGCTATGAAAATGAACCACGGAAAAAATCTAATCAAACTTTATTTGTCACGTGCGCAGATTACAACAAGTGTAGAATTTACTGTGAAATGCTTACTTACAAGCCCTTAACCAACAGTGCAGTTCAAGAAGAAGAAACTATTTACCAAGCAGACTAAAATAAAAAGTAATAATAAAAAGTAACACAGTAAGAATAACGAGGCTATATACAGGGGGCACCAGTACCGAGTCAGTGTGTAGGGGTACAGGCTAGTTGAGGTAATCTGTACATGTAGGTGGGGGCGAAGTGACTATGCATAGATAACAAACAAACAGGGAGTAGCAGCAGTGTATTTTTTTCTTCTGCCCATGTTTCAAGACAGGTGCATGACAACGTTCCATTTTAAATCAAATCGAATTTCACACATACCGTCGGGGTATGCCAAATAAAACATTTCAATATGCGCGCAGTTGTGTCCCCGATGTGTCTGTCTTCACTTGTAGCCTGTGAGATAGACCCGATCATGTGACGGGCATTGGCTAATAAGAATTGAGCTATCTGAGAGAGTCATGTGAGTGAGAGGTGCTTCTGAGCGCGCAGCCGAGAGAAGATAATTAGAATTATTATATTCAGCCCAAGGGCACAGCGGCCACTGAACGTAAAAGGTATGGATTTTTTTAGGTGGCATTATGGCCACACAAAGGGAATGCCACCGGGAAATTTGAGGCATTATCAAGTGCATGTCAAATTGTGAATGAGAGACTGAAGAAGTGTGTGGAGCCTGCGCAAAAAAAACAAAGCAGAGCTCATGCCTTTCATGCAACTTTTTTCAAATCATCATTAGAATCGCATTAGAATCGTGGAGAGCGGCTTGAGAACGTTCATAACAATGTTGTGACGCGACCGAGTGACGGAGGTGCGACCCATGAGTACGGTTGGCTAGGTAGAGGGAAACAAACCTAGTTAAAAACCAAATTGGCGTGACAATGCCCATTAGGAGTTGACAAGAAACGAGAGCACAAACGGGACTAGGCTACAGGTAATCTCGGACACCCATAAGAAAAGACACTAACGAGACTAGCGAAGTCTCCACCACTCTAAATTAAACTTCTCAGCCAGTTTCGGGCAAGTCTATGGGCCAAATGTCGCAAAAGATGCAAGCACCTGCGAAATCGTGATTTGTCCAAATGATCAGTGACAAAAAATGTGTGTACCGGAACAAAGTTCCTCATTTGTTGTCGCATCCGACTGTCACGCCCTGATCTTCTTCACCTATCCTTGTGCTTGTCTCCACCCCCCTCCAGGTGTCGCACCTCTTCCCAATTATACCCTGTCTATTTATACCTGTGTTCTCTGTCTGTTTGTTGCCAGTTCGTCTTGTTCGTTCAAGCTAACCAGCGTTTTCCTGTCAGCTCCTCTCGTTTCCCAGCCTCGCTTTCCGCGTCCTGGTTTTTGACCTCTGCCTGCCCCTGCCCCTGAGTCTGCCTGCCATCCTGTACCGTTGTTCCACCTCTGGATAACTGAACTCTGCCTGTCCCTGACCCTGAGTCTGCCTGCCATCCTGTACCGTTGTTCCACCTCTGGATAACTGAACTCTGCCTGTCCCTGACCCTGAGTCTGCCTGCCATCCTGTACCGTTGTTCCACCTCTGGATTACTGAACTCTGCCTGTCCCTGACCCTGAGTCTGCCTGCCATCCTGTACCGTTGTTCCACCTCTGGATTACTGAACTCTGCCTGACCCTGACCCTGAGTCTGCCTGCCATCCTGTACCGTTGTTCCACCTCTGGATTACTGAACTCTGTTCCCTGACCCTGAGTCTGCCTGCCATGAACCGTTGTTCCACCTCTGGATAACTGAACTCTGCCTGCCCCTGCCCCTGAGTCTGCCTGCCATCCTGTACCGTTGTTCCACCTCTGGATTACTGAACTCTGCCTGCCCCTGCCCCTGAGTCTGCCTGCCATCCTGTACCGTTGTTCCACCTCTGGATTACTGAACTCTTGCCTGCCCCTGAGTCTGCCTGCCATCCTGTACCGTTGTTCCACCTCTGGATTACTGAACTCTGCCTGCCCCTGCCCCTGAGTCTGCCTGCCATCCTGTACCGTTGTTCCACCTCTGGATTACTGAACTCTGCCTGTCCCTGACCCTGAGTCTGCCTGCCATCTTGTACCGTTGTTCCACCTCTGGATTACTGAACTCTGCCTGTCCCTGACCCTGAGTCTGCCTGCCATCCTGTACCGTTGTTCCACCTCTGGATAACTGAACTCTGCCTGTCCCTGACCCTGAGTCTGCCTGCCATCCTGTACCGTTGTTCCACCTCTGGATAACTGAACTCTGCCTGCCCCTGCGTCTGCCTGCCATCCTGTACTGTTGTTCCACCTCTGGATTACTGAACTCTGCCTGCCCCTGCCCCTGAGTCTGCCTGCCATCCTGTACCGTTGTTCCACCTCTGGATTACTGAACTCTGCCTGCCCCTGCCCCTGAGTCTGCCTGCCATCCTGTACCGTTGTTCCACCTCTGGATAACTGAACTCTGCCTGCCCCTGCCCCTGAGTCTGCCTGCCATCCTGTACCGTTGTTCCACCTCTGGATAACTGAACTCTGCCTGCCCCTGCCCCTGAGTCTGCCTGCCATCCTGTACCGTTGTTCCACCTCTGGATAACTGAACTCTGCCCCTGCCCCTGAGTCTGCCTGCCATCCTGTACCGTTGTTCCACCTCTGGATTACTGAACTCTGCCTGCCCCTGCCCCTGAGTCTGCCTGCCATCCTGTACCGTTGTTCCACCTCTGGATTACTGAACTCTGCCTGTCCCTGACCCTGAGTCCGCCTGCCGTCCTGTACCTTACCCTGGATCTTCGACCCCTGCCCGCCTTGACCTGTCTTTGCCTGCCCCTGTTGCTACAATAAACATTGTTACCGCGACAGTCTGCACCTGGGTCTTTCCTAGATTCCTGATGCCCACAGTCTGTCGACATCACTATTTATGTTACGTGCGTTGTCCACGAGAGATTAGGTTAGAGGTAGACAATTTCTTATTTTTATAAGAAACGTTAATGTGTTGAAAATCCCAAATGGTTTGCATAGTCAACTTAAACACAGCTCTGACACACACACTTATCCCACCAGACATGCCAACAGGGGTATTTTCATAGTCCCCAAATCCAGAAATAATTCAAGAAAACGTACAGTATTATATAGAGCCCATATTGCATGGAACTTCTTTCCATCTCATATTGCTCAAATAAACAGCAAACCTGGTTTCAAAAAACAGATAAAGCAACACCTCACGGCACAACGCCTCTCTCCTATTTGACCTAGATAGTTTGTGTGTATGCATTGAAATGTAGGCTACGTGTGCCTTTAAAAGAAATGTATGTAGTTCTGTCCTGTTCTTGTCTATTGATGTTCTGTATTATGTCATTCTGTATTATGTTTCATGTTTTGTGTGGACCCCAGGAAGAGTAGCTGCTGCTTTTGCCACAGCTAATGGGGATCCTAATAAAATACCAAAAAACATTTATATATTTATATATATATATATATATATATATAACAGACTACACAGAGAGGTGGTTGGGAAACTAGCTGATGGAATGATACAATCCCACTGTAATCCATACAGCCTTCAGAAAAGCTTGAATATTATCCACAGATTGTGAGCTAAAGATGAAAACCTTTCCTACGAGTATTATTATATTATTTATTGACTGACTATGGCTTTCCAAATCACCCAACACTTCTATTTGTAAGGTTAATTTTAACTGCATGTTGTGATTTTTTTTAACCATTCCTGAACCTGTGACCAGAAACAAGCTACATAGGTACAATACCAGAATAAATTATCTATTAATTCTGTCTCTCCGCAATAAAATCTACAGAGCTGAGATTGTTGTATGCCCCATATATATATAGCATTCTATATCATAATTTAACTTGAAAAACTGTTGAATCAAGTGTAGTTTTTTGTACCAGTTCATAAACCATGTGCCATGGAATTGGTACATCGAAAATCTCCTCGCATTTATTTTGCAACCTGTATGGCGCAGCTGTCAACATTTTTGTCCTCAGATGAAACTATGCCTGTTCCTTTCAGCCAATTTGTGTCTTTAATATATGGCAGGCAAACAAGTTCCCTACCTTATCCCTTTTCCACCTGCCGCCTACATTTTTTGGTTGTAAATTTGGATTGAGCAGATATTCCCATATATTTTCGATAACTGCATATGTGACATAACTCCTCCATTTCTAGTCATAATTTCATTAATAAATATAATACAATTAAAATAAAATAAATCTATAAAGAATTGTTTTTAAATAATCAATATATTTGAGTTTAACCATAACATTTGCTGTAATATTATCTTTCTGGAGGACAAAACTGAAATTGTAACCAGCTTTGTATGGCTTGTTAAAGAAAGGTGTCTCCGGTGCGTGTGCATAGCCCGGTGCGGTACATTCCAGGGCTAGAGTGGGCATCAAGCCAGGTGCCATGAAGCCGGCTCTAGTCTCCAGTGCGTCTCCTCGGGCCGGTGTACATGGTACCAGCCTTACACATGGTGTCCCCGGTTCGCCAGCACAGCCCAGTGCGGGCTATTCCACCTCGCCGCACTGGCCTGGCTACGGGGAGCATTCAACCAGGTAAGGTTGGGCAGGCTCGGTGCTCAAGAGCTCCAGTGCGCCTTCACAGTCCGGTCTATCCGGTGCCACCTCCACGTACCAGCCCTCCGGTGGCAGCCCCCCGCACCAGGCTGTCTCTCAGTCTTCTCCCTACAGGTGCTCCCGCCTGTCCAGTGCTGTCAGAGCCTTCCTCCTCTCCAGCGCTGCCAGAGTCCCCGTCCTGAGCTGCCAGAGGCTGTCCTGAGCTCAGAGTCTTCTCCCTACAGGTGCTCCCGCCTGTCCAGTGCTGTCCTGAGCTGCCAGAGAGCAGAGTCTTCCTCCTGAGCTCTGAGCCACCAGTCTGTCCTGAGCTGCCAGAGTCTCCGTCTGTCCTGAGCCCAGAGTCTGTCCTGAGCTGCCAGAGTCTCCCGTCTGTCCTGAGCTGCCAGAGTCTCCCGTCTGTCCTGAGCTGCCAGAGCCGCCAGTCTGTCCTGAGCTGCCTGAGCCACCAGTCTGTCCTGAGCTGCCAGAGTCTCCCGTCTGTCCAGCGCTGCCAGAGTCTCCCGTCTGTCCTGAGCTGCCAGAGTCTCCCGTCTGTCCTGAGCTGCCAGAGTCTCCCGTCTGTCCTGAGCTGCCAGAGTCTCCCGTCTGTCCTGAGCTGCCAGAGTCTCCCGTCTGTCCTGAGCTGCCAGAGTCTCCCGTCTGTCCTGAGCTGCCAGAGCCGCCAGTCTGTCCTGAGCTGCCAGAGCTGCCAGTCTGTCCTGAGCCGTCAGTCTTACAGGATGAGCTTTTCTTAATAATCTACTGGAGAACCATTTTGGGTTTAAGCATAATTTATGTTTGAGTGAAGCTTTTAGTGAGAGGCAATGCCATTAGTAAGTAAGTAAAATGTGATAGGACCAAAGAGTTCATCAATGTAATTTTTCCATAAATAGACAAGTATTTCCCTCTCCATGGTTGCAAAATGTTATCTATTTTAGTATGATATGTTACATTACATTGCAAATGGAATAGTGGTCGTACAACACCATAGTACTCTCCATTAAGCTCTGAGCCCTGGGTCTGAACCCCGGCCTGAGCAGCTGGGTCCTGGACAACCTGACGGGCCACCCCCAAGTGGTGAAGGTAGGAAACAACACCACTTTGCTGTTCCTCAACACTGGGCCCCACAAGGGTGCGTGCTCAGCCCCCTCCTGTACTCCCTGTTCACCCATGACTGTGTGGCCATGCACGCCTCCATCTCAATCATCAAGTTCGATGACGACACAACAGTAGTAGGCCTGATTACCAACAATGACGAGACAGCCTACAGGGAGGAGATGAGGGCCCTGGCGGAGTGGTGCCAGGAATATAACCTTTCCCTCAACGTCAACAAAACAAAGGAGCTGATCGTGGACTTCAGGAAACAGCAGAGGGAGCACTCCTCTGTCTACATTGACGAGACCGCAGTGAAGAAGGTGGAAAGCTTCAAGTTCCTCAGCGTACACATCACTGACAATCTGACATGGTCCACTCACACAGACAAGGTGGTGAACAAGGCGCAACAGAGCCTCTTCAACCTAAGAAGGCTGAAGAAATTCGCCCTTAAGAGCCTCACAAACTTTTACAGATGCACAATTGAGAACATCCTGTCAGGCTGTATCACCGCCTGGTACGGCAACTGCACCCCCCGCAACCACAGGGCTCTCCAGAGGGTGGTGCGGTCTGCCCAACGCGTCACCGGGGTCACACTGCCTGCCCTCCAGGACACTTACAGCACCCGATGTCACAGGAAGGTCAAAAGGATCATCAAGGTCATCAACCACCCGAGCCACAGCCTGTTCACCCTGCTATCATCCAGAAGGCAGGGGCAGTACAGGTGCATTAAAGCTGGGACCGAGAGACTGAAAAACAGCTTCTATCTCAATCCGCGTGCCATCATCATTGCTTTGCACAAAAAGGCTTCACAGGCAAGGATATTGCTGCCAGTAAGATTGCACCTAAATCAACCATTTATCGGATCATCAAGAACTTCAAGGAGAGCGGTTCAATTGTTGTGAAGAAGGCTTCAGGGCGCCCAAGAAAGTCCAGCAAGCGCCAGGACCGTCTCCTAAAGTTGATTCAGCTGCAGGATCGGGGCACCACCAGTACAGAGCTTGCTCAGGAATGGCAGCAGGCAGGTGCGAGTGCATCTGCACGCACAGTGAGGCGAAGACTTTTGGAGGATAGCCTGGTGTCAAGAAGGGCAGCAAAGAAGCCGCTTCTCTCCTGGAAAAACATCAGGGACAGACTGATATTCTGCAAAAGGTACACGGATTGGACTCCTGAGGACTGGGGTAAAGTCATTTTCTCTGATTAATCCCCTTTCCGATTGTTTGGGGCTTCCGGAAAAAAGCTTGTCCGGAGAAGACAAGGTGAGCGCTACCATCAGTCCTGTGTCATGTGATAACTAAGTGGCCATCAGTCCTGCAAAAGTGATAACTAAGTGGCTCGGGGAACAAAGCATCGATATTTTGAGTCCATGGCCAGGAAACTCCCCAGACCTTAATCCCATTGAGAACTTGTGGTCAATCCTCAAGAGGCGGGTGGATAAACAAACACCCACAAATTCTGACAAACTCCAAGCATTGATTATGCAAGAATGGGCTGCCATCAGTCAGGATGTTGCCCGCCCATAAGTTAATTGACAACATGCCAGGGCAGATTCCAGAGGTCTTGAAAAAGAAGGGTCAACACTGAAAATATTGACTCTTTGCATCAACTTCATGTAATTGTCAATAAAAGCCTTTGACACTCATGAAATGCTTGTAATTATACTTCAGAATTCCATAGTAACACCTGACAAAAATAACTAAAGACTAAAGCAGAAAACTTTGTGGAAATTAATATTTGTGTCATTCTCAAAACTTTTGGCCACGACTGTACATACGTAGCCATGGAATCGCTGGTCACTTTAATAATGGAACACTAGTCACTTGAATAATGTTTGCATACTGCTTTACTCATTGCACATGTATATACTGTATCGTATTCTACTGTATTTTAGTAAATGCCACTCTGACATTGGTCGTCCTACTATTTATATATTTATTAATTCCATTCTTTTAGTCTTAGATTTGTGTATTATTGTGAATTGTTAGATAATACTGCACTGTTGGAGGAGATAGGAACACAAGTATTTCACTATACCCGCAATAACATCTGCTAAATACACCACTGGTCAAACATTTTATAGAACACCTACTCATTCAAGGGTTTTTATTTATTTTTACTATATTTTACATTGTAGAATAATAATAATAATAATAATAATAATAATAAGACATCACAACTATGAAATAACACATATGGAATAATGTAGTCACCAACAAAGTGTTAAACAAATCTAAATATATTTTATATTTGAGGTTCTTCAAATAGCCACCTTTTGCCTTGATGACAGCTCTACACACTCTTGGCATTCTCTCAACCAGCACTCCACCAATCAGGCCTTTATGGTAGAGTGGCCAGACGGAAACAACTCCTCAGTAAAAGGCATTTGACAGCCCACTTGGAGTTTGCCAAAAGGCACCTAAAGGACTCTGACCATGAGAAACAATATTCTCTGGTCTGATGAAACCATGATTGGCCTGAATGTCTGGAGGAAACCTGGCACCATCCCTACGGTGAAGCATGGTGGTAGCAGCATCATGCTGTGGGGATGTTTTTTGGTGGCAGGGACTGGGAGACTAGTCAGGATCAAGGGAAAGCTGAACAGAGCAAAGTACAGAGAGATCCTTGAGGAAACCTGTGCTTAGGACCTCAGACAGGACCTGAGCCTGGGGTGAAGGTTCACCTTCCAACAGGACAACGACCCTTAGCACACAGCCAAGACAACACTGGAGTGGTTTCGGGACAAGTCTTTGAATGTCCTTGAGTGGCCCAGTCAGAGCCCGGACTTGAACCCGATCGAACATCTCTGGAGAGACCTGAAAATAGCTGTGCAGCGACGCTCCCCATCCAACCTGACAGAGCTTGAGGACCTGCAGAGAACAATGGGAGAAACTCCCCAAATACAGGTGTGCCAAGCTTTTAGCGTCATACCCAAAAAGACTAGAGGCTGTAATCACTGCCAAAGGTGCTTCAACAAAGTACTTAGTAAAGGGTCTGAATACTTATGTCAATGTGATATTTCTGTTTAAAAAACAGTTTTTGGGCCTCCCGGTGGCGCAGTGGTTAAGGGCGCTGTACTGCAGCGCCAGCTGTGCCATCAGAGACTCTGGGTTCGTGCCCAGGCTCTGTCGTAACCGGCCGCGACCGGGAGGTCCGTGGGGCGACGCACAATTGCACGCTAACCAAGGTTGCCAGGTGCACGGTGTTTCCTCCGACACATTGGTGCGGCTGGCTTCCGGGTTGGATGCGCGCTGTGTTAAGAAGCAGTGCGGCTTGGTTGGGTTGTGTATCGGAGGATGCATGACTTTCAACCCTCGTCTCTCCCGAGCCCGTACGGGAGTTGTAGCGATGAGACAAGATAGTAGTTACTAAAAAACAATTGGATACCACGAAATTGGGGAGAAAACAGGGTAAAAATAAAATAAAAACAGTTTTTTTTTGTCATTATGGGGTATTGTGTGTAGATTTATGAGGTGAAAAAACTATTTAACACATTTCAGAATAAGTAATACAGCCTTACATTCTGTGATAATGTAACAAAATGTTAACATTTTGATTTGATTTGACAACATCATACAAATTGGATGATGTAACTTATCATGCAGCATGGAGGACGTATAGTATATTTTCTGAGACCAGGCTGCTTGTGCGTCATAATGACAAAGGTTAGGATAATTTACATTGCCGGTTAAGAGAACTAACGACAAAGGTTAAGAGAATTTAAGTAAAAGGTTAGGATAATTAGGAAAAGGGTTCGCTAAATTACTAGACGGTTGTGGTATATGCCACCCATCTCCCCCGACCAACACCCTACTTTCATTTCGGTCTTAAGGAACCAGACCATTATTCCATTTATAACGTAACATA
The DNA here is from genome assembly GCF_034236695.1 of Oncorhynchus nerka. Taxonomy (NCBI): domain Eukaryota; kingdom Metazoa; phylum Chordata; class Actinopteri; order Salmoniformes; family Salmonidae; genus Oncorhynchus; species Oncorhynchus nerka. Next base: position 358,595 of record NC_088411.1, read on the forward strand.
ACAAATCATACTAAATGCAGGTAGAACAATTTACGTAAAATAGCAAACGTCTGTTTTATGTGGCCAGGCTGCACACAAAAACACACAACCTGCATTTTAACAGATCTCTAGGAGGGCTGTATAGAATATGTTCAGAATACGGGATCAGATGGATAATGGTGTACAGCTGGCTATCCTGGGAGTTTCTCTATCCTGACTCAGCAAGAGTTTGTGTGTTGTGTGTGTGTGTGTGTGTGTGTGTGTGTGTGTGTGTGTGTGTGTGTGTGTGTGTGTGTGTGTGTGTGTAGTCCAGGAATGGCTCCGGTCTTCCTATCAGACACAGCTTGGATCCTCATTGAGGTGTGTGTGTGTGTGTGTGTGTGTGTGTGTGTGTGTGTGTGTGTGTGTGTGTGTAGTCCAGGAATGGCTCCGGTCTTCCTATCAGACACAGCTTGGATCCTCATTGAGGTGGGGGGAATACCTCAAGGAGGAACGACACAGCCGGACGAACTGGGAGGTTCAGAGGAATGTGCACTCCGATTGTAAAATAGTAATAGAAAAAGCACTGGGACAAAACGTCAGCTGTTTACTTGCGGTTGACGTGAGACTCAGAGGATGTCTTTACTATGGTACTATGGGTCTTTGACGATAGATGTACAATACCATATAACATAGACAAAACCACACACAGAGTATACAAGCATATATGAAGTGAGTGACCGAGCCCGAACAGTGAATGTTAAGTGACACGAGAACCAACCAGCATCAAGGTCACAATAAAGTAGCAACAACTCGTTGTACTCTTCACTATAGGTGTGTCTGGTTACCAAGGCACTTTTCTACATGCATTCCTTTAAAAAAAAAGGGACAACATTGTGACAGGTGAGAGTGACGCCCACTGTGAAAGCCCTCCAGAGAAACAACCAGGCAACATTCTCAGGAAGGGAATCCAGCCTTACATTCTGTGACAATACAGCCGGCAGAGAGTTATAATAGCTGCCGTCGTACATGACAGCCAAGACAATGGCCACTAACACAGGTAAGACACATAAATGGGATGTATTGAGACTTTAAAAATACGTGTGTTCAGCTAAGCCAAAATGTCTGTGTAAGCCAACTCCTGTCCAGTGACAAATATCTTTGCTACATCTTCTTGTGTGCAGATCTATAATATTTTGTGCATAGCTTTTTTCCCTCTCTCATATCACAGTCTGCAGGGACCAGCATCACTGTTACTCCCCTGATACAGGTGTTGGTATAACACACCACCCACATGGGTCACAAACAGAGAGCTGTTATCCCATAATCCCACATATGGATACAACACATACCTACATTACTCACACTGAAAAAAGCACATTGCCTCATCATGCATATACTAGAGCAGGAGACTGACACACACAAACCACAAAGTGCGGCGAAATGTGCCATTATGTACAAAGAACACTCTTTCTGTACATTCGCACACACACACACACACACACACACACACACACACACACACACACACACACACACACACACACACACACACACACGTAGAAGTAGAGGAATACAGGCATAGAGGAATTCCTTGTTGCTGCTGCACAGACTGCAGATGAAGAGAGAGAAGGTCCCTCCAGGCGATGTGGAGGTCCTCTGGGTTTACTTGTACCCGTTATACCACAAGCCCTGCAGACACACACAGTTCTAATGAAGCACAGCAGAAACAGTTAAACAGTAGGGATATTTATGGCACACAGTCTCTGCTGCACTGCTCTGGCTGCCTGCAAGGCTTCTACCTCATTCCGACCCACATTCCATCCTATCACGCTGAAATATTAATTGTATCACTGCTGATCATGATTCCTTTCTGCCTCCACAATAGCATGGGAAAGCAGTGTGCATTGTTACTGTGGTTGTGTTTGAAATGGCACCCCATTCCCTATATATGGTTCCATAATGTTCTGGTCAAACATAGTGCACTTTATAGGGAATAGGGTGCCATTTTGGACACACTCTGTGTCTTTATCGGATCAGATCACAGTGAATTCCTGGTTCTCTCATCATATCCTTGCTTTGTGTGATGGGACTGAGTGAGGACTGAGTGATAACTATAGACTAGTCAAGTGTCACTCTTCCTCCACCATTGTAAAAATAATACTCCTGCATCTTGTCTTGGGAAAGGTCACCAATGTACCAAAACATCAACAGTAAACACGCAGAGGTAATCGTCTGTATAGGAGTCATCTTTTACAATGACCCTCTCTTAGACTTCCTATAGGGGTCCTTTAATATGTGACTTCATAGATGTTGTTCCTTGTCATTCCCTCTTCCAGAGCGCCACAATATGCCATTTACAATCTGGAAAGGTCAGCCAGCTCAGCAAAGGAATGACAATGGCTTCATGCCACGATTGATCGTTTCCAATTACACCTTGGGATATCATTCAGCCACATAAACACCGAGCCAGTAGAGGGATTGGGTGAAAGCTTCAATATATATATACATACAGTGGGGCAAAAAAAGTATTTAGTCAGCCACCAATTGTGCTCTTGCGTGGAGCCCCAGAACGAGGGAGATTATCAGTGGTCTTGTATGTCTTCCATTTCCTAATAATTGCTCCTACAGTTGATTTCTTGAAACCAAGCTGCTTACCTATTGCAGATTCAGTCTTCCCAGCCTGGTGCAGGTCTACAATTTTGTTTCTGGTGTCCTTTGACAGCTCTTTGGTCTTGGCCATAGTGGAGTTTGGAGTGTGACTGTTTGAGGTTGTGGACAGGTGTCTTTTATACTGATAACAACTTCAAACAGGTGCCATTAATACAGGTAACGAGTGGAGGACAGAGGAGCCTCTTAAAGAAGAAGTTACAGGTCTGTGAGAGCCAGAAATCTTGCTTGTTTGTAGGTGACCAAATACTTATTTTCCACCATAATTTGCAAATAAATTCATTAAAAAATCCTACAATGTGGTTTTCTGGATTTTTTTTCCTCATTTTGTCTGTCATAGTTGAAGTGTACCTATGATGAAAATTACAGGCCTCTCTCATCTTTTTAAGTGGGAGAACTTGCACAATTGGTGACTGACTAAATACTTTTTTGCCCCACTGTTTATATTTTTATTTTACTAGGGAAGACATATTGAGACCAAGGTCTATTTTTCAAATGCGCCCTGTACAATACCACACAAATATACACAAAATATACATATACACTACCATTCAAAAGTCACTTAGAAATTAACTTGTTTTTGAAAGAAAAGCACATTTCTTGCCCATTAGAATAACATTAAATTGATCAGAAATACAGTGTATACATTGTTAATGTTGTAAATGACTATTGTAGATGGAAACAGCTGATTTTTTATGGAATATCTACATAGGCGTACAGAGGCCCATTATCAGCAACCATCACTCCTGTGTTCCAATGGCACGTTGTATTGGCTAATCCAAGTTTATCATTTTAAAAGACTAATTGATCATTAGAAAACCCTTTAGCAATTATGTTAGCACAGCTGAAAACTGTTGTTCTGATTAAAGAAGCAATAAAACTGGTCTTCTTTAGACTAGTTGAGTATCTGGAGCATCAGCATTTGTGGGTTCGATTACAGGCTCAAAATGGCCAGAAACAAAGAACTTTCTTCTGAAACTCGTCAGTCTACTCTTGTTCTGAGAAATGAAGGCTATTCCATGCGAGAACTTGCCAAGAAACTAAAGATCTCGTACAACGCTGTGTACTACTCCTTCACAGAACAGCACAAACTGGCTCTAACCAGAATAGAAAGAGGAGTGGGAGGCCCCGGTGCACAACTGAGCAAAAGTACAAGTATATTAGAGTGTCTAGTTTGAGAAACAGACGCCTCACAAGTCCTTAACTGGAAGCTTCATTAAATAGTACCCGCAAAACACCAGTTATAGTACCCGCAAAACACTCAACGTCAACAGGGAAGAGGCGACTCCAGGACGCTGGCCTTCTAGGCAGAGTTGGAAAGAAAAACCCATATCTCAGACTGGCCAATAAAAATTAATATTAAGACGGGCATAAGAACACAGACACTGGACAGAGGTACTGGTACTATATGTGGCAGAGTCTACAGACAATCATGGATTATGAAGCTAAAACCAGCCACGTCGGTGTCTTGCTCCCGGACAAGCTAAACACCTTCTTCGCCCGCTTTGAGAATAACACAGTGCCACCGACACGGCCCGCTCCTAAGGACTGTGGGCTCTCTTTCTCCATGGCCGACATTTAAGAGTGTTATCCCTTGTAAGGCTTCCGGCCCAGACGGCATCCCTAGCCGCATCCTCAGAGCATGCGCAGACCAGCTGGCTGGAGTGTTTACGGACATATTCAATCTCTCCCAATCCCAGTCTGCTGTCTCCACTTGCTTCAAGATGTCCACCATTGTTCCTGTACCCAAGAATGCAAAGGTAACTGAACTAAACGACTATCAGCACTTACTTCTGTCATCATGCTTTGAGAGGCTAGTTAAGAATCATATCATCTCTACCGTACCTAGACCAGTGGAGATAATCTCCTCCTGGAATTTACGGCAGCAGCCTGAGTGTAGGAGCCAGAGAGAGGGGGATGGTGCTCGCTGTACCCAAAGAGGGAAACATCATGACACTGTTGTGCGTGAAAAGCCCAGGAGGCCAGCCGTTTCTCAGATACTGGAACCGGCACTATTGGTACCAACAATCATACCACACTCAAAGTTTCTTAGGTCACTCATTTTGCCAATTCTAACATTCAATTGAACATTAACTGAATAACTCTATGCCTTTCTGGCTGCTTTATTTAGCAAGCCATGGCCACTTGTCTGTAGGAGCGTGGTGTACCTAATAAACTCAGGATATATGGATGTGTCAATTATTTACAATATAATTGAAATATATACAGTTGAAGTCGGAAGTTTACATACACTTAGGTTGGAGTCATTAAAACTCAATTTTCAACCACTCCACAAATGTCTTGTTAGCAAACTAGTTTTGGCAAGTCGGTTAGGACATCTACTTTGTGCATGACACAATTAATTTAATTTAATTTTTCCAACAATTGTTGATAGACAGATTATTTCACTTATAATTCACTGTATCACTATTCCAATGGGTCAGAATGTAAAATACACTAAGTAGACTGTGCCTTTAATCAAATAAGAACTGTCTTAAACTGGGTTATTTTAGATTACATCTAGCTATATAGTTTGCTAGTTAACTAACTATAAGCTACTGAAACAGATTGTCGTTTTGCTATGTTTTTGGGGAAGAGCATTGTTTGCATCCATGAGCTAGCTAAAATTCCTGAAAATTCCAGAAAATTATGTCATGGCTTTAGAAGCTTCTGATAGGCTAATTGACATAATTTGAGTAAATTGGAGATGTACCTGTGGATGTATTTCAAGGCCTACCTTCAAACTCAGTGCCTCTTTGCTTGACATCATGGGAAAATCAAAAGAAATCAGCCAAGACCTCAGAAAGAAAATTGTAGACCTCCACAAGTCTGGTTTTCAAACGCCTGAAGGTACCACGTTCATCTGTACAAACAATAGTATGCAAGTATAATGGGATCACGGATCAGCCGTCATACCGCTCAAGAAGGAGACGCGTTCTATCTCCTAGAGATGAACGTACTTTGGTGCGAAAAGTGCAAATCAATCCCAGAACAACAGCAAAGGACCTTGTGAAGATGCTGGAAGAAACAGGTACAAAAGTATCTATATCCACAGTAAAACGAGTCATATATCGACATAACTCCACAAGGAAGAAGCCACTGCTCGAAAACCACCATAGAAAAACAGACTACGGTTTGCAACTGCACATGGGGACAAAGATTGTACTTATTGGAGAAATGTCCTCTGGTCTGATGAAACAAAAATAGAACTGTTTAGCCATAATGGCCATCGTTATTTTTGTAAGAAAAAGGGGGAGGCTTGCAAGCTGAAGAACACCATCCCAACCGTGAAGCACGGGTGTGGCAGCGTCATGTTGTGGGGGTGCTTTGCTGCAGGAGGGACTGGTGCACTTCACAAAATAGATGGCGTCATGAAGATGGAAAATGATGTGGATATATTGAAGACATCAGCCAGGAAGTTAAAGCTTGGTCACAAATGGGTCTTCCAAATGGACAATGACCCCAAGCATACTTCCAAAGCTGTGGCAAAATGGCTTAAGGGCAACAAAGTCAAGGAATTGGAGTGGTCATCATAAAGCCCTGACCTCAATCCTATAGAAAATGTGTGGGCAGAACTGAAAAAGTATGTGCGAGCAAGGAGGCTTACAAACCTGACTCAGTTACATTAACTCTGTCAGGAGGAATGGGCCAAAAATTCCCCCTACTTATTGTGGGAAGCTTGTGGAAGGCTACTCAAAAAATTGACCCAAGTTAAACAACTTTAAGGCAATGCTACCAAATACTAATTGAGTGTATGTAAACTTCTGACCCACTGGGAATGTGATGACAGAAATAAAAGCTGATATAAATCCTTCTCTCTACTATTATTCTGACATTTCACATTCTTAAAATAAAGTGGTGTTCCTAACTGACCTAAGACAGGGAATTATTATGTCAGGAATTGTGAAAAACTGAGTTTAAATGTATTCGGCTAAGGTGTATGTAAACTTCCGACATCAACTGTAGGTCTATATAGCCTATACTGTATTTATCTTTAATACAATCATCTTTATATCCTTCGCTTGTTTGTAACAATTGCAAAGGCATTGTATTTGTTGTCAGATTCATTATGAAGTTATCGGTAGTACAGACAGACAGAAGCATCTTGAGTTTGTGTTTAGCGGAGATCTTCTGTATATAAAGTGACATGGTAGGGCAAAAAAGCATCTAACGATGCACGTAACTGTTCTATGAGTGGTCTGAGGCTGTCGTTAAATAACAAGATTTTTCAAGTGCAACTTTAGTAATGATGGTTTTGGGAAAGAGGTTGGAGGTTTGACAATGCTCTTATGAAGATTATAACGATGAACTTAAGATATTTTTGGGAAACTGGGCCCAGGTTTCTTCAGTGGGAGCAGAATGTCTGCATCACAAACCACGGAAAGGCCTATCCTTAAATACCCTTAAATAATGTACCTACAACAGATTGAGACACACCACACAGAATACCTGTTGACAAACACTGGTATCCTCAATACTGATGACGGATCAGTTCCTATGAGATATTATCACCTTTTGCTACAAATATTGAGGCGGCTTATTCTAACACATACCCTATAATAATGCACTAAATCAAGATTTGGCACATTATGCACACATGTAGGCTGCACAAATACTGTATATTGAGGCAGAAATATACACCACACGGCATACCTGTTGACAAACACTGGGACATCTATGACAGTGTCATGTACAGTAATAGTCAAAAGTTTTGACTCACCTACTCAGTCAAGGCTTTTCTTAATTTTTACTATTTTCTACATTGTAGAATAATAGTGAAGACATCAAAACAATGAAATAACACATATGGAGTCATGTAGTAACCAAAAAAGTGTTAAACAAATCAGAAAATAGGAGTTGCGCTGTGATTGGCTCAGTGTTCTGCCACTCATGGGGAAACTACGTCACCAGTTCTTAGTAAGGGTAGACATAAACATTTTTAGCCCTCTCTGGGTCCTGCCATATAGTTACATTTAGTAGTGCCCTTCCAAGAAGGCTCAATGTCATTAGCCACAGATAAAATGATGTCAAATCACGTTAAATGTACAGTAGCTTTGATTGGATGGATCATGACAACATCTTACTTTCAAAATCTTAGCTAGCAGTCATCATCATGAATCATGTTGACAATCTACTGGCAAATCCTTTTTAATCCTTGTCATATGAAGAGAAATAATGAAGATAAATTATAGATAAAATGTATCGGTGCTCATCGTCCATTGGATATAAACATTACACAACAAGTTGGAAATAACAAATTCAACAATGAGTGGTTTGGAAGGAATCGGTGACAGTGGCTAACTGCAAGCATTGCAACTGGAAAGTCGGGAATAAACAAGCTCAGACTGGGAATATACATTTTGAACAGTCATCCAACTCGGAATTATAAATCTTTCTCTGATGACATAATTTTCCCACGAAGGACCGCCGTGCCACCTTCCTGTTCAAGTGAGCACATTACAACAAGCTGAGTCCAAGAATGTATTATATGCTGCTGCATAAATGATGTAATATGCCAGGGAGATATGTATGCTGTAGCTAAGAAAGTAATACTAAGTGTATGTTGTGTAGTAAGCTGTTAGTAGCCCATGTGCCTTCCTTTGTTAAAGCATGTCAACCATATCAGCTACGTTTTTTAAAAAGGCAGTAAATGAGGCTGAATGAACAGTTTCGCTGCCAGGCAAGGCTCCGCTGATAACCAGGTGTAGTGGTGGTAAGGATTCACTCCATTGTGCTGAAAAGAATGCTCTGCTGTTGGGACAGCTTTATGTAGGCCATAACAGTTTGTGGGCACCGCTTTCGGCGTTATAGTGCAATTAATGTATTGTTTAGTGTTGTTGTGTAGTGGCTTTGCTGGCATGCATCTACATTTTTGGGGGAGTTTGCCCCACCAAGATGTACATGCTAAAATCATCACTCTGTGACAAAGATATTCACCACTATAAAACCAGTGTGGACACAGGGGAAAAGGCATGTATCAATTTCCAACCAGCTAGCTATCCAGAGATCATCACTGCAATTAGTTATTCACACACACACACACACACACACACACACACACACACACCACACACACACCAGGTTCGTCATTCACTCGAGCCGCTCTATATGTCTCATTTGACGCTTTGTTGTTGGTATGTTCCTGTTTGTTCACCTAGGGTGCAAAGACATCCTTTAACCCATGGCCCTGTCTATCACATAGAGCGGTAACAGGTAGCTCTGTTAGTGCAAGAGTTAAATCTCCCCTTCAACCTGCATCTACCTCTATCTGATCTGAAACTGTTCGCAGTGGGAGGCAACAAAGACCCACACTCCTTGTAAAAAGCTGTTGAGCGGGGTAGAAGACGGCTTTTAGAGCTTGAAAGAAGCCCGAATCTGGGCTAACATCGCTCCTGTTGTGCGCTGGCTCATTATAGAGACATATCATGTCATATCACTTCATGAGCAACATCTTTATGTTTCATCAAAGACTTTAATCTCTGAGTTGCAGGGATGATTGGTGCTGTGCGATGCTCGCAGACAAAATTTTGGAGAGAGAGAAAGAGGGCAACTGAAGGCCATGAGCTAAAATAAGTTCCACCGCCTTGCTGGTGCAGGGAACATCAACAATTCACAAACACCGAGGGTGGCTGTGAGGGTTTAGCCAAGTCATGTCGCTCTCTCTCTGGTCACCTGTAAGAGCACACCTGTTTACTTGTGATAGTGTAAGAGGATGTGGGTGTCGTCACTTGTCACGGGTGTGTAGGTGTGTGTGCGCCACGCCCACTCCTGAACTGTCTGTCTGGCTGTCAGTGTCAACCACTGCATTGTTCCTCCAATACAATACAGGAGGTGGCAGTTTCTTACACAGGAAAGTCATTAACATGGTGCACACAGTGTCACAGACAATACTTAGGTTCTTTAGCCTTTTACTGCAGTCGGCTAAATCAGGGTCACACAAAGTGCTTCTTGGTAGTCTTAAACAAATCTACTTTGAAACAAAAGTACACACCTCACGCACATGGTTATGGGTTTTAAAAACAAAGATTTATGAAATTATGAAAAATACTAATAACATTCCACCCATGAGGCCACTAGAGGGCGTATTGGTCATAAGACTGAAGGAAATGGCCTAAAGTGTTGCTATAATATGGACAATTAATCATCCTGTCTTGTTGCAGGATTTAGTGTGGAGTTAGCCACCATGTTGATTTAAAGACACTAATTGGAAGTTCACTCTGTGTGGGGCAATATACAATGCTGATGAGGATGTATAAAAAAAGGACAAAACAAGAGCAGTTATTTTAGTATTCGACCCAGTGTTATTAAAAAGTGGAGGGAAGAGAAAGAAAAGAAAGCTGAGACAGTGGAGTCTGAAAGGGTGTCGGTGACCTAGTTTTCAGTGTCTCCGGTCCAATCTAATAGCATTACAATCCAAAAAAGAAAAGAGTCGATTAGCATTTTTTTTTTTTAAAGGGGCACTTAGCTCTGCTCGCTCAGTGCTGTCCAATTATGTTAGTTAATTATGAAGAAGTACTTTGTGTTGCAGAACTGAGCTCAGTTAGGGCATTAGCTATGATGCTGTTCTTTACAAGGTGTGTGAAGCCCCTGCCGGGAAGGTAAGTCTCTGATTAATTTCAGGAAGAGCTAGCTCGTAACAATGTTTTCTATCTCTGCACAGCAAGACACAGCTAGCACAGTCACTCGCAGGCCTGAAAGACACAGTCCAGTCCTGCACATTGCTCCCCTCAACGCAATTCCAGCATTATTTAAATCAAATTCTGCATTGATTTAAATTATGGAATATAAAATAGAGATATTCCAAGGTCCATAACAGCCTATTTCACACAGAGACAATAGCCACTTTGTTGTTCAAATTATATCCTACATTAAAGAACATAATCTGTTGTGGTAGGAAAGATGATAACATCTGCTGTCTAAAAATGATAAAGAAATCAGAAGTATGCTCATAGATGATGATTTCCCCCAGCTGATACTGTCGTAAATGTTGTTAAAATATGCGAAATATCGCATGAATGCAAGATTTTTTACATCATTACTGAGGCCTCCTATGTGAATTAATCAACTGTTGTCGTGGAATTCCTGTCTGGAAATGAGAGCGAGTGTTCTGGGGCCTATTAAAGTGATATACGACAGCAAAACCTAGCGACTCATTGAAGGGGTTAATTAATGCTGCACTGAGTGGAGACATACGCTCCAGAGAGGGAGGCAGGAAATGAAGGGGAGGATTTCTTTCAGCCCACTGCTGTTTCCCTTCAGGCATCCTCAGACGATCCCTCTCTCTCTCTATTTCCCATCCCTCTCTATCTCGCTCTCCTCTATTGCCCATCCCTAGTGGCATCATTGTAAATAGGAAATTTGTTCTTAACTGACTTTCCTAGTTAAATAAAGGTCAAATAAAATAAATAAATGTGTTGTGATAGTGTAACTCCCACCAGAGAGCCAAGGCTTCATCCCCCTTAGCCAGCCTTTTGTAGTGGACTCCCCTTCCCAGAATGCCACTTTTCACACTGATATCTTTACTCTCTCTCTCTCGCGCTCTCCCTCCAACTTTCTTTGCCTCTCTATCTCTCTCTCTCTCCCTCTCTCTCTCTCTACAGGCCACTATCAAGACAGTCATTCCAGCCGCAAGGGAACAGCTCAGTAGCCCTTACCTTTGATGTACTCTACACTGGGTCACTGACTGGCAGCAATTTAACACTCAAGAGTGATGCTGGTCTGAGATAGCCATAAGTAAAATTTCTAAAGGAAGCCACTTCCAAAATACTGCAAATACCAGACAGTGTTTAGACCTACCTCAGGGTTCTCAGAGATAAAGCAGCAGTGGTGAATATAGAATGTCAACAAAATAGAGACAGGTTGACATATCATGGTTTCGTAATAGCAATCTACTGTCTGCATAATTGCTATATTTAAGTAAAGTCATTTGGATTCTGCCGCACATCCACTCACTGTATTACACAACCATTCATGGCTGACCTGGGTCACACTACAGTTCAGCTCCTCAGAGGCTGTGCCAGTTCTAGGCCTATGCCAGTCCTGTGCCTGCTCCAGTCCTCCGCTCTCCTCCATAGACCTACCCAGTACCCCACAGCTCACCCCTGGCCCCTGTCTCACCCAGCGGCTGGCATGGGTGACACCTGAGCCACAGAGGTTTGACTTGCCATTAAAGTTTAACAGGCAGGTATAGTAGTGTAGGTTACATGGTCGCTGTGGCCACACCCTCTGACAGCTGGGTGAGGAGAGGAGGTTTGGCTTCCTGATCCCATATGGATCAAGTGACCTGGGGGAGTTGATAAAGCAAACTCCAGTCAAAGGTAGGAAGAATGGTGTTAGAGGTTATTTAGCAATCTATAATACACACACACACAATACGTACTAAATCTAGACGCACGTAGACATACAGTTAGATATGTGCACGCTCCTGCACCTCAATTAGGCTGATTTTTTATTTAACCTTTATTTAACTAGGCAAGTCAGTTAAGAACAAATTCTTATTTACAACGAAGGCCTTGGAACAGTGGATTAACTGCCTAGTTCAGGGGCAGAACGACAGATTTTTACCTTGTCAGCTTGGGGATTCGATGTAGCAACCTTTCGGTTACTGGCCCAACGCTCTAACCACCTGCCGCCCCTGATAGAAATCCTCATTATTTAGTTGAATGATTTTTAATTTGAGTGTCATTATTTCTATTTAGCCTACACTTTCTCGTTCTGAAACATGAGTGGGACAGGGGGTGGCTTCGTGACAATGACCACAAAAGTATCCGCTCACCGATTTGACAACTCTAATGCAGTTACACCTCCGACACAGCCAAAGAACTGTGTTGGCTATCGCGGGTTAACGCTCGGACTGATTCAATCTAGGCCTTACTTTATCCTTTATACAGGTGACCCAATTGTACAATAGATATCTGTGACTCCCCAGAAATGTCTGTAACCCCCACGTATGCAATAGTCTCAAAACAATCAGTCACAGTCACAATCAGTCACAGTCACAATGGTCACAATCAGTCACAGTCACAATGGTCACAATCAGTCACAGTCACAATGGTCCCCATTTTCAAAAGCGGAGTGGATGCGGATCCGACTCCCCAGGACATCTCTTCCCAACAGCTAGAGGTCCGAAATTTCTGCGCATTTGCGGGATTCTCTGCTCTACTCATTTGGCTGCCCAGAGAACTAGCTACTCTGGAGAATGGTCCTCGTTTAATAAAGTTAAATCAAAGCTGAATCAATGTCAGGGGCGGTTACCTCCGGATCCGTAGCCTCAGCCTTCATAAAAAGCTCTGTAAAAGGAAAAATAAACCAATGACTATCTACCCAGGCAGCCTGCTCCGCTGGACAATTTCCCTGTTTCCAAGAAGATTAGGCTCAGTGAATGTCACTCCACGGGGGGGTATAGTGTGTCGGGCAAAGGCCACCATTTACAGCGAATGAAAAAACGACCTTGGAGGATGGATATGTGGAGGGAAAGGAGCATGAAAGAAGAAGAATCTTGCCCATTAGAACGTGGGGAATGATTTGGGGAATGATTTGAGAGGAGCATAAAGCTAATGTGAATATAATGAGGAGGGCCTCTCTCTCCGACATCAGTCTAATTTATAATTCCATCCATTATTCCTCACTGTTACACTGCTGGATTGGTGAGGACGGGAGAAGGAGATTTGTTTTGACCATGCAAGCACCATTGCTTTATGATGTTTCTGAACTGCAATGAGATAAGAACAGAGGGAGCAGACACTGTTGATTACTTGTAAAACCTCATCAGTGTAATTGCTCTGTAATTGTACTGTATTGAGTGTCATTTTTTTTTGTTATAACACAAAGTTGAATAAAGACCCCTCCTTCTATATTCTGTAACAATGTCATATTACCATAGTAATAACAATGCTTCTGCATTACATTACGAACATAATGTAAAGCGTTACCTTCGACTAATCTAATAACAGAAGAGAGCGAAAACACTACTAGGAACTAGAGATCCCATTAATGCTTTAGAAATGTTTATGTTCCCATTTGAATTAGGTGATGACGACAGGAGGACCATGATGTGATGTATTTTCTTCTGGACTTCGTCTGACAGCTTTGGCAGCAGTCGAAACTCCAGTATAGCGTATGTGACAACTCTGAGTTAGATGTCAACGTACTGGAAAGAGCATGTGGTCACAGAGTGGGATTCATATTTACTCCCAATCCCAACAGGCAACAATTAGCCTAGCGTCTATTTTTACAACAGGTCATTTCCATCAAAAAGGACCCATGAGCACCAACATGTGAAGTTTATAGGAGCATATTTTAATGTGGTGTCAAACGCAAGCTAAGAGTCTATATTTTGTGGAAATGAAGGCATAGATACGTTTTCCTACCCTTTTCCATCCTGGAATAAGCACAGGTTTTGATTTCTGGTCACACAGATGGAAAGGGGGTCTTAAAAAACATCTACTAGAAAAAGTATGAAAAGGTAAAGGCCCCTGCCAAATAATATCAACATTTATATTTAGTTTTGCATAAATGACTTGCCTTCTGTAGGTTTAAAAGTCAACTGCCCCTCAGAACCAACTTCTCTGGTTTAAAACAGCCTACAGGTAAGTGACATCGATATGAGTCAGAAACATGAATTTGAGTGTCAAAATTGCCTACAAAGTGTAAATAGGATAACTTTGGTTATAAAATCAGTCTTGTCCAAAACTGAGTTTTGTTAGTGAGCTTATATGGATTACTTACATGCCCATGTTTGCCAATGATGCCAAATTGACCAGAGACAACACGCCCCCAGCTGCCATGTGGACATTTGTTGCCAAGTCTGCATATGGGCAACGTACACACATTTCGCCCTGCAAATAGGAGTGAAAATGGGCATCCATAAAGTTGGTGAAAACTTCCAATGCAATTCAACAATATGACCAGGAATGGATTACATCCAACACGTACAACACTATTTGATCATGCTAGCGAGGCTAGCTATGATACCACTGATGAGGTGGAAAGTTAAGTTCCTTAGCGTACACATCACTGACAAACTGAAATGGTCCACACACACAGACAGGATGGTGAAGGCGCAACAACGCCTCTTCAACCTCAGGAGGCTGAAGAAATGTGTATTGTCACCTAAAACCCTCACAAACGTTTACAGATGCACAATTGAGAGCATCCTGTCAGGCTGTATCACCGCCTTGTACGGCAACTGCACCGCCCCACAACCGCAGGGCTCTCTAGAGGGTGGTGCCGTCTACACAACGCATCACAGGGCAAACTACCTGCCCTCCAGGACACGTACAGCACCCAATATCACAGGAAGGCCAAAAAGATCATCAAGGACAACAACCACCCGAGCCACTGCCTGTACATCCCACTACCATCCAGAAGGCGAGGTCAGTACAGGGGCATCAAAGCTGGGACCGAGAGACTGAAAAACAGCTACTATCTCAAGGCCATCAGACAGTTAAACAGCCATCACTGGCACAGAGAGGTTGCTGCCTACATACAGACTTGAAATCATTGATTGGCCACTTTAATAAATGGAACACTAGTCACTTTAATAATGGCACTTTAATAATGTTTACATATCTTGCATTACTCATCTCATTTGTATATACTGTATTCTATACTATCGATTGCATCTTAGTCTATGCCACTCTGTCATTGCTCATCCATATATTTATATTTATTCCATTCCATATTCCATTAGGTATTTGTTGTGGAATTGTTAGATATTACTTGTTAGATATTGCTGCACTGTCGGAACTAGAAGCACAAACATTTCGCTACACTTGCAATAACATCTACTAACCATGTGTATGTTACCAATACAATTTGATGAAAGGGGAATGATACTGGAGCTAGTGAAAGACATCTAGCTAACGTGTAATGTGATGTAGCATGTCAGAGAAAGATGTGCATATCGCACTTTAGCTAGCTAGCTACCAATAGGCTAACTGCAACCTATGGCATTTAGGTTCAATACAGAGCAGGCACTTAATTGGATACTAGCTTGTTAGATAATCATAGGATGTAGCCAGCTTGGAGATGCATTATTTTAGTATGAATAATCATTAACCTGCTGTATGAAAGTTATAATGCCCTTGAAACCGGTGTTTGGATGATATTGGTTCATCGTCTGGGCTTAACAACACCAATGCCAATATATCCTCCAAACCCCGGCTTCAAGCGTATTATCACTTAATTATCTTTTATTTCATTCACAGGCTACGTACAACATCTGGTGGATTTGTTATTCAGCAGGGTTGTGGGAACCCCATATCAGGAGCTGTTACAGGAGGCTGAGGCAGTGGCCAGACTCCAGTCCCGCTTCAGATTAATGGAGGACACTTGAATCAGGTTGGTCACATTTAATCTGGTCGGTGGTAAAAAATACTATCTGTCCTGGAATTCAACAAACCACTACTTTTGCTAATTTATGAGAAATAAAAAACATAAGCATTCAGACCCTTTACTCAGTACTTTGTTGAAGCACCTTTGGCAGCGATTATCACCTCAAGTCTTCCTGGGTATGATTCTAAAAGCTTGGCACATCTGTATTTAGGGAGTTTCTCCCATTCTTCTCTGCAGATCCTCTCAAGCTCTGTCAGGTTGGATGGGGAGCGTTGCTGCACAACTATTTTAGTCATACGATTTTAGATCAGGTTTAAGTCAGGGCTCTGGCTGGGCCACTCAAGGACATTCAGAGACTTCTCCCGAAGCCACTCCTGCAATGTCTTGGATGTGTGCTTAGGGTCGTTGTCCAGTTGGAAGGTGAATCTTCGCCCCAGTCTGAG